>NC_136418.1:192819372-193144372 GCF_052625555.1 Lactuca saligna | reverse complement strand
AAAAAAGAAGGAGAAGGTGATTCATAAGTTGTGTACGAGCAAAATCAAAAAACAGGTGGAAGCCAACCTTGGGAAGAACCGAGTGCCCTTTAAATCTACTGCCTCGTTGTTCCCTGTGGCGGTTGACATGAAGAAAACATCTGACCTTGAAGCCTCGGATGGATTGCAAAAAGTGGGAGAAACTTTGCTAAATTTCATTCTTGAAGGAGTTCCAATTTCGAACAATAATACTCCTATGATTGTGGATCTTCAAGAAATCTGCTCTATGCGATCACGGGTAAAGGAAAAGAAAGTTAAAAAGAAGATTGAAATTGATGAAATGGTTAGTCAACAACTTGAACAAGTTTGTAATGAAATTATATTTCACTTTCCCAGCAAGTTCAATCATTTAGAACTTGCTAATGAGGGTGAATTTAAATTCAAGTATGTTGATGATGATGAAGAGAAGTATGAGGGCCAAATGAATATAGATGATAAGGAAGAAATTAGAACAACCGGTTATAATAAAAATGGCGGGCTTCTTATAACCAAGGATATGCTGGAAGAAATGAAGGCTAGTAATGCCAAGGGTAAGGAGGAGATTGCTACCCATGTGCAAGTTCTGGCGGAAGAAAAGAGTGAAGGTAAAGTCTCGTATGCTGAAAAAGTGAGTGGAAAGAAATTGAATGCAGCTAATCTTATATCAAAAATTAAAAAGAATGCAGATCTTCCGGTTGGAGTTGTGGAAATGCCCATTACTGATATTCTGAAAGGCTACAGCCCGTTTAAGACTACGTTGTATGGCTATTTCATTGATAAACATGTTAACTTCTTTAATGTTAACAAGTTTGCTCATAATATGTGGAAGAGATATGGCCTGGAAGAGGTTATGGTAAATGAAGAAGGTATTTATTTCTTTAGATTCAGCTCAGAACAAGGTATGCTAAATGTTCTGGAAGGAGGAGTTTGGATGATTTTTGACAGTGCCCTCATAGTGAGAAGATGGACAACTGGAATAAGCTCAGCTAGAGATCATCATGACAAGGTTCCGGTTTGGGTTAAAATCTATAATGTTCCTTTGGAATATTGGAATGGGACTGGGCTTAGTCATATTGCTTGGGAAATTTGAAAACCTCTTGATGTGGACGCTCATACAGCCAAGATGTGTCAAGAACATTGGGGACGGCCAGCATTTATGAGAATTTTAATTGAAATGTCGGCTGCTAAAGATTGGCTTAAAGAAATAGAAGTATTCTCTTCGGATCTTGTAACTGGTGAAAGAATTTCTTCTAAATGCAAAATCGAATATGCCTGGAATCCATCAAAATGCTCTCATTGCAAGGTTTATGGTCATAGAGATGCTACATGTAGAATTCTTTTAGCTAAGGAGACTAATTCTATCAAGAATTCTAAAGTTGGAGAAGAGAAAAAAGAGGAGAAAAAAATTGATCTCATGGAAGTTCTCATTGCTAGTACAAAATCTGTACAGGAAGATCAAGACGGATTTCAAACTGTAGTCAAAAGAAATAAAGGAACTAATATGGGAGAAAATCTGAAGGAAGAAATGAAGAATAAAAAGCAAAATGTGAATCAAGGGCAAAAAGGGAAAAGATACGGAGGAGAAAAGGCTGAGAATGGAAATAAAGCAAGCATGCAGGGGCAAAAAGGGAATAAAAATGTTAAGACTGGTATGTCGGCTGAAGGAAGTCAATGGAATAAAGGAAAAGGTTCACAGGGGTATAATGGGAAAAATCAAAATATAAAGGGAAGTTTTTATGGCAGAAATTTCGAACAGGGACAGACGAGTAAAAATGATTATTTCTCGAATAAAAGGGAGAATATTGCTACGAGTTTTATGGGTAAAAAGGAATTGGCGGGATCTATTCATGGTAGTGGGAAAAAAGAGGAAGATGTAAAATCTGAAGTTAGAGGAAAAATTAATGTGGCTGGGCAAAAATATGTTCCGAAATCTGGGCTGGATTTCAAAATTAGCTCGAATTTTGATTCTAAACCTCAACCTTTGATGACCAATGGTCCTAAAAATCTTTCAACTAATAATAAATTTGAAGTCCTCAATGATTTGGAAGAAGAGACCCCTTTTGTTTTTTCGAAGAAGGGAGTAGATGAGGCTGATTTAGCTTATTTGGATTCCGTGGATCAAATGGAGGTTATAAGAGGTATCCCTTTGATAGATACCAACATGGAAACCTTTCCCAATGACGATTAGCTTTGGGATTTGGAATGTTAGGGGCTTTAATTTTTCCCCTAAACAAAAAGAGATAAGAAAGTTGATGGATTCTAATAAATTGAGTCTTCTTGCTATTCTGGAACCTCAAGTTAATTTTAATAAACTTGATGTGAATTGTGATAAGATCTTTGGATCTTGGAAGTGGATTGCTAATAAAGGAACGGGACGTACTTCTCGTATTATTATTGGGTGGAATCCTAATCTTTTTAATGTTAACTTGATTGACCACAATGATCAAGTTTTTCATTATAAAGTTTCTTTTCCCCATAATAATAAGTATGTTTTCTGCTCTATTGTTTATGCAGCTAATAAATATATGGACAGAAGGGCTTTATGGGCTTCCTTAGTTCATCATAAAGGGATGGTCAAGAATGATCCTTGGCTGGTTGGAGGCGATTTTAATGTCACCCTTAATCTTAATGAGAGTACTATGGGATCCTCAAGATATTCTAGAGGCATGGTGGATTTTCTCGAGTGCATCAATTCCATTGAAATCCAAGACATCAATAGTAATGGGCTGAACTTCACTTGGAATCAAAAACCGAAGGGTACTGATGGTATTTTGAAAAAGCTTGACCGTGTAATGGGCAATAGCAAGTTATTAGATGAGTTTCCTTCAATTTATGCTTCTTTTCTCCCGTATGGAGTTTCTGATCACAGCCCAATTGTTATCAAATTACCAATGAAGATCAATTTTAAAGTGCTTCCTTTCAAATTCCCTAATGTCCTTACTTTGAATCCGGAGCTGAAGATTTTGGTGGAAAAGCACTGGAAAGTCGAAGTTCAGGGAATTAAAATGTTTTGTTTAATCCAAAAACTCAAAATTCTCAAGAAACCAATTCGCAAAATGTTAAAAAATCAGGGGCATTTCTCGGAAAATGTTAATCACCTCCGAAAAGAATTGGAAGCTGTTCAAACTGATCTTGATGCGGACCCTTTCAATATTCAGCTTCGTGAATTAGAAGTAATTTTTCTTGGAGAATTTAAAAAAGATTGCGAGAAAGAGGAAAACTTCTTAAAACAAAAAGCAAAAATCCATTGGGTTAAAGAAGGAGACAGCAATTCGAAATTTTTTCACAGAATTGTTAAAGGAAGATCTCACAAAAATAGAATTGAAGCTATCATGAATAGAAGAGGTGAATGGTTGGAGGGTGAGGAAGTTTATAAAGAATTCGTGGGCTATTTCAAAGAATTTCTCGGCTCTGATTTTCCCTGTTCAGATATTCATCTGCCTAATTCTTTACTATTTAAAAAATTAGATCTTGTGGATGCTGCTGAGATGATCAAAGTTGTGACAAATGAAGAGATTAAATCTGCTCTTTTTGATATTGAGGATGATAAATCTCCTGGACCTGATGGTTTCTCTGCTAAATTTTTCAAATCCATGTGGTCGATTTTAGAGGAGGATTTTTGTCTTGCTGTCAAGGAATTTTTTGCTAGTGGGAAAATCCTCAAAGAAGTGAACGCTACTGTCATTGCTTTAATTCCTAAAGTCGATTCCCCTAGAAAAGTCAGTGACTTTAGACCTATCTCCTGCTGTTCGGTTATATATAAATGCATTAGCAAAGTTATTGTGGCTAGAATAAGAAATCATTTGGGTTCTATTGTTGCTGAAAATCAGTCAGCATTTATTCCTGGTAGATCGATCACTGACAATATTCTTCTCTCTCAAGAACTCGTCCGGGGATATCATAGAGCTCGTGGTTTCTCTAGATGTGCTCTAAAGGTGGATATCCAAAAAGCTTATGATACAGTTAGCTGGTATTTTCTTCAAGATATCCTTTTTCTCTTTGGATTCCACCCAGCTATGATAAAGTGGATCATGCAATGTGTAACTTCTCCTTCGTATATGATCAGCATAAATGGGTCTTTCCATGGATATTTTGAAGGGAAGAGAGGTCTTCATCAGGGATGTCCTCTATCTCCCTATCTTTTTACCTTGGTCATGGAGGTTTTTAATTTGATTCTTCAAAGAAGAATAACAAATGAGCCGTTATACAAGTTCCATTGGAAATGCAAGAAGATTAAGCTCACACATCTGTGTTTTGCCGATGATTTGATGATTTTTTGTCATGGCAATTCGGCTTCGGTTAGGGTGATTAAAGAGAGCCTTGAAAAATTTGCTGGTGTGGCCGGTCTCCATCCTAATTTTTCAAAAAGCCACATTTTTTTCGGTAATGTCAAAGCTAATGTGAAGGGTAAAATTCTGGACACTCTTCCTTTTGTTGAAGGAAAATTACCTATGAGATACTTAGGAATTCCTCTAATTTCAACAAGATTATTCATTCGTGATTATAAAGGACTTGTTGATAAAGTTCGATGCAGATTAGGTGATTGGAGGAACAAATTCCTTTCTTACGCTGGAAGACTGCAGCTTATTTCTTCAGTTCTTTTTTTCTCTTCCAGTGTATTGGGCTTCTTGTCTTCTTATCCCAGCTGCTACAACTAAGGAAATTGAGAAATTGATGAAGAATTTCCTTTGGGATCGTGATGAGTCAAAGAAGGGAAGGGCTAAAGTTGCTTGGTCCTCAATTTGTAAACCATTGGAGCATGGAGGTTTGGGTTTGAGAGATCTTAGAGCTTGGAACAAAGCGATTCTTTCTAAGAGAATCTGGATGATCCTATCTAATTATGACTCTATTTGGGTTAAATGGATCAATACTAATGTTCTTAACGGGAGATGTTTTTGGGATGTTCAGAAAAAGCAAGATCTGAGCTGGAGTTGGAGAAATTTGATCAGATTGAGACCTTATTTTAGAAATCATTATTGTTCTAAGGTTGGGAATGGAGCTAATACTTTTATGTGGTATGATGATTGGCATTTTCTTGGAGCTCTTTCTTATGTCCTTTCACCTAGAGAGATTGCTAGTGTAGGATTCAGAATATCAGACAAAGTGAAAGATGTTATTACTGATATTTCTTGGTTTTGGCCTTCTGAATGGCTTTTGTTAATCCCTCAATTGAATGATTATCAATTGCCAAAACTTGATCCTTTGGTTGCTGATAGAGTTCTTTGGAGGAAAAGGAATGGTCAAGAGGTGGAGTTTGATATTCAACAAGTCTGGAAAGATTTAAGCAATTATGGTCAAAAGGTTTCGTGGGCCCATATTGTTTGGTTCAAGCAATGCATTCCTAGACTCAGCTTTATCCTTTGGTTGGCTATTCAAGAGAGACTGATGACTCAAGATAGAATGAGATTTTGGGATAAAAATAAGAATCTCAAATGTTCTTTATGCAACATGCAACCGGATTCGCATAGCCACTTGTTCTTTGAATGCAATTATTCTTCACTTGTCTGGAAAGTTGTGAAGGATAAAGTGGGGATTAGAAGTAATTCTCATGGATGGAAAGAGTTAGTAGAAGAATTTCAAGTCTTGTTTAAAGGGAAAAGCATTCAAATCTTTATAATGAAGATTGCTTTTGCTGCTTCTGTTTATTTCATTTGGAGAGAAAGAAATTGCAGACTTTTTAGAAAAGGAAAGACTGAAGAGATGAAAATTGCTTTGAACATTTTTGAAGAAATCCGCCTTAAGCTTATTGGTCTCAAGGGTGAATTTTTGGGGTTTGATAATGATGTTAAAAGGAAGTGGGGTGTTCCTGTGGGAAAGAAGAATAACGATTATTTTAATGATCAAAGGAATTGACGGTCTTGGGTTTGGCAATTTTCCTATAAAAATTGCTTTGCTTATCGGTTTGATCCCGATTTTTTTGAGGATTTTTCCTCTTGATGTGGATTTAGTCATGCAAATGGGTTTTATCCCCATCATTGGTTGTTTTTCTCCTTGGCAACTTGGAGTCTCCACTTTGGTGGGTGCCAATGCTAGTTCATTTAGCAAGTGGTGGGATAATTACCCGTCATCACTGCTATCCGGTTTATCCCGGATTTCATTGGAATTTTTTCCTTTGAAGTGGATTGTTTCTTATTGCATTTGGGTTCGATCCCCATTAGTTGGTGTTTTCATCCTAGGCAACTAGGATTCTCCACTTATATGGGTGACACTGCTAGTTCGATTAGCAAGTGGTGGGATATTCACCCGACAATACACGGGATTGGGTACGTTAACCTTAGACTGTACCAACCTCAGGTTGGTTGTTTCCTTTGTATCCATAAAAACAACCACTTTTGGAGTCTTATGGACCTTTTTTTGTTATTTGCTTTCTGGTCTATCCCAGAATTCATTGGAATTTTCTCCTTTGAAGTGGTTAAGTTTTTAAAGCAAACGGGTTTGATCCCCGTTAGTTGGAAATTTCTTCCTAGGCAACTAGGAATCTCCACTTTAGTGGGTGCCACTGCTAGTTCGATTAGCAATTGGTGGGATATTCACCCGTCAATACACTGGATTGGGTACGTTAATCTTAGACTGTACCACAATTGGGTTGGTTGTTTCCCTTGCTTTCATAAAAACAACCACTTTTGGATTTTATATCCTCTTTGGTTTCACCAAAAATTTAATCCAAACTGGTCCATCCCGGTTATCATTGGTTTTTTTTTACCTTTGATGTGGAATTTGGAGGTTTCATTCTTAATTTTCTAAGGATTAACCTTCAGGGGTATTTTCGGAATATTCCCATTAAAAAAGGAATTGACGGGTCTTACATTTTTGGATTGATTCATAAAGAGAAAGATGGCGATTTGGTTTTTTTTAAACTCGCGGATGTTGGTTCAATTGTGTTTATGAGCTGCTTAATTGCTAGAGGAGGGGTTTTTCTTCAAGGGCATTTTCGGAATATTTGGATTATTATATTGGAAGACTTGTTGAAGACTATTTGGCTTAGTTTGAGCAAAAAAGAAGTTGGAAATAAATTGAAGATGATTTGGAAATGGTGGGATTCGTTGGGATATACCGGTTTTAGCATCATACTTTCTTGGAGTTTTTTGGATTTTAAAGTAAAGAATGGAGATAAATTTAATAATTATATTTTGGAGAAGATTGGGAAGAATTGTATAAAGAGTAAAGCTCATATTTCAAAGTTGATTGCTATTCTCGGTTTTTGTTTGGTTTGGAGAACTTTGAAAGATATTCATGATTTAAATGAATTGACCAATGATTCTCTTGACTTGGAAGATCCTTGGAAGCATTGGAAGACAAACATTATTCAAACCTTGGACTATTCGTTTGAGTATGAGGCCATCTTTTGGGTTTTGACTTGGTGGAAGATTGGAAGCTATGTGAAGATCGAAGATTTTGAAGATTTCGTGAGATGGAAGTTTTTTGGATTTTATTTTATTGTTTATTTTCTAGGAAGTTATGTTTGGTTTCACTCCTTGTGTTGGAGTTGGACATGGAAGTGGATCGGTTGGCTTTGTTTAATTAGGGTTTGATGCTTATGTGTTTTTAGTTTTTTTAGGTTTGTAGTTTGTTGTTAGGTTTGTAGTTAGGTTTTTTTGGGCGGTTGCCCTCCTCCCTTGTATTGTTTTTTCTTTTCAATAAAATTTACCAAGGGGTTTTCCCCTTTTATCCAAAAAAAAAGAGATCCAATTTATAACTTCCACCGGTGTTGGACTTCCGGATAGACATGGTGGTTTGGATGCCATGAAATCTTTGTATTTGCATCCATGTCCATCACCTCCTCCATTCTGGTTATTTCGTCTAACTATCAGTGGGTTGGCTTGACCAACAGTCCCACTGTAGTTCCCTCCTACCGATTGCCCTTCATTCAAATCAGGTTGTTCAACAGGTATCGTAGTTTCTTCCTTATTCTGTTGTAGCAACCTCCTGGTCTCCTCCATCTGACGATCCAACATTGTTTGAATCATCATTTGCACTCCAGCCATCGTTATTGGCTCTGGTGCAGCTCCTTCAATAGGTACTTGCTCAAGTACTGGTGGTTGATTTCTATTTCCATTTGCATTCCCGGCTCCACTGCGGGTTCTTATCATTTTGATCTATACACCGAATAGGGTGAATTTAGATCTTTACTTACTATAGATTCTGAAACGTTTACATGCTAGTTCTAATATCGTAATCATACGCTTAGAATCCTACACATATAAGGTTTTCCAGATCCGGTCGGCAACAGACCATAGATCCGAATAAATAATATCATGTATAGCAAACACATAACATTTAGCACGTAAAAACATTTTAGGCATCTTTCCTAAAATATACTAGTGCTCACACCTCACAATTATCGCTTAACATTCTGAGTTTAAGTCTAGAAATCCTACAAATTCCTAGTTCGCATAAACTAATGCTCTGATACCAACTGTGACATCTCCAATTTCACAGCCAGAAAAGACCGATTTTGTTTATGCTTGTTTGAAAATCAAAGTAATATTTTACATAATAGTGTTGCGGAATTTGTTCCCAAAATAAAAATATGATAAAGATTTATCAAAGAATTTTCATAGAAATGTATTTCATTAAAAAGACTTGGGATGTCATATTTGATACAAATCAAAAGCATAAACAGTACATTATAATCCTTACAACAGTTATTTACAACTAATGGCCTATAATCCAAAAATCCCTCATCATCATCCAAATTATGCTCTGGGTCCACTACCTGTAAAACAGAAAGTTGAGTGGGTCAAGCTTGGGAGCCTGATGAGCATATAGGGTTTTCAACCCACAAATAATAATAAATTTATTAATTTCATCGATTAACAATAAATTTATTAATTTTATCAAACCAATAATAACCCTGATTACCCATTCATGTTATCCTCAATTTACGTCCCTAAACACATATACAAGGGACCTAGTCTAAGGATTTTATCATCGGGATGGACTTTACTGCTAAGGGGATTCCTCAGCCATATATGTCCGTAAGGCAACCATGAGGGGGATGGAGTACACCGGTGAACATCAAGCCCACAAACACCTACAGGTTGCGAGCCTGCTAGTGTTCCACTAGACTGTCTAGAAAAGTCTGTGGTCGTCATCCATACTCCGCTAGATGACTGGAATAACAACAACATCGAGGCCTCTCATCATTTTAACACACATCAAATATTTCATCTACTCATGTTATACCCAACATATTTGTAGATAAAAATACATATACAGTTTATAACTTGTATAAAACATTTATTCAACAGTCATCTTAAATAAACAATCAATATAATTACACATAACACGTATTTTATAGAAAATATTTCATATCTATGTGTAAGATGAAAGTGACTATACACTCACTTGATTTGATGATAATCGGGCAGCAATTTGTTCCATAAAATGATCGTTTCTGATAAAACCGGGCTTTGCGAGGGTTGGAGCTTCAAAACCGAAAAGATAAAATTTTCCAAGTCTTCGGGCACTTGGGGACGTATTTCGGGCTTTAAAAATGATACCGAGGCTTCGGGGAAAGTCAAAATAGTCAAAATATAAGTTTAGGGGTGAAAAATGTCAATTTTCCAAAAGTACCCGGGAAGGCTCGTAGCCCCCCCCCCCCCCCCCTATATAGGGCCGAGGGCTCGGACCTTGTGGCTGAGAAGGGTCCACGTAGTGGTTGCGAGGCTCAGACATAAAGGGAGGATGTGGCAGAGAAGGGACGAGACGTGTGGCAGCAGCGACGGCGAGACACAGAGGCGGGCTACGCGAGAGGTCGAGAAGCGAACACGCGTCGGATGCAGCGAAGGCCAGCGAGGCTCCGAAGGGCCACCGATGCGAGGCGCGTCTCTCTTCTATTGGACCTCGGCTTTGGGCCTATCAGAAGCTGACACGAAGAAGGCACGCGTCGGTCTCGGATTCTGCCACGACTCGGTGACGCAGCAGCTTCGTGCGAGGTGACGTGGTTGACACTGTTCATGCGAGATTTCTCGAATTTTGAGACCTGAACTTCTAAAATCCATAACTTTCGCATACGATCTCCGTTTTTGACGTTCTTTATATGAACGCGTAGCTAAAATTACGCTCTACAACTTTCTTTTAGACTTTATTGGCTACTTTGGACTTTATTTTTAATATTATTATTTTTAACAGACAGGGACAGGAAAACCCGTTAAAAATTCATAACTTCTTCATCCGACGTTCGTTTTAGTCAGTCTTTTTACTGTTGTACTACTATTGATGAGACCTTCGATTCTCGTTTAGGTTGTGTCGGCTAAATATCACTCGATCTTAAATTCGAGTATTTAGCTGTCTACTGCTAAACTAAAACTTAGAAAAATCATAACTTCCTCATACGAAGTCAGATTTGGACGTTCTTTTTATCAAAATTCTCGGCTTAATGAATACTATGACTTTTGCTTAGATTGTTAAGGCCAAAAATCACTTTATCACAAATTCACTTTTTACGCTTCCTGGTGCCGTACCGGTTCCGTCGCGAAACTTCGACATGTCATAACTTCTTCGTTATAACTCGGATTTCGGCGTTCTTTATATCTCCGGAATCCTTGTTTCGGCCAATACAACTTTCTTGAAAGATATCGGCTTTTTCTAATATTTATTTTCAATGCTTATTTTCAATTAATTAAACCATAATAATTAAGCAAATAAGCATATAATTCACATGATATTCACATAATTTCTCTTTATTACTTCAAAATGAGTTACAAAGGTTGACCTAGACTATTACAATATTATTAATGCTTTTACCCCAGAAACACGGGCGTTACATACGGCTCCCCATAGCACCACAACACCAACTAACTAGTGAGTACTATGGCTCCCCGCAGTACCACGACTCCCTCTATCTGACTTGTGTGTACTACGACTCCCCGTAGCATCACAACACCCTCTGACTAGTGAATACTACGGCTCCCCGTAGCTTCACCCGATACTCTCATTCTCATTACAACGCCACACTACGTCCACCAACCCATGCTCCGTAGACTATCATAGATAGCTACGCACCCTTGTCCCACATGTGCATCACAGACTCTGGCGGTAACCACTGTAACAAAATACCTATCTCTGCGGAGATCCACTTTCTTAATTAATCCCTCTTGATACCAATACCCGAAGGGCTCCCACTGGAACTGTAGATACATGATACACCACTAATCGTCTCAAACTCAAGATTCCAAATAACTCCTAAATCGGAACATTATACCTGGGTATTACGGAACACCATTACAGAACATCACAATGTCCTGCCTCAACCACTGATCTCCTACTCCCAGCACCATATAGATACAACAATGCATTTCCTCTGAACCCCATAAATAATTCTTTATTTACCCAAGGCGCAACTTCAGTGTATCCGAACACTCAATTGGAATACAAAGAAAGCGCTAACGCTTCAGAACATGCTGATGATCCTCCGAAACCCTTTCCCCTACCGATCAAAATCCAAGCAAAATACACATACCGGTTCGGGAGTTGGCTGCTCGATAATCTTCTATCCATACTTCGACCCAGAAGTCCTCAACTGGCCATATCATCATTACAAGCCTACCACTCGCAACGGCCCTGACCACCACTAGATTCCTGACCATCGGTCACCTACCGTGGAGAAACTTATCCTTTCCGAGACACGCACCACATGCATTATCTCGCTCTGCACCTCTCCTTGATCACCAATGACCCTGTTCTCATGAATTCGAGTCGTAGGTCTCTGTATCCAACCCCTAACCACTCTTTCACAAATCTCTGGTTTCCCCAGTAAAATACCCGGTTCTTCCCTACTTAGGGTTTGAACCATAACCAATTGACGCATCAACAATCTACCCCACTGATGGTTTCCGTCAGAAACATCGCATCTACGCTTGGAAGGTGCCACACAACGCCCAATGATCTCCCCACGTAGGGATCAAGAAACCTCAAATACTCTAAATCTCTGATGAAATCCTCAAGAATTTCTCATCACGACTACCCCTAGCCGTCCGGAGCCTCATACCATCCCAATACCGAACATCTCAATTGTCCAGTACTATCACTGACTCTTAGGCTGAACAACAAATCATCATACTCCTCACCCTCGACTTCTCAACTTTGTTCCAACATGTGAATCATCACGAGAATAGGGACTCCACTACCATACTCAATACCCATCATAGATAGAATAGTCACCGCTCTGATATACTCATTTGGATTACCCGCTGATACTGCTACCACACGCCCTATTATACCCAATTAGGGTGTAATGTGGTCCTTGACCATCTCAGTCCCCAATGACTACCTGCTCATGGTAGATCATTTCCTCACGGCAGATCTGTTGCCTGCTATACTGGTGGAAAAATCGACATCAATGTCAACCCGTAGGGTTTACTCCTGAAACTAGAACTGAAATCTCACGTTTCTCTTGTTTCCCACAAGAAACATAAATAATATCCATCAGGTCACAGAAGGTGACATCTCCTCCATCGACTGATTGCTCACTCAGACTGCAATCCCCTATAAATGCCTTCTCTACTAAATCCATGAGTCTTGCGACTACATCTGACATCTTACCAATAATACTATGAAATGCTCTCGACCTCCCTCTCAAGGGATGCCTCTTCGGACTCAATCATGGCCCTTAGGCCTAAAACCCCATCGCGTCCAAACTCCACCAATCAATCCTGACCAGACAACTGAAGAATCGCAAACATCATTTGCTAAGAAACATGGTACTCATCCCATGACATCTCTCCTCAATCGGCTACAATATATGGTACTCGAACTATAACATCACCTCCTCAATCTGCTAAGATGCATGGTACTCGAACCATGGCATCACTTCCCAATCTACTCCGATGTATGGTACTCGAACCATAACATCACTCCTCAATCTGCTCCGATGTATGGTACTCGAACCATAACATCACTCCTCAGTCTGCTCCGATGTATGATACTCGAACCATAACATCACTCCTCAATCTGCTCCGATGTATGGTACTCGAACCATAACATCACTCCTCAGTCTACTCTGATGTATGGTACTCGAACCATAACATCACTCCTCAGTCTGCTCTGATGTATGGTACTCGAACCATAACATCACTCCTCAATCTGCTCCGATGTATGGTACTCGAACCATAACATCACTCCTTAGTCTGCTCTGATGTATGGTACTCGAACCATAACATCACTCCTTAATCTGCTCCGATGTATGGTACTCGAACCATAACATCACTCCTCAGTCTGCTCCTTAGAACCTTCAGAATACTCCTTGTATCGAGTATGGGTCCTATGCTTTTAGTAGTACGGGCCCATACTACCTGCCACATCTACCCATACTTTCCACACGGACCATCCCAGAGCTCCTAAGTAGCTGCTCAACCTTCTCGTTCACCAATTCTGTCACACGTGCTCGCTCCTCAGCGAAATGCTCTACTCCGCCAGTGTACTCATCTGATTAAGGTTACTCCCTAGGCTCTTTCTTGGTCCTCCCACTTCTCCGCCATCAGCTGCTGAAGAGCTTCTAATGATGCCATCCATCTACCTCCTGAATATCGTCATATTCACTCGGTAGCTGACTCCCATCATCGAGAGTTCCATAAAGCACAAAGCAAGAAGCATTCGGGCATAGAAGAATACATAGAACTCACTCCGGGTGATAGCTTCGCTTGCTCTGCTCATTCTCCAAAGTACCACCAAACTCTGCAACTCTACCCCTCGCGGGTTATAACTATTTTCTCGATAAGCACCACAATACGCATCTAGGTGTCTCTCATAGATTACTCCTTTACTCAAATCCCGTAGAAGGATTCCAACTGAATACTCTCACTCATACTCAAAAGTGCATCGCATATAACAACAACTCCTAGGCTAAGGCATCACAAAACAGGCCACTCTAGTCCTAAGATATGAAATACCTATCCTGTCTCTAGCATGCATAATATCTCATAAAATGTATCATAAATATCTCAATCACAAAAGGAGAGGTATTGCGGGAAATCACCGTTCGGGCTCTGGATGATTGTACACATTGCTCTTTCTCGCTTTCTCTTTGAACTCTTATTCACCTTTAGAAAATCATTTTTTGAAAACTTTTCTTACTTCCTCAGATTACCCGAAGGTGCATCCGAATCCCTCAAACCAAGGCTCTGATACCAACTTGTAACACCGAAATTTTCAAAACAAATTTTTTTCATTTAAAATAGTTTATCTCTTTAACACTTTTCATAAAAATCTCCTTTTTGTTTTAATTACAATACATGACTCTTTTGTTCAATCACTTAATAAACCAGGATCCTCAAAACAAACTTTTCCTCTGGTGTGTACAATCGAGCCGGTGCCGTCCCATGATCTTGAGAAAACGTGAAACACATAACACAAAACACTGTAAGCACAAAGCTTAGTGATTTCCCCAAAATACCACACATATCACATACTAGCCACTCGAGGCTATAACTCTGTGGGCCCTTGGGCCCGTAACTCTGTAGACCCTCTGGTCCTAGCTCTGTGAACCTCCAGGTTCTAACTCTGATATACTCTGATATACACACAACATAAATCACATAGAAATAATGCAGTGCAACACATCACATAGATAGCATAAAATAACTCTGTCACATAACTCTAATTACATACTCAAGGTAAAGTATAGTGAGAAGACTCACCTCGGATATCGCGGTAAATCTCTGACTCGGTAGAAGTATGGTCTAGCCTCCGCCTGATCACATAAGGTAAATACTCTCATAAATATAACTCTCGAGACTAGACTCAACTATCTCTTGGCATCCTCAGAAGGGTAAAAGACCATTTTACCCCTCTCTTGGCTCAACAGCCCCATTGTTGACCAAACCCTAAAAGTCAACAAAAGTCAATGGTCAAACTTTGACCCAACTCGTCGAGTGCACTTGGGCGACTCGGCGAGTCTACACGTGTCCACTATCTCTCTAGTCACGCTTGGCATGTCGAGTCTTTCCCCTTGCTCGACGAGCTACACCTGGCATGAATCGCAGGGCACCCCAACTCAACTCGCTGAGTCTCAAGATCAACTTGGCGAGTTTCACCTTGAACTCCAGTCCTCTATCCCCCTCTGACTCACTGAGTCATTTCCCCCAACTCGGCAAGTTACTCACTAAGTGAATTACATGAAACCCTAGCCCTACTCGCCGAGTCTGCCCTTGGACTTCGGCGAGTTCATGCCATGCATAAACTCAATTGGCCTCCTGAGGTCAGATCTGTTCCTTTGATCCATAGATCTGACCTTCCCAAGCCTGATAATCACGTAAAGCTCGGATCTTGACACTCATGTGACGTCTAGGAGGTTTCACTTGGTGATTTAGCCCAAAAACAACACCCTAAGCTCATTACCTCCATAGCTTAACACAAAGCAAGCTGGAATAAGCTCTTTAGACCACTATGGGTCTAAATTTGAAGTCTCAATATGAATAGGGGCCATATTCTCACCATTCATTCCAATAAAGGACATACAAACTCTACATCTATGGATTCCTTCAACAAAACAGATAAAGGGGCGATATAATACCTCAAAGATGAAGTCTTTTGCTAGAAATTCCCAGATGCACAACCTCCTTGGTCTCCTCTAAGCTAGAATCACCTCCTTCTTGCAAGAATCAACCACAAAGATCAAGAAATGGCTCATTTCTTCTCACAAACGCTCTAGCTCTTTTAGGGGTTCTCTCTAGGGTTTGGTAGTTGCAAATGACGGCCCTAAGGGCCTTTAAATAGGTTCCAAACCCGGGAAATTAGGGTTTCATAAAACAGTGCGGACTCGCCGAGTCCACTCATGAACTCGCCGAGTCCGGTCATTAATCCGGATGAGAATTCGCGGCCCTACTGGGTGAGTCTAAGTACCAACTCGCCGAGTCCCTCTACAAACTCCAAAATAAATGAATCAAATAATATACATGAGAATCCGGATGTTACACCTTTTTTACTACATTTTTTCTAAAAATAAACATAGAAACTACTATAAATGTAATTGTAACATTAAAATGAATTTAATACATACTAATTTAACAATAATATGATATATTTTATATATTTTTTATTAAATAATTTGAAAAAAAAAACTACGTTACATAACTTAAAAATAGGGATGGAGCCATTAAAAGTTGTACTAGTTAAATCTTCTTAAAAAAGATGTTGTCATGATGCTACATATAAAGATAGACTACCAGTTCAATCTTCTTGAAAAATATGTTGTCATGGTTCTACATATAAAAACGGACTATTGAATGAGAGTAAAATGCTATTTTATCCTTCTGTTTATTTGAGAACTATACATTCGGTATGCTTTTAGAATCGTTATGATTTGTTTATGCATATAAAAGCCAATGACATAATGAGATTAGAATGACTATTTTACATTTTGTTTATTTTAAAAGTTGAGGGCTGAATAAGAGTAAAATGACCACTTTAACAAATTGTGTTCCATTTGCTTGAGCCACCACCGCTTCAATTCAATTCAATTGGATTTTTTTTAGTAATTTACATGATTTCGTATATCTGAATGCTTGATTGGATGTAATCAATCTCAATTTTGCTGATTGGTGAAAACACGTGACTGACATTCCGATGACCACGTACAGCTACACCGGATACGACTGGTCGTATGACAAGGTAAAATACCCTAAAACCCAAATCGAGAATTCTGATAATTGCATAATATCGATATCAATTCATTAATCAATAAAGTTTTTTTTTTCTTTTGTATTTGATCATCTTCATTAGCCAACTGAACACAACACTTGCACCGACATGAAAGTTGCATGTCTATGTTTTGTGTGTCTTCTGTAGGAGACTGTTGACATTGCTCAAGAACGGGTATATGTAGGAATGGGTTTGTTAGTTGGTTTAACGGTCATGCTTCAACTTACTAGGTGCATCCATCCAATCATGAAACATAGAATAATTAAATTAAATCTTGACGGGTAAATTAGTAATTTAAACACTGCAGTTGTAGGAATAACATGATTCAAGATTTCTTCATTTCGTTCCAATATGAAAATGACTTGAATACTTCTCATGTAAAGCTAAAAAACCAAAATAATATTCAATTATCACTATTTTTTTATTATGTTGTAGTTGATATAAAAGTGTGGAGACATAGTATATGATTCAACTAGGTCCTAGGGTCATTTTTACAGTTCGTGTTTTATTGAATAAAAACTATGTTATTGTTGGACTATTATTGTGAACAAATGAATATTAAGTTTACTATCTACTTACCTACATGAGTGGTTCTTTTACTATAACCACACTTTATTTAAACAGGTGTAACGCGTACTTTTTTACTAGTTAATATAGTATCTTATATATTTAGATTCTTCGGTGTAACGTCTGTGTTTCTGGGCTTGCTATTTTTAGCAATGTAATGGTCTAGGTTAACCTTTGTAACCCATTTTGAAATAATATAAGTGTATTATTTGAATATTATGTGTTTTGTGCTTAATTGCTTAATTATGTGGTTTGATTAATTAAGAATAAAAACAAACGTCAAAATTTAAATGTAAAATAAACTTGATATCTTTAGATAATGTTGTAGCAGTTGAAACAAGGTTTCCGAGGATATAAAGAATGCCAAAATCCGAGTTATAACGAAGAAGTTATGACCTGTCAAAGTTTCGCGACAGAACCGGCAACGCTGAATGACGTAAAAAATGAAATTTAGGTTAGAGTGATATTTAGTCTTAGTGATCTAAATGAGAATCGAAGATCTCTTTGTTAGTATCAAAGAGATAAAAAGTTAGGCGAGAACGGACGTCAAACGAAGAAGTAATGAATTTTTAACGAAATTTTCTGTCCCGGCCTATTAAAAATAAATAATAAAAATAAAATCAAAATTAGCCGACGGAGTCTAAACAAAAGTTGTAGAGCGTAGTCTCACCTTCGCGTGGATATAAAGAACGTCGAAAACGGAGTTCGTATGAAGGAGATATGAATTTCCGAAATTTAATAAATAATTAATAATTAAAATTAATTATTAAACCCCGACATTATCCGAAGAGGAGTCAGCAATCCGATCCGAAGTACGCCCCGCGTACACCAAAGATGTTGACACTCGCACTCGAGGACTTCGGATGACGAACGCAGTGACGATTTCGGACCTGTACGCCCCGCGTACTCTGAGGCTCCAGCCTCCTATAAATAGGATGCGAGGGCAGCCGATTTCTTTGCTATTTTTCTCCATTCTCTCTCCCGTTTTGCCTCGATTTGCATGCCAGAAATACCCCGAAGCCCTGGTAATATTCCCGAGTCCCGAAGCAAGTCCCGAGATCCCGAAGATCCCGAGACGTGCGGTTTCCGAGCCGAAGCTCTGCCCGCGAGAAGTTCGATTTTTGTAGAGATCTTCCAGATCTGCTGAGGATTACTACTTTTGCAAGTCGTAGTACTGTCCGATTATCTTCTGATCAAGTGAGTGTGTAGTTAATTTCTTCTAACGCATAATTATGAAGTATTTTATACGAAATACGTGTTATGTGTATAATTTTGTTGTTATGCGCGTGAATGTATATTCACTCTTTTCAATCTCATAGATCTGAATTGTTTTCTATGAAATACGTGTTATGTGGGTATGCCTCATCTGTTATGTGAAATATGTATTGAATGAAAATGCTATACAGGTTTTAAACTATGTATAAATATATATATATATATATTTATCTACTAATATGTTGGATAGAACATGGGTAGATAGTTGGTGTGTAATAAACAGATGAGAGGCCTCGATGTTGTTGTTGTTGACCTAGTTATTCAGCGGAGTATGGATAACGACCACAAACTCCTTCTAGATAGTCTCGTGGAACGCCAGCAGGTTCATAACCTGTAGGTGTTGTGAACGATGTGTTCACCGGTGTACTCTATCCCTCTCATGGTTGCCTTTAGGATATCTATTGTTGAGGAAACCCCTTAGCAGTAATGTCTGTCCCGATAAAAATCCTAGATTAGGTCCCTTGAGATAGATGTTGTTTTAGGGATGTAAAGTGAGGATAACGGGAATGGGTAATCGGGATAGTGATTGGTTGGTGAAATTAAATATAATTCATTTATTGTGGGTTGAAAACCTTATATGCTCACCAGGCTCCCAAGCCTGACCCTCTCAGTTTTATTTGTATTACAGGAAGTGGCGCAAGGGCGTAAGATGGATGAACCATCAAGTTGTTTTGTTTACAAGTCTGCATATGTATATATTTGTTGAATGACTTGTAATGTTATCGTTTATGCTTATTGGTCTGTATCGGAACATGACACCCCGAGTTTTGATTATATAATGAAAAATACATTTCTTTTATGAAATGCTTTGGTAAACATTGTTTTATCATGTTTTGTTTTTGGGAACAAATTCCGCAACTCTTTCAAATCAAAAGGATTTACTCTGAAATTATTTTAAAAGCATAAATGAAAATCGGTCTTTTCTGGCCGTGATTTTGGGGATGTCACAGTTGGT
Organism: Lactuca saligna; assembly: GCF_052625555.1. Classification (NCBI taxonomy): domain Eukaryota; kingdom Viridiplantae; phylum Streptophyta; class Magnoliopsida; order Asterales; family Asteraceae; genus Lactuca; species Lactuca saligna. Next base: position 193,124,916 of record NC_136418.1, on the reverse strand, counting down.
ATCAGAGCATTAGTTTAAGCGAACTTGGAATTTGTAGGATTTCTAAACTTAAACTTAGAATGCTAAGTGGAATTTGAGATGTGTGTCTGTTGGATTTTAGACACAAGCACTAGTTTATTTTAGGAAAGTTGCCTAAAATGCTTTTATGTGCTAAATGTTATATGTTGCTATATATGATATTATTTGTTCGGATCTACGGTTTGTTGCCAACCGGATCTGAAGGTTTATGTGTTTAGGATTCTAAGCGTATGTATACGATATTAGAACTAGCATGTAATCGTTTCGGAGTGATAAGGATAATTTGAAATCTATCATGAACGAAGATCTAAACTTCACCTTATTCGGTGTGTAGATCAAAAAATGGTGAGAACAAGGAGTGGCGTTGGAAACGCGGATGAAAACAGGAATCAACCGCCGGTGATTGAGCAAATACCTGTTGTAGCAGCAGCACCAGAACCAATAACGATGGCTGGTGTGCAAGCCATGATTCGGGCTATGTTAGCCGAACAAAGGGAGGAGATGCGACAAATGTTGCATAATAATAGGGACGAACCTATCATACCTATTGAGGAACCTGAATTGATTCCCGGGCAATCGGAAGAAGGGAACAATAGTCGCATTATGAGTCAAGTTGAGACTCAAGAAGAACGAAGGAACAACCCGGAAAGGAGAAATAACAACGATGGGCGAATGTACAAGAATTTCTTGGGTGCCAAATCGCCAAGTCTTTCTGGGAGCCCAAAGCCTGTTGAAATAATGGATTAGATCTCCGAAATGGAGATGGTATTTGAAAGTTGCGACTGTAGCAACAAACAGAAGACTGTCTTTGCAGTCAGACAACTGAAGTTTGGAGTATTAAGTTGGTGGAAGTTGTTGGCAGATACTATGCCACAAGGGAAAGCCCTGAAAATGTCATGGGAGGAGTTCTTGGAACAACTAAGGGTGCAATATTGTTCAGAGATAGATCTAATTGATCTGAACAATGAGTTCCAAAACTTAAAGAAGGGGAGGATGAGCGTAGACGACTATGCTACGACATTCACTGAGAAAATGAAATTATTTCCGTACCTAGTGCCAACGGAACTCTCCAAGATTGAGAGGTTTGTTAATGGACTGCCTGCTGACTTTGGTCCGACAATCAAGATGGCAACTACTCTGAAAACGGTTGTTCGTGCAGCTAAGAATGTGGAGGCCCAGCAGAAGGAAAAGGGTCTGGAAAGGATAGAAGTTGGTGAAAAGAGGAAGTTCGATGGAACTTCAGGGTCCAATAAGAAAAACAAGTTCTCGAAGTTTGGTTCGAGGGGAAGTGGAGGCGAAGCGAAATGGTGCGACAAATGTAAGAAGAAGCATCATGGAAAATGTGAGGTAGTGACCACATGCTACAAGTGTGGAAAGCCAGGTCACTATGCCAATGAATGTACCCTCACTAAGAAAGTTTGTTATGGTTGTGGTGAGGAGGGACACATGTCGAGGGACTGCCCGAAGAAGAAGGAGGCAGCTAGACCTAACATTCCGCCAAAGCCAAAGGCGAGAGCATTCCAGATGACACTGGAAGCTGCTAAAGATGAAGCTAATGTCGCTTCAGGTACCTTTCTCGTTAACAATTTGCCTGCCCAAATTTTATTTGATTCTGGAGCCAACTACTCCTTTATATCGCATGAATTTGGTAAGAAACTAGCCTTGCCTGATGATAGACTAGATAATGCCTTATTAGTCGAAGTTGCTAGTGGCAAGTTTGTACCTGTTAGCTATCGTATGAAAAACATTTTAATTGATCTGAATGGGAATAAGTTCCACGAGGAATTATTGCCTATCGAACTTAACGGTTTCGACATCGTTTTGGGAATGGATTGGCTTAGCGCCAATGATGCCGAAATTTTGTGCAAGAAGAAGATAGTGAAGGTAAACCCGCCAGGGAAGGAATCGTTTATGGTGTATGGAGATAAACGTAGAGTAAATTATGGAATCATTTCTCTAATGAAAGCCAGAAAGTGTTTGACCAAGGGATGTACATCATATTTAGCATTCGTGATTGATGCTAAGAAGGAAAAGAAGGTGATGCAGAGTATTCCTATGGTGTGTGATTATCTGGAAGTATTTCCCGAAGATCTTCCTGGATTACCGCCTGACCGACAAGTGGAATTCCGTATTGACTTGTTACCAGGAACGACGCCAATTGCAAAAGCACCTTATCGATTAGCACCGACGGAGATGAAGGAGTTGATGATGCAACTTCAGGAGTTATTGGATAAAGGTTTCATTAGACCTAGTTCATCACCCTGGGGAGCTCCAGTGTTATTCGTGAAGAAGAAAGATGGAAGTATGAGAATGTGCATTGATTACAGAGAGCTTAATAAGGCAACAATAAAGAATAGATATCCGTTGCCGAGGATTGATGACCTATTCGATCAACTACAAGGTTCGAGCTATTTCTCGAAGATCGACCTAAGGTCAGGATATCATCAGCTGAAAGTGAGAGAGCAGGATATAGAGAAGACTGCGTTCAGAACTAGATATGGACACTACGAGTTCTTGGTTATGTCGTTTGGACTAACCAATGCTCCGACAGCATTCATGGATTTAATGAATATGGTTTGTAATCCGTTCCTTGATAAATCCGTGATAGTGTTCATAGACGACATTCTGATTTACTCAAAAAGCCAAGAGGAGCATGGCAGACACTTGCGAGAAGTGTTAGAAGTCTTGAAGAAAGAGAAGTTGTATGCTAAGTTCTCCAAATGTGATTTTTGGATTCGTGAAGTCCAATTCTTGGGTCACGTGGTCAACCAAGAAGGGATAATGGTTGATCCAGCGAAGATCGAAGCTGTGATGAAGTGGGAACAACCGAAAAGTACCACGGAGATCCGAAGCTTTTTAGGATTAGCCGGATATTACCGAAGGTTTATCCAAGGCTTTTCTTCGATTGCTACTCCATTGACAGCTTTGACCCACAAAGGAGCTACTTATACTTGGAGTGATAAGCATAAAGAAGCATTCGGGAAGCTAAAAAAGAAGTTATGCGAGGCACCGATACTTTCTCTACCCGATGGAGTCGAAGACTTCGCTGTTTATAGCGATGCGTATGGGGTTGGATTGGGTTGTGTTTTGACCCAAAGAGAAAAGGTGATAGCATATGCGTCTCGACAACTAAAAGAGCATGAAAAGAACTACCCGACTCATGATTTGGAGTTGGTAGCGGTAGTTTTCGCTCTGAAAATATGGAGGCATTACCTCTATGGCATGAAGTGAAAACTTTTCACTGATCATAAGAGTCTCCAATATCTCTTCAATCAGAAAGAGTTAAATATGAGGCAATGACGCTGGCTAGAGTTACTCAAGGACTACGACTGTGAGATACTTTACCATCCCGGTAAAGCTAATGTTGTTGTTGATGCTCTCAGTCGGAAAGTCAATCTTGAAAGGAAAAGGCCAAGAGCGTTGAGAATTGAAGTTGTCTCAACTATTTTAGAAAGTATAAAGAAAGCACAAAGCGAAGCTTCTGAGAAGAATGACCGGAAGGAGGAACGTTTGGGCAAAACGTTGGTGTTTGGTACAAACGGTCATGGACTGAAGGTATTCCAAGATCGTATTTGGGTACCTAAGTCAGGGGGAATTAGGGATCTTCTGAAGGAAGAAGCTCACAAAACCATGTACTCGATTCATCCCGGTAGCACTAAAATGTATAGGGACCTGAAACCCTACTACTGGTGGCTGAAGATGAAGCTTGATGTTGCAAAGTATGTGGCTGAGTGTGTGACTTGTGTAAGAGTCAAGACACAACATCAGAAACCGTACGGGAGTTTAGAACCATTGCCTGTGCCTATGGGTAAGTGGGAAGACATTGCTATGGATTTTGTCACTAAACTGCCCAGAACGAAGAATGGTCACGACATGATTTGGGTGGTCGTCGATCGATTCACTAAGAGTGCGCATTTCATAGCAGCCAGGGAGAAATGGTCTATGGAAAAGCTTGCGAATTCTTATATGAAGGAAATTGTGAGACTTCACGGTGTTCCGCTAACAATTGTGTCGGATCGTGATAGTCGTTTCACCTCAAGGTTTTGGAAATGTCTACAAGAGGAAATGGGTACCAAGTTATGTTTAAGTACAGCTTACCATCCGCAGACTGATGGTCAGAGTGAAAGAACGATACAAACACTTGAAGATATGCTGAGAGCATGTACCTTGGAATTCCTAGGTAATTGGGATGAACATTTACCATTAGTAGAATTTTCCTATAATAATAGTTTTCACTCGAGCATTAAGATGACACCTTACTAAGCTTTGTATGGACAAAAGTGTCGTACGCCGTCTTGTTGGCTTGAGGCTGGGGAAAAGCAGTTTATGGGACCGGAGATGGTTCATCAAACTGCTGAAAAGTTGAAAATAATTAGGGAAAGAATGTTAGCGGCTCAGGATCGTCAAAAGAGCTATGCTGACAAAAAGCGAAGACCGATAACTTTTGAGGTTGGGGATTCGGTTTTGCTTAAAGTCTCGCCGTGGAAGGGACTTATAAGATTTGGTAAAAGGGGAAAGTTGAGTCCAAGGTTTATTGGACCGTTTAAAGTTCTTCAGAGGATTGGGAACCAAGCTTACAAGCTCAAATTACCCGAAGAACTGAATGGAATTCACAACACGTTTCATGTGTGTTATTTGAGGAAGTTCACGGGAGAAGTTCCCGATATAATTCCAATTTCCGAATTGAGAATTGATGAGAACAAAAGTTTGATTGAAGAACCAGAGGCAATTGTTGACCGAAAGACTAAGAAGTTGCGACGCAAGATGGTCGAGTTAGTTCTTGTCTGATGGAAACACACGAATGGGCCGAATCTCACCTGGGAGACGGAGAGTGACATGTTGAGTCGCTATCCGCATTTGTTTGTTGATGAGTGATTCCGGGGACGGAATCATTCTAAGATGGAGAGAATTGTAACGCCTATGTTTCTGGGCTTGCCATTTTTAGCAATGTAATGGTCTAGGTTAACCTTTGTAACCCGTTTTGAAATAATATAAGTGTATTATTTGAGTATTATGTGTTTTGTGCTTAATTGCTTAATTATGTGGTTTGATTAATTAAGAATAAAAACAAGCGTCAAAATTTAAGTGTAAAATAAACTTGATATCTTTAGATAATGTTGTAGCAGTTGAAACAAGGTTTCCGAGGATATAAACAATGCCGAAATCCGAGTTATAACGAAGAAGTTATGACCTGTCAAAGTTTCGCGACAGAACCGACAACGCTGAATGATGTAAAAAGTGAAATTTACGTTAAAGCGATATTTAGTCTTAGTGATCTAAACGAGAATCAAAGATCTCGTTTTTAGTATCAAAGCGATAAAAAGTTAGGCGAGAACGGACGTCAAACGAAGAAGTTATGAATTTATAACGAAATTTTCTGTCCCGGCCTATTAAAAATAAATAATAAAAATAAATTCAAAATTAGCCGATGGAATCCAAACGAAAGTTTTAGAGCGTAGTCTCACCTTCGCGTGGATATAAAGAACGTCGAAAACGGAGTTCGTATGAAGGAGATATGAATTTCCGAAGTTAATTAAATAATTAATAGTTAAACTTAATTATTAAACCCCGACATTATCCAAAGAGGAGTCAGCGATCCGATCTGAAGTATGCCCCACGTACACCGAAGATGTCGACACTCGCACTCGAGGACTTCGGATGACGAACGCAGTGACGATTTCGGACCTGTACGCCCCGCGTACTCCGAGGCTCTAGCCTCCTATAAATAGGATGCGAGGGCAGCCAGATTCTTTGCTATTTTTCTCCATTCTTTCTCCCGTTTTGCCTCGATTTGCGTGCCAGAAATACCCCGAATCCCCGGTAATATTCCCGAGTCCCGAAGCAAGTCCCGAGATCCCGAAGATCCCGAGAAGTGCGGTTTCCGAGCTGAAGCTCTGCCCGCGAGAAGTTCGATTTTTGTAGAGATTTTCCAGATCTGCTGAGGATTACTACTTTTGCAAGTCGTAGTACTGTCCGATTATCTTCTGATCAAGTGAGTGTGTAGTTAATTTCTTCTAACGCATAATTATGAAGTATTTTATACGAAATACGTGTTATGTGTATAATTTTGTTGTTATGTGCGTGAATGTATATTCACTCTTTTCAATCTTATAGATCTGAATTGTTTTCTATGAAATACGTGTTATGTGGGTATGCCTCATCTGTTATGTGAAATATGTATTGAATGAAAACGCTATATAGGTTTTAAACTATGTATAAATATATATTTTTATCTACTAATATGTTGGGTAGAACATGGGTAGATAGTTGGTGTGTAATAAACAGATGAGAGACCTCGATGTTGTTGCTGTTAACCTAGTTATTCAGCGGAGTATGGATAACGACCACAAACTCCTTCTAGACAGTCTCGTGGAATGCCAGCAGGTTCATAACCTGTAGGTGTTGTGAACGATGTGTTCACCGGTGTACTCTATCCCCCTCATGGTTGCCTTTAGGATATCTATTGTTGAGGAAACCCCTTAACAGTAATGTCCGTCCCGATAAAAATCCTAGATTAGGTCCCTTGAGATAGATGTTGTTTTAGGGACGTAAAGTGAGGATAACGGGAATGGGTAATCGGGATAGTGATTGGTTGGTGAAATTAAATATAATTTATTTATTGTGGGTTGAAAACCCTATATGCTCACTAGGCTCCCAAGCCTGACCCTCTCAGTTTTATTTATATTACAGGAAGTGGCGCAAGGTCGTAAGATGGATGAACCATCAAGTTGTTTTGTTTACAAATCTGCATATGTATATATTTGTTGAATGACTTGTAATGTTATCGTTTATGCTTATTGGTCTGTATCGGAACATGACACCCCGAGTTTTGATTATATAATGAAAAATACATTTCTTTTATGAAATGCTTTGGTAAACATTGTTTTATCATGTTTTATTTTTGGGAACAAATTCCGCAACTCTTTCAAATCAAAAGGATTTGCTCTGAAATTATTTTAAAAGCATAAATGAAAATCGGTCTTTTCTGGCCGTGATTTTGGGGATGTCACATTCGGTTAACCCAAATAATGGAAAAGTTTCATTAATTGAATCCAGTAAGAAGGTTACTGTTATTCGGTTAATTAAACTAAATTACTCGAAAAACAAAAATTATCCAATCTTTATTCGGCTAGGTGGTTTATTGAATTTCAGTTTTCATTTGAATTGCTATTCAATTGTTATATGAGAAAAACAAACTTTTTAATTTTTTTATGAGCATGTCAAGTTTAGCATATTGTAGGAATAAATGGTAACGTTTTATGAAAAACAGAATGCCGATGAGGTAATCGATTAAAATTTATAGAGTTTGTGGATGTCTTTATATGCTCCAGTTTTGTTCACGTTGTTGATTCCATCTACCATTTATATGCTTTATGCCGAGAACTCGAAAACAAACTTAATCCTTAAAATATGGTGAGTTAAAATCATAACACAACCTTAAGTAGATTTAAATTCTTGATGGATAAAAAAAGCCATTCATCCAGGGATATTATAAGAACATGAGATAAGTAGGTTAAAATTCCTACAAATTTAAAGGATTCTTGAAGCCATGCAAGAAGCATGAAAATTAAATGGTAGTTAACCCATCAAGAATGCATGTTTAAGCTAATTAACCTTAGCAACATCGAACACCAATTATTTCAAGAATTAACAGCAAATACCACGTAGCCATGGATACTTACGTGAAACTCTATCTCTCGACTCTTATCATGGCATTGTCACTCATCATCTCATCAGTGTTTGCCAGTCCTTCTGCAAACAATGACATTGTCGTGGCTATCCAAGAGATGGAGAGAGCAAATTACTTCACCTTTGTCATGCTTATAAACATGGTTCCTCCTAGTATGTTCCAAGGTAATATCACTTTCTTGATGCCAAGTGATAGATCACTCTCCAGAACAAAGATACCACAAAACAGTGTCATAGATCTCTTGCTTAACCATTCCATTCCCTCCCCTTTACTTTTCGATCACCTTATTCATTTGCCCACAAACAGCACACTACCTACATCAAACCCTGACTTAATGCTTAAGGTCTCTAATAGTGGCAGACGAGGTTTGTTTCTTGGGAATGTTAGAATTGTTAGTCCTAATATATGTACACATGGGTACTTGGTGCGGTGCCATGGAATAGATGATGTGCTTAGTGTTGACATAGAGAAACCAGAAATCACATGCCCTAGAGTTTCCTCTCCAATTCCAGCTACTACCCCATTGTTGGCACCTACTAGTCAGGCTCCTGCATCAAATCCACCTCATGCTGACGCTTATGAAACCTCAGGTGGTCGAAGACCACATATAGAGTTAACATTGACATGTATCGTGTTTATGTGGGTATTATTTATAGTAAAGTCGTGTGTTTGATTTAGCTCATGATTTTTTTATTCTTCTAATTGTTGCAATTTCCATAACCTTACGATATACATGTATGTGACCCCCATAAATTTGTAATGTTTATCAAATAAATCATCTGAGTAATAAGTTAATCTGGTTTTATTCTTTATTTTAAGGCCACCACATTGTTCCTAACTTAATCCCCACCCTTTCCACCAAGTACCATACATATAACATCGTCATTACAAGAAAAGTAAAAATATGGTCACTAACAACATCATTAGTCACCATATATTAAGTTGTCATCGAATTTTGGTAGTAATGCAAATTTAATGATAAAATCTACGATGGTTGTTACTAAGCGGTAACTAAATCATAGAAAAAAATTATTATTACTATTTAATTTCGTGACAAATATTAATGACTATAAAGACTGGTTACTTATTTGATGCTTAATAACCAAAACTAGTTGCTACTGCATTGGAGACTTAGTGACCAAAAATTATGGCCATTAAGTATTATTCGTTTTTCAAATCCACACATTGTGATGACATAATTTAAGTCAAGGAATTACAACATAAAAAATATCAATAACCAGAAAATACTTGTCACTTATTATTTATAGAGAAATCTCAGTTACAATCTTATTATTTTATCATAATTTACAAATAATTCACAAAATAAATTTTGTTTTACGAAAAAATATATGAATTACCAGTAAAAATGACGTTTTAAATAAGTTAGATAAATCTCCATTAAAATACCATTATTTTACCATAATTAATGAGTAACTCTCAAACTAAAATTTATTTATGAAAAAATATGAGTTACTGGTAAAAATGATGATTTGTCCATTTTCTCCATGTAACACATATTTTACCGGTATTAAATAAACGTGCGAGATGAAGATGATGACTTATATAATGCTCTGTTTACCGTAAAACTTGATTCCATCTCATTATCTCAATTAATGAATAAGCGTCCATGCCAAAGAAACCGATAAAATGTGTGTTATCGGGGAAAAATGGCAGAACATAAGTTTATGATACAAATATGCGAAGTTATATAACATTAGATATACAATTTGAAATTTCTTCTAAACTTTAAGATTATGAAGTTTTTGTTAGTTTATGTAATTATTGTAGTCTTTGTTGGATGCATTTCATAGTCCAAAAAATATACAATGCATCAGGATATCAAGTTTTATGGTAAGCATTTATAGGTTTTATAGGTTACAAAAAATATGTGGTAGAAAAAAAACTTAACCCTAAGCTCACATGCAACCTATTGGATCTAAGTTTTCTCTATTTCTTGCAACAAACAATTGAACACCAATAACCCTAGGAATACCCTATTATAATCGAAATTCATAAAGGGTTTGAGGGTTTACATACACCTTGATTATTGTAGTAAATAATCAAACAATTCCTTCTTGAACAAGCTTTAGAAAGCAAGCACCAGAAATTTCCTGTCTCTAATTATTTGTACCCAAATCCTACCAATAGAAAACTTGAGAGGAGACAAGAGGGAGGATGGAATTTTGGCTTTTCTTCTTGAGAAAGGAACGACCGAAAATTTAAGCTCCAAGGATCCTTATATAGCTGAATTAGGAAACCTTGAAAACCCTAATTTGAATATAATAGTACTATCTCAAATTAGGTGATAATCCACACTCCTAATTATCCTTAAGGATTAATCTAGAACACTAAGGAGGCTCCATATTTTTGGCCTACCTGTTGAGGTCGAATGGTGTTGTGAGGTGTCGAAGTGTCATGAGTCTATCTTAGTGTCGAATTATGTAATAGATGTTCGTTTTATGTATTTCATAAGGTCACATTTCTATGTTGAAGCTTAACTGTTCTAGCCCTTATGTATTTTTTTGTAAACTTCTTTCATTCCTACAAATAGGGATAGGTGTTAGAGTTAGAGTAACTTTTGAGCCTTCGCTATATTTATTCAAAGAAACTCAGTTGTATCTTTTAAAAGTTTAATTGAGCCATCCAAATTATATTTACTCGTGTGTTCTTGATTTAAATACAAACTCTGATTTCATTTCATATTCTCGATTAACAACAACTACATTTGGTACTAGAGAAGGATTCTTATAGTTGATCTCTGATTTTCTCAAGTTTTCAAAAGTTTTTGAATCTCGTTCTAGATTCAAAATTTTCCATACTTTTGATTCTGAAAATCTTTTCAGATCATTTTTATTGATTTGATTATGTTTTTAGTTTGTTAAATCGAGTGTTTCGTGTTTGATTTCTGGAAATTTCATTCACCATATCTTAATTTTTGAAGCTTTTCTCAAATCTCGTCCGTACAACAATGGCTAACTTCAATATGAACACGATGTCAGGGTTTTCTCATCGTTTGGGTTCTTCAACCAAAATTCCTATGTTAATCCCCGAATACTATGAACAATGGGCTGGCAGGATGGTGGATTATCTCATAGGGATTGACGAAGATTTATGGAGGTGTATTAAGAGCAATAAATTTTGTCCATCGATGCTTTCTGATGTCGGAAGTGATGGTTCATCCATTGATGTAACTACTCAAACTAACAAGTTTAAAACAAATGATAAGAGATGCATGTGTGAATTGTGAGGTGCTCTTCCACGTGTTGAATATAACTATGTCCGTTGACATTCTACGGCTAAAGAAATTTGGGATACATTGAAGGAGAAGTACCAAGGAAGTGAGAAAATGAAAAATATTTTTGTTAAGCAATGTCTGCTTGAGTTAGGTGAATTCAAGCATAAAGAATGTGAGAATATTGAGCTTTACTACGATCGTCTGAATGAATTAATCTTCAGGTGTAGTAGATATGGAGTCAACAGGTCGACAATAGAGTATAACTTGACTTTCTTAGTAGGGCTTCGTAAGGAGTGGCGCAATGTCAGTTTGATGATAAAAACCCAAGAACACTTTGACAACTTTTCTCTTAGTGATCTTTACAATGAGGTGAAGGCTCATGAAAGAAAAGTCAATGAGATAGTGTCACACCCCCAAACCAGAACGACGGAAACATCTGAGGGCGGATGGAGTGAATTCATGTACAGTATCATAACAATTGAATACTAATGAAACATAGCAACACAAACATTCATACATTTGGATTTAAAGTATTACATTGTTTACAAACACAATTGTTCAAAAGTCAAATACAAATAACTGAAGAATAGGTAAAACACGAATGACGATGCCGACCCTCAAGAAGGGTTGGGTACCTGCCTGCTAGATCCCTGAGAATACAAGTCGTTATGAAAGGCGTCAACTAAAAAGTTGGTGAGTTCATAAGAATTTTTATATGAAATAGTTTACACTTGTTTAGAAACGTTCTTGTTGTACTTTTAGAAAATCCGATATTTTCTATAAAAAGAATTGTAAGTCTCGTTCTAAAAACCGTGAATATATGCATGCATGCCCTTTGTTTCCTTCTGCTATACTTGTAAGGAGCGTGTTCCCAGAAAATCCAATATTTTCATAAAATGTAGTTGTGAGTCTTGTTCCCAAAACCGTGTATAATTGAATGCATGTTCTATACTTTTCTTTGTTTGTATTAGAAAAAGTGTGTTCCCAGAAAATCCTATATTTTCTCTATATAAAATAGTTGTGGTCTTCAAACCCTAAGACCAAGAAGGTGATTTTTGTTTATAAAGCAAACGAAGCGTAGTTTGGTGTTTTATAAAAACTAGTAGACTGTCAATTCTTCGTACACCCTAAGTTAATGGAATACTGCTCTATGTGAGTCGTTAAAACCATACTAATATGACTAAACGCATGTCTTGACGTTCTTCAGGCATCGGTTTCTGAAGATAATTATCACCCTAGACTGTCATGTCTAGCTGCAGCGAGCAGGTCAGGTGTGGGGGTGTCAACCTCGTATAGATCTATACACAATATCTCGCTCTCCCTCCAAGAGACTCTGGTTATAACTACAGGACTTACATTGTACACTAGGTAGGTACAGTGAAGGAAAATCTCACAAGAGCCTCAACAGGTTTACGCGAGTTTTGAGTCCCTTTTTCAAATAAGAAAATAAATTATTTATTTCAAACTTGCGACAGATGCTTTATGAGACACGTTTTACAAAATTCATGACATGCGGTTTTCCTTGTTTTTAGAGTTTTTCTGGCACACAGTTTATGACACGTCAATATTTCGATCATGAACTATTTTATCCACCATTTTGGTAAAGCTATTTATAACACTTTTATTAAAAATAAGCATTTCAAAAGGTAACTAGATTTAACATTTGGTATAAAATAACATGATATCTTGGGTTTTAACCCATCAAAATCGTGAATACAAATTTACAACTATCTTACTAAAATAGTTATCTTTAGTAAAATAGTAAATCATCTATTTATGTTTTGTGCGTTGTTACCGGTTTGAAAGTTTTGAGTCAATATATCTACATGTTGCTTTTTATGATGACACATAGGATAAAAATTCATTTTTCCCAACTATTTATACCGATTTTAAACACAATATTTAAGATGCATACGATTACCCAACGGTTAAACACATTGCACATGGGTACATGTTAATATCCCTCCCCCCCCCCCCCCCCCGAAAACATGATGTGACATCCCTAAAATCACGGCCAGAAAAGACCGATTTTGTTTATGCTTTATAAAAATCAAAGTACTTCATTTTATAAAAATGTTGCGGAATTTGTTCCCAGAAAAACATGGTAAATACGTCATTAAAACATTTTCGAAGAAACATATTTATTTCATTTTAAAATGTTTGGGATGTCATCGTTAATACAGAAACATAAGCATAAACAGAACTTACAATTTTTTTACACTAGTGATCTACATCTCTTTAAATCTCTCAGTGTAATGTCACTTCATATCAACACCTGTGATATAAATAAACTGAGTGGGTCAGGTTGGGAAACCTGGTGAGTACATAGGGTTTTCAACCCACAATAATATAATTATTATGTTTAAACAATCAAACAATCAACCCAATTACCCATCCCCATTATCTTCTCTATTCTTAAGGATCTACCCTAAGAATCAGCTATTTCTCATTCATTCATTCCTAAGGATCATCCTAAGGAAACAACATGAAGTCCATTGTTGCCAATGACACATTGGTTAAGCGCAACTGCTAATCTTGTCACTTAGACACAGCTGCCAGAATTGGGACATTTCATATGAGGCGCTTCTACCGGTATTGACCTTTAAACGCTACTATCATGGTCATAAGGATCCCTATTAGGCGCAACTGCCGATACTGTCCATAGAGCGCAGTTGCTAGGACGTTTACTGTAGATCTAAAACATCTACGGGTTGTGGCGCAGCTACCAGTGCTCATCTATAGGGTACTAGGTCCACTGCTGCCAATGTATACCTATAGGGCACTAGGTCCATGCTACTAATGTTCCTCTATTTCAGCTATTATCCCTCATCATTCATCTACCCATGTTTTACTCAACATATTTTGTAGATATAAAATACTTTATACAATTTACATCATTTAAAACATGTATAAAAAATCTTTCACCAGTATAGACAACAAGTATTCAGAAAATATGCACACATAGCACGTAATTTATAATAAAATACTTCATATCTATGTGTAAGCTGAAAGTAACTATGCACTCACTTGATTAGGTGGTGACTCAGCACTCGGACAGTGCTTCGATACTCTCAAAACGATATTCCTTTGATAAAACCTAGTATCGATACCACTAGGGTTTAGTTTAACGATAACCGTGACAAACTAATTAGTCCGAGTATTATTAAGCCTTAATAATACTCGGTATAACTCAAAATAATAGCCCAAATAATTATTTTAAGGACCTAATAACATTCCTATAGTTATTTGAAAGCTATATTAAAAATTGCGTAAGCGTAGCACACTTACAACGAATTTTATCGAAAACCTGAACTTAATTGGAGCAGCGTTTCGAAACCGAAAGGCTCTTTTTCTCGGGACTCCGGGAGCCTCGGGGCTTCCCTAGGGTGCTAGGGGGTTTTTCTAGGGTTTAGGGGGGTTTGGGGGTTGTAGAGAGAGAAAGAATTTAGAGAGAGAAAGGATTTTGGTGTGAAAAATGAGGGCAGCCTCAGCCTCCTTTTATAGGTGCGAAGCCTTGGTGGTACGCAGGGCGTTCAGCAGCTACGCAGGGCGTAGCTTCGGATCAGACCTCCAGGTGTCAAGCTTCGCATGGTGCTACGCGGCCTGATGTCGGACCACATGAAGACCTTTCGTACGCGGCGCATTCTGAGCTCGGACGCTGGGCATAGCGAGGGGCGACGCGTCACTTATCTGAGGCGGGTACTGAGTCAGCAATGGAGGGTCCAGATTGCGCCACATCATCAATCTCGCAACAGACTTCGCAAATTTCCTTCTCGACTTCTAAAAATCATAACTTTCGCATACAAGCTCCGTTTTCGACGTTCTTTATATCCACGCGAAGGTGGGAACGTACTCTACAACTTTCGTTTAGACTTCGTTGGCTAATTTTGGCTCGATGTTAAATTTTATATTATTAACGGGCCGGGACATGATTGGTCCGTTAAATCCTCATAACTTCTTCATTCGACATCCGTTTTTGCCCATCTTTTTCTCGTTACCCTACTCTTAACGAGATCTTCGATTCTCGTTTAGGTTGTGTCGGCTAAAAACCGCTCGATCTAATACTCGAATTTCAGGTTGTACACTGTTATTCCAAAACTTCGAAAAATCATAACTTCTTCATACGAAGTCAGATTTGGGCGTTCTTTTTATCGATGTTCTTAGTTTAACATATTCTACGACTTTCGTTTAGATCGCTAAGGCTAAATCTCGCTCTATCGTAAATTCACTATCCACGCTTCCCGGTATCGTGCCGGTTCTATCGTGAAACTTCGACGGGTCATAACTTCTTCGTTATAACTCGGATTTCGGCTTCTTTATATGTACAAAAACCTTGTAACATACTCTAAAACTTGGTTAAGATTATTTATTCTAAATAATCTTTTGTCGAAAAGTCATTTCCGACCCCTATTGCCTCTAATTTGACTAGCCCGGATCTACGGACGTTACACATGAAAAATACGAAAAATAGGGGTATGAAGCTCATCTTGGGGATTGTTACACGTTTCAAACCCAACAAATAAAGGGGTACAAATGACTCCAAAAACACTGTTACTTTGCACTAAAAACGTAATACAAGGTATGTAAGGTCGATCTACAGAGACACGAGACAAATGCTTATACCTTTTTGCGCAAGGTACAATATGATCACAAAAGAGGGGGATTTAAATGCAATGATTCAAATAAGAGCTAATTTAATGCGTAAGCAATTGATTAAGTGAAATAAATTCAAGATTTGTAAGTACTCCAACTCTATACAAGACAAATTAGCAATGTGATTCCATGGATGACAAGATATTTGTTTAGTTCTATCTAAGTTGGTACTTGAAAGTGTTAACAAGATCTAACACTTCCCATTCACCACAATAATTAAACAAAACAAACTCTTTGATTAATCCTAACCTTACTAACCTAATCTAAACAAGCTCTTAGAATTAGATTGAAAGGTTGCTTTAAACTTTATGTGAATGTTTCCAACAACACTCAATACTCCTCACAAGCTCGGGGGTGTAAAAGTGTGTGAAAATATTTACACTAAATTCATTCAATAGAAATCAAATTAGTGATTGTTACCTAGTCCAATTTACAAAACAATTACGGATTTTGCAATCAGATAACTTGAATGATCTAACCCTAATTCAAATGGGCAGTAAGTATCACAATTAGAATCAAACATTCGATTAAGACAAAATCAAATTCACTAGATAGAAAATTGAAAGCAAACATCAAGTCATATGATTGAAATCACATCCAAATGTCAAGACATAAAGTTGGAGAATTAAGTTTCTAGCCACTCATGACTACAACAAACACAAACCTAGAAATTAAGAGTTAAACCTTACAAATTGAGATCAAAATGAAATCCAAGTGTTTTCAAGCAACAAATGTCTTCTTAAAGCTCCCAAAATCGCCTCCTAAAACTCCAAAAATACGACCCCCTTTCCCTTGGAACCGGTTACCTTCTTTAAACTAGAATGAAACTGTTTTAAAAATTGGCGACACGTTTACACGACCCGTGTAAACTATAACTAATCATTTACACAGCCGTGTAAATACAAAAAGTAAATTGCTCAAGTCTGCTATGCCTTCGAAGTACATTGATCACGAGTATGCGTTTACACGGCCCGTGTAAACTATAGGCTTGCATTTACATGACCGTGTAAATCTCTGAAAAGCTAAAATCTTCATTTTCCTCTTATCTCTCTCCTTAATGATCCGCAAGTCTTGAAATTTTACCCCAACTCTTTTTAACCTCCTAAAGCAAGATCCAACCTCCAAAAGTCCTTGAAATATCATAAAAGTGTGTCAATAGACCTGCATCGTGAAAAATCCCGAAAAATATGCAAAATGCATGAGTTTAAACCTAAATGCAGTACACTTTTATGGATTAAAACTACAAAATGGATGCATGAAATGCATCTAACAGGGATTTTTGAATTTTAGAGGAAGATGAGATAAAAGTTTTGAGCCTAAAACACTTCGAGTGTTTGATGAACTCTTTGAAGATTATCATACCCTAAGAAGATCAACACATATTATTATGTGTAACTAGGAGGAAATCAACCAATATAATGTGTGAAACCACTAACTAAACTCGAAA
This sequence comes from Lactuca saligna, assembly GCF_052625555.1. Lineage (NCBI taxonomy): Eukaryota > Viridiplantae > Streptophyta > Magnoliopsida > Asterales > Asteraceae > Lactuca > Lactuca saligna. Next base: position 193,107,873 of record NC_136418.1, on the reverse strand, counting down.
TACTTATAAAGATCTAAGGATGATACTTGGAAAAATGTTGATCTTGAAAGATCCTAAGTTTGTTCTTGAGGAAGTATGATTTTCTTGCTAAGTGAAGTGAAGGAGGAATTTTAGAGGGAGTATGAAATAATCAGAGAGGAAAATGGGGAAATGGTGAGGCTTAACAAAGGGGTTGTCGTTTAAATAAGATAGGTGAAGTTGATTTGAAGTTTACTTAGAGATCTGATAGCTAATTCATGGGTGTTTGTTGGGTAATACGTAAAGATATGTGAATGCATAGGTGTAGAGCTTAATTGTGTTGTGTCAAGGGCTTTTTGTTTTGTATCCGGATTGGGCCTGTCCATCCGTGATTATCTAGTAGGGTTATACTATAAATATCCATGCATGTATGCATTATAGTTTTACGACTTTTAATTACGTTTATTCTTTGTAACCCTATGTGACATCCCCAAAATCATGGCCAGAAAAGACCGGTTTTGTTTATACTTTATTTCAAAATCAGAGTAATCTTTTAATAAAAGAGTTGCGGAATTTGTCCCAAAACAATATTATGATAAAGATTTATCAAAAGCATTTCTATAGAAATGTATTTCATTAAAAAGACTCAGGATGTCATGTTCGATACACTACATAAGTATAAACAATACAACATAGGCCTTACTTCATTATTCCGTATTTACAGGCCTAAAATCCATTAATCTCTTATCCCAAGACATCACATCTATGCTCATGCGCCACTACCTGTAATACAAGAAACTGAGTGGGTCAGGCTTGGGAGCCTGGTGAGCACATAGGGTTTTCAACCCACAATAAATAAGTTTATTAACTGTATCAAACCAAATAAACCCGATTACCCATTCCCGTTATCCTCACTTTACGTCCCTAAGACATCTAACACAAGGGACCTAGTCTAAGGACTATCATCGGGATGGATACTACTGCTAGGGGGATTCCTCAGCCGTAAATGTCCTTAAGGAAACCATGTGGGGGATGGAGTACATCTGGTGAGCACACAGTTCAAATAAACACACAGTTCGAATAAACACCTACAGGTTGCGAGCCTGCTAGTGTTCCACTGGACTGTCTAGAATAGTCCGTGGTCGTCATCTATACTCTGCTAGATGACTGGATCATCATTAACATCTATAACGAGGCCTCTCATTATTTTATTTTGTCACATAGCAACTATTACATCTACCCATGTTTTACCCAACACATTTTGTAGATATAAAATACGTATACAATTTAAATCATTGAAAACATGTATAAAACGTTCATCCAGCATAGATAGCAAGTATTCAAATATTATGCACACATAGCAGGTAATTTATATAAAATAGTTCATATCTATGTGTAAGCTGAAAGTAACTACGCACTCACTTGAGAAGATGGTGACTCGGTACTCGGACAACGCTTCGTTTACTTTAAAATAATTTCCTTCGATGAAACCTAGTATTATCACCACTAGATTTTAGTCTAATATTACCGTGACTAATTATTATTATTATTATTATTATTATTATTATTATTATTATTATTATTATTATTATTATTATTATTATTATTATTATTATTATTATTATTATTATTATATAAGCGTTTAAACAATACTTTCCAACCACTATGTACAGACAGGGGTCAGACATAAAACACCGGAGGGCATGATCATTTTAGCGTATAGCACTTCTGAAATCCAACAACCATATGTAGCCCTTTAAACCAGATTCCCCGTACCGCGAGTAGTTAAAAAGATATTATAACGGCACTTATATAAGTCATAATAATAGCTCAAATATTTATTATAAATTTATAATAACAATACTAATTTTAAATATAAACTATATTTTAAATAGGTAAGCATAACTTACTTACAAGGGAATTTTAGCTAGGAGTCGGGCTCTGCAGGGGCAGAACTTCGTCGCTGAATCTTTCTAAGAAAGATTCGTGCAGCGCTTCAGCGCTCACCTTACTATACTAAAACTACAGAAAGAGAAGTCGAATCACGAGGGATCGAAATGCTCGGGGGATAAGGAGAGAAAGACTCTTGAATCAAGAGAATGGTGCAAGAAATAGGAGAGCCCAAACCTCTTATTTGTAGTAATTGAATTTACAAAAACTACCCTCCATAATTACTTAGTGACCTTATAGTTATATAAACAACTAAACACCCCTTCATAATACAATTTTAAATAGATTTAACGATATTTGCACTAAACTAATGTCGAAAGAACTCAACATTAGTCTTATAATGACCGCATCATCGATACCTTTCTAATGATATATACATATGTATATATATGTGTACGTATATATGATTTATACTTTATTTTAATACGTAAATATGCTATTATAATTTGTAACTCGTTCATACGAACTCTGTTTTTGATGTTATTTATATCCACGTGTAGGTGGAGACGTACTCTACAACTTTCGTTTAGACTCCGTCGGCTAATTTTGACTTTATTTTTAAAGTTATATTTTTAACAGCCCGGGACATGATTGATCCGTTAAAATCTCATAACTTCTTTATCCGATGTCCATTTTCGTCTGTCTTTTTATCGTTACGCTACTAATAACGAGATCTTCGATTCTTGTTTAGGTTGTGTCGGCTAAAAACCTCTCCATCTAATACTCGAACTTCGGGCTGTACACCGCTGAACCGAAACTTCGAAAAATCATAACTTCCTCATAAGAAGTCAGATTTGGGCGTTCTTTTTATGGACACTCTCAGGTTAACGTATTCTACGACTTTCATTTATATTTACTAAGGCTAAAGAAGCTCTATCATAAATTCACTATTTACGTCTCCCGGTGCCGTGCCGGTTTTGCCGTAAAACTTCGACGGGCCATAACTTCTTCGTTATAACTCGGATTTCGACGTTCTTTATATGTACGGAAACCTTGTAACATATACTAAAACTTTGTTGAGATTATTTATTCTTAATAATATTTTGTCAAAAAGTCGTTTTCGACCCCTATTGCCTCTAAATTGACTAGCCCGAATCTACGGGCGTTACAATTATCTCCCCCTTAGAATGATTACGTCCCGGAATCATCAACGAAACAGGATTGTATAATGACTCCATACGTTATCTCTTCATCCTAAGTAATAACTGTAACTTCTATGTCGCTTCGAACGAGTATGTAACTCTTGGACTCCTTGACTCTAGGCGGTGCTCGGTCTTGCACCTGCTCGTTGGACTTTCAATCATGACCTTCGTGTCACAACCTCATTCTTTATCAGAGACTCCTTCTTCTTCTTAACAAACTTAGGATAAGTTAATTTGATTACTACAATTGACCGATGTGTCATATTCTAATGACTTATCATCGTATGTAGCAATGCTTAGACTCAGGTATCTTAGAGTCAAATTCCGGAATGGAATATACCTTCCTTCATCGTCTAATGTGATATAATCACATTTTAACATGTAGCATGTCTAGCTACCAACTTCTTTAACAACGAGCGTGATACTTCTATTGATCGCTTTGATTTCAATCGTTTGGTTTAAGTCGGACGCTACATCAAACTTGGTTCTCTGAACCACGTAACCTACTCATCGTAGTCAGACTCAATGTGATATAATCACTGGGGTCAAGATAACAACAATCTTCTTAGTCATTACCGAAACAATGGAAATGACATACTTGAATAAAACAAAATCAATTACTAGTTTCTTGGTAACCTTGTAACTTTCCCTGATCCAAGTGTGAGTCATGTGCTTCCGGTAGTATAGGCCTCTACTACCTTTCACACCTACTCATACTCGTCCCAAGTATTGTCCCGTAGTTTTCCAAGTCACCATACAAGAAAATCACATAGAAACTTAACACATAAAATATCAAAACGAAGGTTTTATATTATTCCTTGAAACGATTACATGGGTGTTCAAGTTCACCCTAGATTATGCCTCTAATAAGCTACACCATATGACACTATCTACATGGATTCTTCATAACTTGATCTCAATGTATCCATCCTCACTCCTGATTCCTTGCATCGTTAGCTGCTTCGTCTAGGATCATATGGAATGCTCTTGCCTTTGGTTTTGGCGGAATGTTTGGTCTTGCCGCCTCTTTCTTTTTCGGTCAATCCTTAGCATCATGCCCTTCTTCACGGCATTCATAACACACCCTTTTGCTGGCGGTGCACTCGTTGGCGTAATGTCCGGTCTTCCCGCACTTGTAGCAAGTCACTTCTTCACTATATTTCCCAAAGTGATTCTTCTTGCACTTCTCGCACCTTTTCACTTTGTTTCCTCCTCCGCTAAACTCCTTTGAACCAGACTTGATCTTCTTATTGGGCCTCGTAGACCCCTCAAACTTCCTCTTTTCGCCAACCTCAATCTTTTTGGCAGCTCTTCCCTTAATCATATCTTCCATAGACTTGGCAGCCCAGATAGCTGCCTCCAGAGTAGGTGCCCGACGCACCGGCACCACGTACTCCCATGGAAGTCCCTTTGCGTACTGGTCGATTTTCGTCAGCTCATCCGGAACAAGGCGCAAGGCAAACTCCATCTTCTCTGTGAAGTTGTTGGTGTATTCATCAATTGACATGCTTCCTTTCTTTAAATTCAGGAACTGGTTCTCTAGCTCGAGTAAGTTTTGAGCTGAGCATTACTTTCGTTTAAATTGCACCAGAAACTCTGCCCATGCCAGTTGCAGGGGCTCATTGGGGCTCAAAGTCTTCCCTAGGGTATTCCACCAGCGAACAGCGCCTCCTCTGAATTGATGTACTGCAAACGTGGTTTGTAGCTTGCCTTTGCAACCACATGTCATGAAGGCCAATTCCATCTCTGAGATCCAATCCATGACCCTGATTGGATCTTCCTTCCCAGTGAAATTCGATGGCTTGCAAGTTAGAAAATCTTTGTACTTGCATCCATTCCTCTCGACTCCTTCATCATGATAGTTCCTCCTAATCACCGAGGGATCAGCTTGCCCAATGGTCCTGCTGTCATTCCCTTCCTCAGACTGCCTGTCATTCAGCTCGGGCTGTTCAATAGGCATCGTAATTTCCTCTCGAGCTTGTTGAAGTAAACGCCTTGTTTCCTCCATTTGACGATCCAACATCATCTGGATCAATGCTTGCACTCCGACCATCGTGATTGGCTCGGGTGCAACTTCTACTACGACTGGTATTTGCTGTATCACTAGGGGCTAATCTCGGTTCCCATTTGCATTTACATTTCCGCTACGGGTCCTGGCCATCTTGATCTATAAACCGAATAAGGTGAATCTAGATCTTTATTTAGGATTGACGTTTAAATCATCCTTATCACTCCGAAACGTTTATATGCTAGTTCTAATATCGTAGTTAAACGCTTAGAATTCTAAACACATAAGGTTTCCAGATCCGGTCGGCAACAGACCATAGATCCGAACAAATAATAGCATGTCAGGCACAAAGCATTTAGCACATAAAAGCATTTTAGGCATAATTCCTAAAATAAGCTAGTGCTCACACCTCACAATCATCGCTTAGCATTCTAAGTTTAAGTCTAGAAATCCTACAAATTCCTAGTTTCCTTAAACTAATGCTCTGATACCAACTGTGACATCCCCAAAATCACGGTAAAAAAAGACCGGTTTTGTTTATACTTTATTTCAAAATCAGAGTAATCTTGTAATAAAAGAGTTGCGGAATTTGTCCCAAAACAATATTATGATAAAGATTTATCAAAAGCATTTCCATAGAAATGTATTTCATTAAAAAGACTCGGGATGTCATGTTCGATACAGTACATAAGTATAAACAATACAACATAGGCCTTACTACATTATTCAGTATTTACAGGCCTAAAATCCATTAATCTCTTATCCCAAGACATCACATCTATGCTCATGCACCACTACCTGTAATACAAGAAACTGAGTGGGTCAGACTTGGGAGCCTAGTGAGCACATAGGGTTTTCAACCCACAATAAATAAGTTTATTAACTTTATCAAACCAAATAAACCCGATTACGCATTCCCGTTATCCTCACTTTACGTCCCTAAGACATCTAACACAAGGGACCTAGTCTAAGGACTATCATCGGGATGGACACTACTGCTAGGGGATTCCTCAGCCGTAAATGTCCTTAAGGAAACCATGTGGGGGATGGAGTACATCTGGTGAGCACACAGTTCAAATAAACACACAGTTCGAATAAACACCTACAGGTTGCGAGCCTGCTAGTGTTTCACTAGACTGTCTAGAATAGTCCGTGGCCGTCATCTATACTCCACTAGATGACTGGATCATCATTAACATCTATAACGAGGCCTCTCATTATTTTATTTTTTTCCTATAGCAACTATTACATCTACCCATGTTTTACCCAACACATTTTGTAGATATAAAATACGTATACAATTTAAATCATTGAAAACATGTATAAAACGTTCATCCAGCATAGATAGCAAGTATTCAGATAATATGCACACATAGCAGGTAATTTATATAAAATAGTTCATATCTATGTGTAAGCTGAAAGTAACTATGCACTCACTTGAGAAGGTGGTGACTCGGTACTCGGACAACGCTTCGTTTACTTTAAAATAATTTCCTTCAACGAAACCTAGTATTATCACCACTAGATTTTAGTCTAATATTACCGTGACTAATTATTAGTCTTATTATTATTATTATTATTATTATTATTATTATTATTATTATTATTATTATTATTATTATTATATAAGCGTTTAAACAATACTTTCCACCCACTATGTACAGACAGGGACCAGACATAAAACACCGGAGGGCATGATCATTTTAGCGTATAACACTTCTGAAATCCAACAACCATATGCAGCCCTTTAAACCAGATTGCCCGTACCGCGAGTAGTTAAAAAGATATTATAACGGCACTTATATAAGTCATAATAATAGCTCAAATATTTATTATAAATTTATAATAACAATACTAATTTTAAATATAAACTACATTTTAAATAGGGTAAGCATAACTTACTTACAAGGGGATTTTAGCTAGGAGTCGGGCTCTGCAGGGGCAGAACTTCGTCGTTGAATCTTTCTAAGAAAGATTCGTGCAGCGCTTCAGCGCTCACCTTACTATACTAAAACTACAGAAAGAGAAGTCGAATCACGAGGGATCGAAATGCTCGGGGGATAAGGAGAGAAAGACTCTTGAATCAAGAGAATGGTGCAAGAAATATGAGAGTCCAAGCCTCTTATTTATAGTAATTGAAATTACAAAAACTACTCTCCATAATTACTTATATAAACAACTAAACACCCCTTCATAATACTATTTTAAATAGATTTAAAGATATTTGCACTAAACTAATGTCGAAAGAACTCAACATTAGTCTTATAATGACCGCATCGTCGATACCTTTCTAATGATATATACATATGTATATATATGTGTACGTATATATGATTTATACTTTATTTTAATACGTAAATATGCTATTATAATTTGTAACTCGTTCATACGAACTCCGTTTTTGACGTTATTTATATCCACGTGTAGGTGGAGACGTACTCTACAACTTTCGTTTAGACTCCGTCGGCTAATTTTGACTTTATTTTTAAAGTTATATTTTTAACAGCCCGGGACATGATTGATCCGTTAAAATCTCATAACTTCTTTATCCGATGTCCATTTTCGTCTGTCTTTTTATCGTTACGCTACTAATAATGAGATCTTCGATTCTTGTTTAGGTTGTGTTGGCTAAAAAACGCTCGATCTAATACTCGAACTTCAGGTTGTACACCGCTAAGCCGAAACTTCGAAAAATCATAACTTCCTCATAAGAAGTCAGAGTTAGGCATTCTTTTTATGGACGCTCTCAAGTTAACATATTCTACGACTTTTATTTAGATTACTAAGGCTAAAAGAAGCTCTATCATAAATTCACTATTTACGTCTCCCGATGTCGTGCCGGTTTTGCCGTAAAACTTCGACGGGTCATAACTTCTTCGTTATAACTCGGATTTTGAGGCTATTTATATGTACGGAAACCTTGTAACATATAATAAAACTTGGTTGAGATTATTTATTCTTAATAATCTTTTGTTGAAAAGTCGTTTTCGACCCCTATTGCCCCTAAATTGACTAGACTGGATGTACGGGCGTTACACCCTAAACGCCTCTACAGTCGAAGTTCTTAGTCGAGCTCTTCTGATGCGTTGAAGCATTAATCATACGACATATTCAAAGCCATATTTGTGTTTATATTTACATTCTTAATTGTTTGCATGCATAGAATCTAACGATCCTGATTAAACTAAGTTCTAACAATTGGTATTAGAGCAGGAGATTGTGTAATCAATACACATTCCTTCAGTAATCAGAATTCTTTTAGGGTTTTCGATTTTATCGTATAAATAGAAGTCGTCTTCTTCATATTAACCATAATATTCCATGAAATCAAGCCTCCTTTCAACAATAATCCGTAGAATTGATTTTCGTTGACTTTGTATTTCACATCTTCAATGATCACAATGCAAGAATGATAATCCAAGTACACCATCTTCGATTAATCGATAAGATCTTGAGTTTTTCTAGAAAGAGAAAGTGATTTTGAATGTGTTTTCTAGAAAGAGAAAGCAAAAATCACTTGAATTCTAGTGAAGAAAATCGAATTATGAGTAGAATCAATGAGGAATTCGATTTTTAGAATCCAAACTCTCTAAAATATGAAGATCAAAGATCAAATGAAGAATCACCAAATCTAGAATGTCATCATGGATTAATTTATGATCAAATCAAGAACATCCGCTCTGATACCAATTGTAGTGGTGTTGATTATGATGACAAATGTGGAATTGATTAGATCTAGTGAATCATCATACAAATCATGAACATATGGAGTAAATAAATCTGGTTTAAGCTCTCATTAGTTTTTGATAGAAATAGTACAAATGGGTCTTGCTATTTCTCTCTATAAAACTAATCTCTCCAAATGAACATTACATTAATAAGAGTGTCGCTCACTTTCTATTTATAGGAAATACAACTTATTACACAATACAAGAGGCCAAGCACAAAATACATCCAAGTGTGACTTTGCACCCTAACACTTAGTTGAGTCGTCATAGTGTTTCTTGTGGGCAACAATCTCTTTTGGAGTAGCAATTGACTAATTGATTTCGATAGGAGCTTTATCGAGGACATATTCTTTGCCTTTTTATAGAAGAGTCATCTTGAGATTTCGCATGCAGTCCATGTAGTTTGGACCAACTAGTTTCTCTTTAGAGAGGATTAATAGTAGAGTGAAGTTGTTGGTGGATGATTGAGTAGCAGTAGCATCATCTAACATCTATATGAAAGAAAAAGTTTTAGTTAGTTGATATAAATTTTTTATATTTTAACCCATAATTAATATTTAAGGTTAGGATCCAATATAACAATTCATAAAGTGATGCCATAATCTTATTGCGAATTTATGAAGGTAAGTAAAAAACAATTCACCAATTTCAAACTATGAATCTCCTAGATCTTTGAGATTTATTAAATTTTATCAATATCGTGTTTAATCTCAGATTATGCACTTCTATTTGTGATCGGCAGGCCGAAGATCACAAACAAGATGTGAATAACCATGCAAGCAGGTTTGGTACCCTCGATGTGAATTTTCAGTTAACCACACATGCTCCATTAAAATTGATAAATGATAATTTTCTAGATGCTACATATATTCATACTTTATTAGGACAATTCTCATATCTATCATACTACAAATATTTACGTCCAAAAACTTCACATCATGAAAAACATTATGATACATATTATAATTGAACCTAATATAATAAAAGTATCTTCTTTCGGAATATTAAAAAATTATATAAAAGATTTTCTGATAATAAATGTAAAAAACTATCAATGCTCTTATAAAATAAAGTATAAACTATAAAGAAAATGATAACAATACATTTTCAAAAACTTTAGACAAGTGAACTGTTGTCCTTTGCCATTTTTGCCAATAAAACCTCGATGAGGGGCCGTCGTCCTCCGCTGTCGAAAGACAATGCCGTCGATACCATCACAGAAGAAGACGACCCCGCTCGAACTGCCTCACATACGAACGTTGGTGGAGTGGCACTCAGGAAGAAGGCAACTGGAGTGAGGCACTGGCTCCTTCTTGATTCAATGGGTCAGGCCCAAGTTGTCGAGGCCGGTAAGCATACTGTCATGAGGCGAACGGGCTTACCTGCGCGCGATCTTCGTATCCTCGACCCTATTTTATCATATCCTTCCACCGTACTTGGCCGAGAACGGGCCATCGTCATCAATCTGGAGCACATTAAGGCCATAATTACGGCACATGAGGTGCTTTTGCTTAATTCCAAAGATCCATCTGTTGCTCCTCTCGTCGAAGAGCTCCAACGCTGTATCGTGCGGCATCATCACGCAACTGCATCTCAGGTCATTTAGTATATATATATATATATATATATATATATATATATATATATATATATATATATATATATATATATATATATATAGATACTCTCTAAATTTCTACATTCATCTCTGCCTTGTCTAGATAATAAGATTCACAAACGTTTTCTCATCTGTTATCCTTGTAGTTTGTAAAGAAATGATATTAAGGCTTCTGGATATGTAAAATTAGTAATTGGTTGAATTGAATTTGTTTGAATTAGAGATTGTATGATGTCCATATGATTTTCATTAATATATTTTGATATTTTCAGAATGCTGCTCTAATTTGATTGCAAAGTTTCCTCTATAAGCTGTTCCTATATAAACTGTAAGTACAGAAGGGTATGATTTTAGTTCACACAGGGTGATTGCAGAAGAATTGGGGTTGGTAGCACAACAAGGGATAGGATTACTATATATCTAGGAGAAAATTAGGTGGCAGTGATTGTGGGTAAAACCGTAAGAGGACATATGGTCATCTCCCTTCAAGTGCATTTGTTTAGGAAAAGTATACTTGGGTTAAAATTACATCAAGGAGTTGTAAACTTGTTATTCTGAGTAGTAGAAGTGTAACATTGAGTTAAGAAGTTTGCAGCTGTTATTCTGATTGTTAAAATGTAGAGCTGGTTAATAAGCATCAATAAATAAATAGAAACTAGCATGATATTCTTTTATCCTAATTATGTGATGTTAAAATGGCATTGTAACAGGAGGGAAGGGCAAATTATTTTGATACGGAGTGGAGAAATCTGTATGATCTGGGAGAGCCACAGTCAAAGGCCTCAACCAGCAGAGAGGTTACAGCCAACAGAATACATTCTCTTGATAGCAGAGATGGACTGAAACTCCTTCAATTTGAGTTCATTGCACTTGAGGCATGCCTAGAGGCAGCCTGCAGTTCCTTGGAAAAAGAGGTGAAAAGTTAAGGATTTTACCTGGTAAACTTGTTTCTTTTCTTATCTAGTTATCATCATCCTGAAGTAGGCAAGGACATTGGATGAAGAAGCGCATCCAGCATTGGATAAGTTGACCACTAAGATTAATACTCTCAATTTGGAACGTGTTCGCCAGATTAAAAGTAGGTTGGTTGCTATAACAGGACGTGTTCAAAAGGTTTGTATGTGCTTTGAATTTTGGTCTTAAGAGGTTTCATTTATGATGGATTGAGACTGATTTAATTAGGTTCGGGACGAGCTAGAGCACTTGCTTGATGATGATGAAGATATGGCTGAAATGTATCTGACTGATAAGATGGAGCAGCAGCAGCAACTCGACAATGCTTCGGTTAGCGAGCAAGCTGCTGTGGAACAAGTTCTTCGGTCACAAATGGAAGATGATGATGATGATGATGATGATGAGAGGTTCACATGTATCTTTTTCAACATCTTGCTTGTGATGCTATAGTTTCAATCATTTCTGATAGTTGTATGTGTGTAACTGTATGGTGATATCAGAGTTGCTAGTATGAAAGCCAATGAAGGTGATATTCAGCAGGACCAATTTGTTGGAGGCAGAGATAGTCGTGGGACCCGAACTAGCAATGCACGAAGCGTTATCAACAAGCACCATGATGTTGAGGAACTTGAAATGTTGTTGGAGGCCTATTTTGTTCAGATTGACGGTACACTGAATAAATTATCGACGGTATACATATATCCAACCCATCATCAGACATCAATCATCATTTTCCTTAATGATAAATTTGCAATTGTGTATAGCTGAGGGAGTATGTTGACGACACGGAAGACTACATCAACATCATGTTGGATGACAAGCAGAACCATCTTCTGCAAATGGGTGTAATGCTCTCAACCGCGACTCTTATAGTAGGGGCACTCGTGGTCATGGCTGGAGCCTTTGGAATGAACATTACCATTGAGCTTTTCAATGGTGACACCCCTTCTGACAAGGAAACTGGTATGCGCAAATTTTTATTCACTGTTGGTGGTGGTACCACCGGTGGCATCTTCTTGTATGTTATTGCTGTCGCTTGGTACAAGAACAAATGGCTTCTAGACTGATCAGATTCTTCTTCAACCCATAATTACATTACTTAAAAAAAAACCTTGCCCGTTTGCTACATGGCATGATACATACGGCTTAAAGAAAACGTACCACAGGCCACATGGTATTTAGTAACTCTAGTTATCTACTACACCATCATTGTGGTCTTCTGGTTTCTATTTAGAAAATAAATCATGTTGTCTACCGTCATACAAAAATATGTGCAACAAGCACCAATATCTGGTTTTCCTACTTAAGTGAACGTTTAGCCAGTCTTTATTTAGGTGACTGTTTGTAACATCCTAATCTTATGGATTACCACCCTTATTTTTTATAATAATTTTGCAGGATGTTGGGTAGGTCGTAAAACAATCTATATTATATATTTGGTTATATGTTGTTTTTATATAGAATGCCAAGTCAAATCTATTTACATATTTCACAAAGATGGCATATGCAAAATATATTTCCAACAATGTAAGGTTTCATAGACCAAAGTATAAAATACATTGAATATAAGTTGGATTGCGACAAAATTAATTCGAAATACAGATAAACATAAGACGTTCTTAAAAAATATATTTATATTTTTACCAAACATTATATATTAAATTTTATGATAGAAATATATAATTTAAATTAGTTGAATCTTTATTATGGAGAAACATTGGAGAAGCATACCACTTTAGTGCTGTTGTAAAATGTCAATTTAGACCTTCTTTGATGTAGGTGTTTCTCATTCGTCTCTCCTTTGAATGTGATCTCTTCTTCGTCTAATCACCCCAAGCTAATATTGTTGAATAAGTTGGGTTTAAAAACACAATATCTAAGATACAAAGATGTTGTATGGATTTCCTATTCTTATATCTACTTTCCTATATATTATTGTGTCTGAACATCTACAAAGTGCAATGACGAAGAAGCAACCACCTAACCTACACTGCACATTGTAAAGAACTATTTTCAACGCCTAAGAGAAAATCAAAATCATATAACTAAGGGATATAATAGTAATATGTGTTTTAAAAACACGATGAAGGAGCTCAACATACAATATCAACCCCTCATTTACATAAGTATCATGCTCCTTAGTAGATAGCTTTAAAGGGCCAATAATGTGTCCATTAACATGGCCAGCCCCATTAATAAATTGATCAAGAGTGATGATAAACACAACTCACTTCATGTATACTCGTATACTTAAAACATATATATTGCCAAATACTTCCAATCTTTCTTCCATAACCATAAACAATATGTGGTTCGTACTAATAGCCTCTCGCAACACACTTTTACGGTCATCGGTAGTAAAAAGTGTAACCTCTTGAGATGAAATATCATATCAGAAATCACTTAAGTTCAAAGTTCACCATTCATGTAACAATGAAACCCTTAGAATGGATACAACCAAGTTTCTTTCGAAGCAGAAGATAATTACATGAAGAAGTAGAAGAAGAAAAAGTGTATTAAGCCTCGAGATGAAGCTCTAAATTAGATGCAAATATCCTAAAAAAGAAATAGAATACTATTATTACAACGAGGTATCTCACTCAAAAATAAAATTATAATTCTAAAAGATAATTTGAAAGTATAATTCTATAATAGAATTTTAATATTGTGGTAAAATGACTTGTATGGATCAAAGTTTTGGTTGCTAGAGTAATAATCTTTGAAGGGCATCAGAAGCTTGATTTTCATTTTTGGCAAGTAAAATTTGTATTCGTCTTCTCATTAGTAATTAATTCACGTTAGTAATTACCATTCTTCCTTGCACCACCTTGTTCCTACTCCTATTTTATGTGAATTCTACGACTATGACATGGAGAATTAAGAATTCACTTAACATTCTATCAAATTTGATACATATTTTTTATACATTGGTTTAGACTTAATAATTGTTTATTTAAAATTTCAATCGCTATTTTAATAATCTAATTTTTGTATTTGTATTAAGACATTAGTTGTTTATAAAATTAACATAAGCTCAAAATTGTCGAGATTGATATTATTACATACTATGATATTTTGCATATGGCTGACAAATATGTACCACAGAAAACCAACCAAACCAAAAATGTTGGTAACCAACATGTTTGATTGGTAATACCATACCAAAAACATAATCTTGGTATGGTAGTTGTACAAAGTTTCCAATACCACGACCGCATTTATAGTAGCCCGAACAACAAACTCGACACACCCTATTGTTAGGGGCAGGATCCCAAAATCATATTTAGGATCCTTAATATTCCCAAAGTTTCAGGATCCTTAAACATATCTCAGGATCCTGATTGTCATCACTAATATTTCCTAACACTTATAACGATTATATTCTTCTTTCTTTTTCTCAAATGTGCAGAATTAGTCAACATAAGATTCATTCTCAATAGAGAACTACTTTAACCAAGTTTAAGACCCGAGAATACCAATTTAAACAATCTGTAAATACTTGTTTAAGAAGGATCCCGAAAATCTCGGATTTATTGTTGATAAGCTTATAATATAAATGACACCTGTAAATCGCACACTACACACACGATTAGCTCTGCCATTACACTTGTACTCATATTATCTTCATCATCACTGTAATCTCAGATTAAAATCAATAAAAAGCAATAAGGTAGGTAATTATTATCACCTCCCAATGTTTTATGCCGGAGATCCTATAAAGGATCAAGGGCTTTCCTTGTAACTCACTTGTCTCATTTGATCACTATTCTACACTTGCGTTACACTAACACCATAGCCTCTCATACAATATGGTTGAATTGCACTTGATCGATTTTTGACCAAAACAATTTGGCGCCCATTATGGGGCCGTGGTGTTCACAACTGTTCGAGAATCATGTCTACCCAACCAACCTTATCCTCTTCCTTCATTCCTCCCATTTCCTCTAAAAACCTTCATCCACCTCCAGGCGGAGCTCCCAAGAAAACTTTCGAGGCACCGAAGAAAAACACCTCTCCGGTCGCTACCCAAGGATTTTAGGATCCTCATGTACTGATTTCCAATAACGAGCTCTTTGTTATGATGAAGAGCTTGGAATGACAAGTCACCCAGTAGCAGGAGGACAACATGACGGTACTCAAGGAAATTGAGAGAGTGAGTGTGGAGATCCACAAACCCTAAGAAGCAGTAATCTCAATCTTGTAGCCCCAGATCCTAAACTTTGACAATACATGATCCTCAGGAAAACGCTGCGAGATAGGATCCTTAACATCGTCCCCTTCCCCATTTGGGGTGCAACTCCAAAAGAGCAAACTCATATGATCCAAGATCTCGATCTAACCTTCTTTACTCCCAATAACAAGGATCCTGGTAAATCTGTAAATAATAATACTTTTGATGCTAACTCCATGGATGTTGATGCATGAATAAGCCTGGTCATGACTAAGGAACTTCAGCAGTTAAGGCAGATGATCTCAAGTGTGCCTGGGATAGTTCAACCTATACCAAAAGTTTCCCCAATGAGCGACATGATCTCAAGATTTGCTCTTATGATTGTTGATACTGAAGTCCCAAAGCGTTTCTAAACTCCCAACATGAAGCCTCATGATGGGACTACGGATCTTGAAGAATATGTGGCATAATATAGGGAAAGAATAGAGATCATCTCCATTCCCACACATCTAAAAGAAGCTTGCATATGTAAGGGTTTCGATTCGATCCTCACATGATCAACCTTGAAATGGTTACTGAATGTTCCTCCTTACTTTATTACTTTGTTCGCTCATTTAGTCAATATTTTTAACAACAAATTTTCTTGTAGCAAAACATTCAAAAAGACCACTAGTGATCTCAATCGAGTGGTTCAGGATCCTAAGGAATTCCTTAGGGATTTCATGAACAAGTTTGGCAAGGAAGCTTTTGTTAGAAAATCATAGAACCATTCTATAAATGAACATATATATTGTTATCATTTAAATCCAAATAGTATGGTAAGTGTATAATATTGTTGATGGACCTATATTCACTTATCATTTGTGGCTTGAGTTCCCGGTTTGACTCAAGATCCTTTCCATCTCTCACATTAGGATTTATTCCTATCTATAAATATATGTGATGAGGAGTAAATGAGAGACGCGATATTTTAATTCACAAATTCGTTTTTCTTGAGTACAAAGCGTTTTTAGAGTTGTCTTGAGATCAACTGGAAAACCAAGCTTGTTCTTCATACAGTGGCGGACCTTAGTGGGGCATTTGGGGTCCCGGGCCATTGCTCAATTTCCAGCACGCAGTGTAATTTTTTTTTTTTTTTAGTTTTTTCTATTAGGTGCACCCGCTTGAAGGCTGAGGGACACCCCTTCTAAAACAATCTGCGTCCGCCATTATCTTCATATCCAAAAGCACCAATGGAAGCAGGTACACAATCTCCTTCACCTATTTTCTTTTATCCAGATTCGAGTTTAAGATCCGGTCTTAAAAGCTTCCACATATATAGATTAAGTTAATAAACACTAACAATTGATATCAGAGCTTTCTCGAATTTGGTACTAGAAATTTTATATTGGTTTAAGATCTATAACATTATATTTAAAGATATCTGTTTCTTCTTCATTATGTCGTGAATTATATATTTCAACATATGCTTGATTTTTCTTGACTGTTGATTGAAAGAAGGGTGTGAGATATTATATTTGTACTAGAGATCGCATGATTCGTTAAATATTTTATTATTGTATGTACTCAATGCAACAACTTTGTTTGAGAACCCATTTGCTTTTCTTCTGCTTGCTTTCTCGTGTTGTTTTTTAATTGTCAATAAACAATTGTCTACTATTGATTTTGACAGTGACCACTCAATGCTTGAAACTTTTACTATATGCACTATATTCATTAATATATAATCAGACTTTGTTCATATTTTTGTTGAATTTACTATTTAGCGAAATTCATGGTTCATAATATTGTCGTGCATGCAAAACTAATATTGTTTAGATAATTTGGTATGATTTGTTTAATATTTTTGTTGAATTTACTATTTAGCGAAATTCATGGTTCATAATATTGTCCTGCGTGCAAAGCTAATATTGTTTAGGTAATTTGGTAAGATTTGTCTGTGAGATTATTTTTTGTGTATAATATTCAATCTTATTAAAATGAGATAACATTTATTCTCTTTTAAGTTATTATAAATAGAATATACCTTCATTGATAAAGCAATTTTATTTGCTTATTTTATTCTTCGTATCGTTGTAAAAGAAAAAATAAATAAATAAATAAAATACTTTTATGTTATTTAAATTGTGTAAATTAAAACTGCATGCTTATTTTAAAGTACTCAATTTTATAGCAGTTTATTATTTCATGTTCAAGTTAATAAATCTGTATTTTATTTTTTACCCGGTCAATTTTTTTATGGTTTGTCAATAAATTCTGTGACATTATTTATTTTCTTGGCAAATTTATTAACACAAAGTGATGTTTTTTTGTGAAAATTAATTTTCTAAGAATCTAAATATTACGGTTTATGTGTTTATTATTGCGGATACCAATCGACCCAAAGGTAGGTTGATATTTTGTCGAATAAACATATATATGATAATGAATATGCGACAATTATATTTGGTTACATGTCGTTAACAAGTCAATCCAAAGAGGGGTTTGTTAAACGGGATGAATTATTGTCAAATATTATTATTAATTTTTATGGTTTATGTGTTTATCAATGCGGATATTAATCGACCTAAAGGTAGGTTAATATTGATGGGTTTTGAGCATTCTAACACTTCCTAAGTGTATATGCAACCCTAATAACCTTGGGTCTATGTTTGTTTAATTTGTCATGCAAAGTTGATTTCCAAGGTTATATTCCTATCTAGCATACATGGGGAACAATTTTAACATAAAGTATAGATAGAATAACTTACCTTGTTGTTGCTTGTGTTCCTTGAAACCTTGTGAGCCTAGCACCCCAAGTGTGATGCCTCAAATGCTTCACACAACACCAAATGCTCTTGGAAGAACTTATGAGAGAACACACACTCTTCAAAATCGGCCAAGCCCTCTATTACTTAGTGTAACCGATTTGGGAGGAGATCATATTACTTATATAGTGTTGACACATCTAGGGTTAAACCCTAATGTGTCATGACTCTTCATTTCCATGACCCATGGGTTTGTAACTCCCATGGAGCATCCATGGAGCATCCTATGGGTGGAACCCAACTTGATGATCCATGGAGCCTTTTAGCCCACTATACAAGATATGGATGATTTACTTAATCAACCCATATATTTAATTAGTTATCTTTTGATCACTTAATTAATTCTAAATTAATTCTTGATCAAACTAATCAAATAATATTATTAATATATTAGAACTTATAATATATTAATAATCTCCAAGCGTTATTTCTCTCATTTAGTCTATCCAATTGCATGGTGCCATGCAACCCAAATGGACCATGCCGGGTCGGGTCAAGTACATACCAGAAATAGTTATGGACTTAGACACCTTATCCAACAGTCTCCCACTTGGATAAGTCTAGTAACTATTACTGCAAGTATGACTTCAGGAACCGATCGGCAATCGTAGCTCTTTACAAGGTTTCTCGAAACTTGAGAAGATGATGGTACGCCATTTAAGATAAGTGATCATATAATCCTCTGTTCTAGATATCAGTCGGACAAACACATGGAACAATGTCTTACTTATTGTCCAACATTTGTTTCCCGATTTCCGATTTGTTTGACAAAGAACTTTATTGAACACATCAATTTAGTTCTGACCGGGCCCGGTACATAGGTCAAAACAAAATCATCGAGGGGCCCAGATATCAGCTTCTAATCCAAGAAGGAACAGATAAACTTCGACTCATATGTTTGTTCTACTACTCATTGAATTACACATAAGAGCATGATTTTATAACATCGAGTTACCAATGCGTTTTTCGTACAATCAATGCCTAACCAACTTGTAAGTAACAAATCATATCTCTAGGTTTAAAGACTTATATGATATTACCGTCTCACGATCACTCGAGATAGAATTCCATGAAGTGATTCCAGTGAGCGTGGGTTGAGTCCAATGCTCAGAACTTATGAGCACTCATGATTGTTGTAGCCTTGTCCCAGACCTCTACAATCAAACATGACAGTCTTGATTCATACCTACTTCCGACATATGACCGATTGTGGAGGTTTGAATAATATGTTATACCAAACAAAATTATTCTGGAAGTCAAAACATGCAAAAGAAATATAGTAAACGATCGACAAGAGATAGCAACACTTTACTCATAAATAAAACACTTTTATTCATCATCAAATGTCAATTACACTTTACAAATTTCGAGATTATCTAACTACTAAATCTAATATCATCCTTCAGCCCTATGCTCCGAGCATGCTGGAGATGCTTAACCCGAGTCAGTCCCTTCGTGAGGGGATCTGCCGGATTCTCATCTGATGATACCCTCTTTGCCACGAGGAGTCCTTCTTCGATCCGATGTCTGATGAAATGGTATTTTCTGTCGATGTGTCTGGATCTCCCGTGATCCCTTGGTTCCTTGGCTAAGGCAACAGCACTTTCACTATCATAGAAAATTTCCATCGGCTCTTTAATAGCTGGTACAACTCCAGGGTCTCCAATGAAGTTCCTCAGCCATAACGCCGCCTTTGCCGCTTCGCTAGCTGCAATATACTCTGATTCACAAGTAGAATCTGCCACTGTCTCTTGCTTGGAACTCTTCCAAGAAATTGCTCCTCCATTTAGGGTAAAGACCCAGCCCGACTGAGAGCGGAAGTTATCCCTATCAGTCTGGAAGCTAGCATCACTATACCCTACAACTCTCAAGTCATCACTCCCACCGAGGGTAAGGACCCAGTCCTTAGTCCTTCGTAGGTACTTGAGAATATTCTTTACCGCAATCCAGTGTGCATTGCCAGGGTTCCCCTGAAACCTGCTAACCATGCTCAAGGCAAAGGCTACATCAGGTCGAGTACACGTCATAGCATACATGATCGAACCTACAGCCGAAGCATAAGGTATTCGACTCATTTCTGCTATCTCAGCCTCAGTGCTAGGGCTTTGTGTCTTACTCAGCTTG
Organism: Lactuca saligna; assembly: GCF_052625555.1. Taxonomy (NCBI): domain Eukaryota; kingdom Viridiplantae; phylum Streptophyta; class Magnoliopsida; order Asterales; family Asteraceae; genus Lactuca; species Lactuca saligna. The sequence goes on along the minus strand of NC_136418.1, from coordinate 193,087,413 downwards.
GCGCTACTCTGGATGGGCAACTCTCCTTTCTTGGAGTCTTGCATCCTGAATCTCTTCAGAATCTTCTCCAAGTAGGTACTTTGACTAAGTCCAATTAGTCTTTTACTCCGATCTCTCAAAATCCTTATCCCCAAAATATAGGCAGCTTCACCAAGGTCCTTCATAGCGAAACACTTTCCAAGCCAGGACTTTACTTCCTGCAAGGTTGGAATGTCGTTTCCTATGAGTAGTATGTCATCCACATACAATACCAAAAAGCTAACTATACTCCCACTAGCCTTGACATATACACAAGATTCATCTTCACTCCTAGAAAAGCCAAATTCCTTGACCTTTTCATCAAAGCAAAGATTCCATCTGCGAGGTGCTTGCTTTAATCCATAAATGGATTTCTCAAGCTTACACACTCTATTAGGGTACTCGTTACTGACAAAACCCTCTGGCTGACTCATGTAAACATCTTCAGCCAACTTTCCATTAAGGAAAGCAGTTTTGACATCCATTTGCCAAATTTCATAGTCATGAAATGCGGCTATGGCTAACAGAACCCGAATAGACTTAATCTTGGCTACCGGAGAAAAGGTCTCATCATAGTCCACTCCAGGAATTTGAGAGAAGCCCTTTGCAACCAGTCTAGCCTTATAAGTGTGTACTTTACCATCCATGTCAGTCTTCTTCTTGAAGACCCATTTGCACCCTACAGTCTTTCGACCTGGTACATTCTCAACCAAGTTCCAAACTTGATTGTCATACATGGATTGTATCTCGCTATCCATAGCCTCTTTCCATTTGGCAGACTCGGGGCCCGCCATGGCTTCCTCGTAGCTGTTAGGGTCATCTTGACTTACTAGTGTCTCATCACTAATAAGTGTCTCACCATCTGCAGTAATATGGAATCCATAGTAATGCTCAGGTGCACTCCTAACTCTCGTGGAACGCCTCAGAGGTACAGATTCGTCAATTGGCTCAACAGGAGTTTCCTCCTCAAGTTGAGGGCTAGAGTTTGAAGTTCCTTCACCACTTGACTCTTGAATTTCTTCAAGATCAACTTGCCTCCCACTGTCTCCTTGGCTTATAAACTCTTTTTCTCGAAAGACTCCTCTTCTTGCTACAAAGACCACATTGTCACTAGGTCTGTAGAAGAGGTAACCAAAGGATTGCTGTGGGTAGCCGATGAAAATACACCTCTCGCTTCGGGGTTCGAGCTTATCATGAGTCTCGCGTCTCACGAAAGCCTCGCATCCCCAAATCTTGATGTGGTCTAGTTTAGGTACTTTACCAGTCCACATCTCGTGAGGAGTTTTGGCAACTTTCTTTGTAGGGACTAGATTAAGGATATGGGCGGCAGTCTCTAAGGCATACCCCCAGAATGAGATTGGTAGCGAAGCTCGACTCATCATGGAACGAACCATGTCCAACAAGGTTCGATTACGCCTCTCAGCCACACCATTCAACTGCGGTGTCCTGGGAGGTGTCAATTGTGAGACAATCCCACATTCCTTTAGATAGTCGAGGAACTCTGAACTAAGATACTCACCACCTCGATCGGATCGAAGCATCTTAATGTTCCTGCCCAATTGATTCTCGACTTCCTGTTTAAATTCCTTAAACTTCTCGAAAGTCTCTGACTTATGCTTGATTAAGTAGACATATCCATATCTACTGTAATCATCGGTAAAAGTCAAATAATAACGATTAGCATCCCTTGTGGCATGTTTGAATGGTCCACACACATCCGTGTGTATAAGGTCCAACAAACCTTCACCCCTTTCACATGAGCCTGTGAAGGGTGACTTTGTCATTTTTCCAAGTAAGCATGATTCGCAACTATCATTTGACTTTAGGTCAAACGACTCCAAGACTCCATCCTTTTGGAGTTGGCCTATGCGTTTCTTGCTTATATGTCCAAGACGACAATGCCATAATGATGCTTTATCCAAGTTATTATTATTAGTAGAATCAATACACAAAACATTATTTCCTAAGTTATCTACAATAGATACAGCTTCATACACACCATCACAAGGTAATGCTTTAAAATAAAGTACATTATTAAAGAAAGCATTAATCGAACCATCTTCATTATCAAACGAAAAGGTGAAACCTTGTTTGTACAATGCATGAAAGGAAATAATATTTCTTGCCATTTCTGGCGAATAACAACATTTATTCAAATCTAAATTTAACCCACTACTTAGCGATAAAGTATAAACTCCAATCTTGGTGACAGGTGTAACTTTCCTATTCCCCATGATTAAGTTTATTCTTCCTTGCTCCACATTCTCACTTCTTCCTAGTCCCTGCAAGTCACAACAAATATGAATACCGCAACCTGTATCAAGGACCCAAGATTTCGAATGGGGTGAGTTATTAGAAATGATAGTGTAAATACTTGCATGGTTGGGTTTGAATTTCCCATCCTTTACATCTTGCTGGTACTTTGGGCAGTTCCGCTTCCAATGAGCTTTTTCATGGCAATAGAAGCATTCAGCCTCTGTTGGGTCAGAAGAAGGAGTAATGAAACCTTTCTTGGTTCCACTTGAAGAAGAGCCATCAAGGGTCCGAGCCTTGGTACCCTTTGAAGATCTCTTTCTCTTCCTCCCTCGACTTTGCCCGATTGCCAAGACCGGAGTTGAGTCTGGAGTAGGAGTGATAGCAACCAACTTCCCCTTAAGACCTGTTTCTGCGGTCTTGAGAAGTCCCTGAAGTTTGCTGAGAGTGACCTCTTCCTTGTTCATGTGATATGTCATGCGGAATTGATCATAGCACGATGGTAAGGAGTGCAAAATGATATCTATTGCAAGCTCCTCAGGGAAGTTCACATTAAGCTTTAGCAACCGATCCACATACCTTTGCATTTTTTGCATGTGGCTCGTGACGGACTCTCCGTCCTTCATCATGGTTGTTATCATGGAGCAGATGACTTCGTACCTCTCTTGTCGTGCACTTTGATGGTATCTTTCCATCAAATCTTGGTGCATTTCATAAGGGTAGAAGTCTTCATAAGACTTTTGGAGTTCAGCTGTCATGGTGGCTAACATGATGCAAGCCACCTTGGTTGCATCTCTTTCATGAGTATGAAAGTCAGCGATCTCCTGGGGAGTTGCAGTGGACTCGTCAATTTCCTTAAGCTCCTTGTCAAGGACATATTCTTTGTCCTCGTAGCGGGTAATCATCCTGATGTTTCTGATCCACTTATTGAAGTTGGATCCATCAAAGGTGACTTTCCCACATAGACTCATAAGAGTAAAGGAGCCATTAGGATTCAAGCCAGAAGCATTAGTTGAAGACATCTGAAAAGAAGAACAAGTTTAGTTTAGATTTAAGAGAGTCCTTAATAAAACACCCAAATGTAATATTAAGGCTAGGATCCAATCACAATATAATATAACTTAGAAGAGGTATGCCGTAATCTAAGCTATACCATATTTGAAAGGTAGGTGAATGACGATTCACCAATTTCCACCACGAAAACCAAAATATTAAATATTTAGTTTTTATTGGTTTTAGAAATTCCTAGATTCTTTGAGATCCAATGAACTTTTCAAAGGCATGTTTCAATCTCGGGAGTGCCCTCCAGGTTTTGTGACTGGGATGCCGAGGATCACAAAACGAGGTGTGAAGTAACCATGCAAATCACTTGGTACCCTTAAAGTTTATCACTCAATCGATGTGCCGGTAAACCACACACGCTCCACCGATACTATAATAAACCTTAAGTCACCCTTTACCTACCTTGTTAAGTCCAAGTTAGTGTGCCGGTTAACCACACACGCTCCACCAACGACTCAGACAAAGTGTAAAGTGTAATTTCATGGATTAGCACCTTATTCACATTTTTCCTAAAGTAACTAAGATTGGGAATTTAATAAACATTTAGTTACTTTATATATATTCATCATACTTTGAATGAGAATTTATAAGTCCTTGTCTTACCCGTTCGGCTAACGACCCTCCACCAGTCAAGCAAGCGGTGGGTGAGAATATACACCCATTAAGTCACCATTTTATAGGCAACAACCTTATACCCACCTTATAGACCGGCTTCGTGAATGAGGCGTACTAGCGGTAAGACGACTTGTTCTTATACATATATATATATATATATAATTATTAAATCATCATAATATAAGTATAAGGGTTGAATTTTAACTTTTAAAATTCTAGGGGTTGGAACTAAAGTTTTAACTTAACTTTACTTGTTCCAAAACTTGAGGGCAAGTTTTGTAACTTTCAAAACTTTTCATTTCTTGTAACTTATGAGTTTAATAGAGTCATAAAATGAAGACTCTTCATTTTTATAACTCTTGTGTTTTCTTAATGGTTTTAACTCAAGTGTGACTCTTGGTTTTCCATAACTTAAGGATAAGTTATGGACTCCATTAAAACACATTATGATCAAGAATTAAACTACCAAATAGGTTACAAATAATTCCTATGATCATCTAAAACATCATAAGAACAAGAACATGAATATGAACATAATCAAAAATTACATAAAACTTTGTAATTTTGATAACTAGTTGTTGTAAATGAATTAGCAAAACATTACACCACCAAAAACAAGTTTACAATTACCAAAACAGTTTAGGGTAATGTTTCTAATTCATTTTCCAGCAACTGAATCGAAATTCTGCACTCAGTCGACCCTACTCGCCGAGTGCATGAACATGACTCGCCGAGTTGGTTGAAGATACACATGGACTCGACGAGTCCGTTCGCAGACAACAAATTTCCGATTCTGTTTTTCAACTTTTAAGCACAAATAAGAACAAACAAGCCTAGGCTCTGATACCACTGATGGGTTTTGAGCATTCTAACACTTCCTAAGTGTACATGCAACCCTAATAACCTTGGATCTATGTTTGTCTAATTTGTCATGCAAAGTTGATTTCCAAGGTTATATTCCTATCTAGCATACATGGGGAACAATTTTAACATAAAGTATAGATAGAATAACTTACCTTGTTGTTGCTTGTGTTCCTTGAAACCTTGTGAGCCTAGCACCCCAAGTGTGATGCCTCAAATGCTTCACACAACACCAAATGCTCTTGGAAGAACTTATGAGAGAACACACACTCTTCAAAATCGGCCAAGCCCTCTATTACTTAGTGTAACCGATTTGGGAGGAGATCATATTACTTATATAGTGTTGACACATCTAGGGTTAAACCCTAATGTGTCATGACTCTTCATTTCCATGACCCATGGGTTTGTAACTCCCATGGAGCATCCATGGAGCATCCTATGGGTGGAACCCAACTTGATGATCCATGGAGCCTTTTAGCCCACTATACAAGATATGGATGATTTACTTAATCAACCCATATATTTAATTAGTTATCTTTTGATCACTTAATTAATTCTAAATTAATTCTTGATCAAACTAATCAAATAATATTATTAATATATTAGAACTTATAATATATTAATAATCTCCAAGCGTTATTTCTCTCATTTAGTCTATCCAATTGCATGGTGCCATGCAACCCAAATGGACCATGCCGGGTCGGGTCAAGTACATACCAGAAATAGTTATGGACTTAGACACCTTATCCAACAAATATTTGGTCGGATAAACACACATATAGTGGTAAATATATGATAATTTTTTGGTTTTATGTGATTAATCAATCAATCCAAAGAGGGGCTTATTGATTAATATGTTTTGTTGTTAATATTTTTACTACTTATACAATATATCTCTTACAAGTTAATATTTTTGTTCAAAGATTTGATATTAATGTTGTGTTGATATCTTGTGATGTCATAATTTGAATTTTATTGATTATAAGTATGGTTTAATGAGCATAAAAACTAATTCATATTTTGTTCTGAAATGCAGCAAATGCTAATTGTGGCATAATATCTTCCAACTTGAATCACATTCCAGTTCTCAATGGGACTAACTTCAAGGAATGGAAAGAGAACATTATGTTAATTCTCGATTGCATGGATCTTGACCTTGCACTTCGGATTGAGCAACCCATCCTTACTGCCACAAGTTCAGTGGAGAATAAAAGGGATGCTGAAAAATGGGATTGCTCATGAGTCTAATGATCATTAAGTGCGACGTTCCAGAAGCCTTTAGAGGTGCAAACGAGCAGTTTATTAATGCTAAAGATTTTCTTGCTGAAAATGAACAACGTTTTGCAAAAAAATTATAAGGCTGAAACAAGTACTTTTTTGCAAAAAATTATTTCAATGAAGTATAAAGGCAAATGAAACACAAGGGAGCACATCCTGGAGATGTCTCATCTTGCTTCAAAACTTAAGGCATTGAAACTAGAAATTTCTAATGATTTTCTAGTTCATTTGGTGTTGCTTTCTCTCCTTGCACAATTTAACTAGTTCAAGGTCAGTTACAATTGCCAAAGGGAAAAATGGACTCTTAATGAGCTCATTTCCTTTTGTGTGCAAGAAGAAAAGCGCTTCTTTTGATGGAGTCATTAGCTGGACTCCGCCCCGTCTACGTATTTGCAATCCCGCACAGTAGCAACTCCTCCAATCCTTCATTCCGGGGGACACCTTCTTCATATTTCTTTACTCTATGACCATTGACTTTGAATGGTGTGCCGTCTCTTGATATCAACTCTATAGCCCCGTGTGGAAACACCGTCTTGACCAAAAAGGGACCATCCCACCTTGATTTGAGTTTGCCCGAGAAAAGTTTTAATCGGGAATTGAAAAGCAATACTTTTTGGCCTTCATGAATGTCTTTACTCTTGATTCTTTTATCATGCCATCTCTTGGTATTTTCTTTATAGAGCCACGAACTAGAATAGGCATCATTTCTGAGTTCTTCAAGGGCATTCATTTGCATCAAACGGTTGGTCTTCAATTCTTCTATATCGAAGTTGCACCTCTTTAAAGCCCAATATGCCTTATGCTCGATCTCGACCGGTAAATGGCATTGCTTCCCATAAACTAACCTATATGGTGTAGTACCAATAGGTGTTTTGAAAGCTGTACGAAATGCCCATAGCACGTCATCCAATTTATCCGACCATTCCTTGCGGTTGCTTCCCACCGATTTCTCTAAAATACGCTTCAAGGCTCGATTGGTCACTTCAGTTTGTCCACTAGTTTGTGGATGGTATGACGTGGAGAACTTATGGGTAACCCCATATTTCTTGAGCACCTTTTCCAATTGATCATTGGCAAAATGTGTGCCTCGGTCACTGATTAGGGCCTTCAGAACACCAAACCGTGAGAATAGTTTCTTCAAGAATCGTACCACTACCCGTCCGTCATTTGTTGGTAAAGCCTGCGCCTCCGCCCATTTTGAAACATAATCGACCGCCACTAGTATGTACTTGTTTCCTTTGGATGTGGGAAAAGGTCCCATGAAGTCAATGCCCCATACGTCGAACACCTCGCACACTTGGATGCTATGTTGTGGCATTTCATTTCGAGATGAAATGTTTCCCACCCTTTAACAAGCATCACATTCTTTGACATATTGGGCTGCATCTTTAAAGATTGTAGGCCAATAGAACCCAATGTCAAAGATCTTCTTTGCAGTATAGTGTGCTCCATGATGTCCTCCCGTGGGCCCGCTATGGCAATGTTCTAATATTCTTCGGCTTTCCCTCCCGAACACACATCTTCTTATAATTCCATCCGCACAACTTCGGAAGAGGTATGGATCGTCCCAAAAGTAATATTTGATCTCCGCAAAGAATTTCTTCTTTTGTTGACTACTATAATCCTTCGGGATGTAATTTGTAGCTAAATAGTTAGTTATGTCTGCGAACCATGGCTCCTCTCCCACGGACACCATAATGTATTCATCCGGAAAGTCGTCTCCATCCTTATCTTCTTGCAATTGTGGGTTCTCGAGCCTAGATAAATGATCAGCCGCTACATTCTCCATTCCTTTCTTGTATCGTATCTCTATATCGAATTCTTGAAGAAAAAGCACCCATCGTATCAGTCTTGGCTTAGCATCCTGTTTGGAAAACAAATACTTGATAGCCGAGTGGTCAGTAAAAACAGTGGTTTTAGATAAAACCAAGTAAGGGCGAAATTTGTCAAAAGCATAAACCACAGCTAACAATTCTTTTTTAGTAGTAGTGTAATTCTCTTGGGCAGGGTTTAAGGTCTTACTAGCATAATAGATGGGTTGAAAGTGCTTATCAACCCTTTGACCAAGGACCGCTCCTAATGCATAGTCACTAGCATCACACATGATCTCAAAGGGTAAGTTCCAATTTGGTGCAATAATGATCGGGGCATTAGTTAATTTTTCCTTTAGAAATTCAAATGCCTCTAAACACTCTTTAGTAAAATTAAAGGGTGCATCTTTAAGTAATAATTGTGTTAGAGGTTTCGTAATTTTGGAAAAATCCTTTATAAAACGCCGGTAAAAACCTGCGTGTCCCAAAAAACTCCTAATGCCCTTCACATTAGTTGGTGGGGGTAATTTGGCAATGGTGTCTATCTTTGCCCGATCCACCTCAATTCCCTTTTTAGAGACTTTGTGTCCCAAAACTATACCCTCCTTGACCATGAAGTGACATTTTTCCCAATTTAGGACCAAGTCGGTTTTCTCACACCTAGCAAGCATTGAGTCAAGATTTGTGAGACAGTCGTGGAAAGAGGATCCGAATACAGAAAAGTCATCCATAAAGACCTCCATGAATTTTTCCACCATATCATGGAATATGGCGGTCATACACCTTTGAAATGTCGCAGGTGCATTGCATAGTCCAAAAGGCATGCATCTATAGGCGAAAGTCCCACTTGGGCATGTGAATGTGGTATTTTCTTGGTCCATTGGGTCTATGGGTATTTGAAAATACCCTGAAAACCCATCTAGAAAGTAGTAATAGCTATGGCCCGATAGTCTCTCTAACATTTGATCTATGAAAGGAAGGGGGAAATGGTCTTTACGAGTGGCATCGTTTAGCTTTCGATAATCGATGCACACTCGCCAACCGGTTACCGTTCGCGTTGGAATTAAATCGTTCTTTTCGTTGGTGATGACCGTCATTCCTCCTTTCTTGGGCACCACTTGGACCAGACTCACCCATGGACTATCGGAAATGGAGTAGATGATTCCTGCATCTAAGAGTTTGACCACCTCCTTCTTGACGACTTCTTGCATGTTCGGGTTCAATCTTCTTTGGTGTTGCACCACCGGCCTTGCTCCTTCTTCTAGATTGATTTTGTGAGAGCAATAGGATAGGCTTATTCCCTTGATGTCGGAGATGCTCCATGCGATGGCTCGTTTCCGTTTCTTCAACACGTGTACAAGTTCCTCCTTTTCCGTCTTGCATAGATCAGAGGATATGATTACTGGCTTCTGATTTCCTTCTTCCAGAAAGACATACTCCAGATGGTCGGGTAACATTTTAAGCTCTGCTTGGTTGTTCTTAGTGACAGACTCGCCGAGTGCAGGTGTTGTACTCGGCGAGTTTGCAGCTGCATTCACGACTTCTGTCTTCTCTTCAGATGTACTCGCCGAGTAGATCGGCCCTACTCGGCGAGTAGGGCTGTCAGATTGCTTCATTATTTCTTCATACTCCACTTCTTCCAACAGTCTTTCAATCTCTAATAAATCATTTTCTGGATCAAATGCTTCATCTAAAGGTGCAAACTTGCTGGAATCTTCAGGTATGTCTTCCTCCAATAGTTCGCCGAGCATGTCGATTGAGAATGCCGTGTCGTCACTACTCCTAGAGTACTTCATGGCTTGGTCGACTCCGAATGTTACTGAATCGTCCCCAACTCGCAAGGTGAGCTTAGAATCTCTCATGTCTACGATAGCGCTAGCTGTGTTGAGGAAAGGCCTTCCAAGTATAATTGGCACTTGCGCATCCGCCTCCATGTCTAGAATGATGAAATCAGCCGGAAAGACAAATTTGTCCACTTTTACTAGCAAATCTTCACATATGCCTCTTGGGAAGGTGACTGTCTTGTTTGCCAAATGAATTGCTATGCGAATTGGCCTTGGCTCCGGGAGGTCTAGCTTCTTAAAGAATGAGTATGGCATCAGGTTCACACTTGCTCCAGAATCATCTAAGGCATGGATTGCAGCCAAGTTGCTAAATTGGCAAGGTAAAGTTAAGCTCCCTGGATCACCCTTCTTCTTTGGTAGCTTGTTTAGCATTGCGGCGGAGCAGTTCTCATTAAGCACTACCTTCTGCACTTCCTCCATCTTTCTTCTATTAGTGAGGAGTTCCTTAAGGAACTTTGCATACTTGGGCATTTGCATGATGGCTTCAATGAAAGGAATGTTGATTTGAAGAGTTTTAATGTGGTCTAGAAACTTCTGATATTCCTCTTCCTGCTTCTCTTTCTTGGCTCGGGCTGGGTATGGCATTGGAGGCTGGTAAGGCTTTAAGGGAGGTTGTTCATTCGTTTTTGATGGGGTACTCGCCGAGTCCATCGGCCCTACTCGGTGAGTAGAACTCTCAGATTGTGATTCTTGGTTTTCTGCTTGTTCTTCCGTTCCTTCCTTCCGCGAGTCCCTGGTTGCTTCAGTTCGAATGGGGGCCAGGGGAGTGATGATCTTCCCACTTCTCGTTGTGACAATGTTTATTTGTGCGCCTCGTGGGTTGTTTTCGGTTTTGCTAGGAAGCTCACCCGGTGACCTTTGGTTAAGTTGTTGAGCAAGTTGCCCAAGCTGTGTTTCTATATTGTGGATGGATGCTTGCTGGTTCCTGAGCATGGTTCTTGTTTCTTGGATAGCAGCATCATGGTCACTATGCCTTTTCTCGGAAGCAGCCACAAATTTAGTAAGCATATCTTCCAAGCTTGGCTTCCTTTCTTGCACCGGCTCCTCCTTTTGATAAAATCCTCTCCCTTTTTGTCTATACTTCTCCTCCTTGGCCTTCTTGTACTCTTCGTAAGGAAGCCACTCTTTCTTTTGTTTGCGCCAGTCCTCATCATATCGGTCATCGCTCGAATAACACGCTTGCGCTTTCTTGTTGCCATTCTCATCCAAATCGCAATCTCTAGTGAGGTGAGGTCCATTGCAGTTTTCACAACCCACCCGAATATCATGGATAGTTTGATCCATTTTGTCCATTCTCCTATCCATGGTTTTTAACATAGCCATGACCGCGGATAAGTCTTCAGTAGCAGCATAAGCGACTCCCCTCGTGACATCATGCCTAGGGTTGTGGTATTCTCTAGAGTGTTTAGAGAATTCTTCAATCAATTCTTTAATCACCGGGGGTGGCTTCTTTGTAAGTGGGCCTTGCGAGTCTAGCAACTGCCGGGTTGTGACATTGACTCCATCATAAAAGATGGAAACTTCTTGCTGGTTGTTTAGATCATGGTGTGGGCAGTTTCTTAGCAGACTTTTGTACCTCTCCCATGCTTCATATAGAGACTCTCCAGCTTGTTGTTCAAAGTTTGCAATGGCCTTCTTCAGTTTGGCTATCTTGGATGGTGGGCAAAAGTGATCAATGAATTCTTCCTTCATCTTGGCCCAAGTAGTGACCGATCCGGGGGGAAGTGACTTGAGCCAGTCTTTAGCAACACCCTTGAAGGTTACCGGAAGCATACGAAGTAGTTGAGTTTCGCGGGGTACATTTGGAATATTGAAGTAATCAACTACATCATTGACTTCATCCAAATGTTTGTAGGCATCTTCATGATCTTTCCCATAAAAAGGTATTTCCTTGAGTGAAGCTAGGATATGACCTTTTAGCTCGAAGGTAGCAGTCGCGAGAATTGCGGGTTGCACAAGTCCCGGGCCATTGTCATCGCGCATCCTCTTCTTCCATTCTCCCATGGGGATTTCATCAATGTTAGCCATTGTGAACGCTAACTCTTCCTCCGACTCGGTTTCTTGCTCGTACGTTGCCTCCTCTTCTTCCTCGGTCTCGTACCCAATATCTTCTTGAATTGGCTCCTTAATTATCAAAGAAGCGCTAGAAGCTCCTGATTTACTGCTCTTCTTTTTCCCAAAAACAGTCTTCAAGTTGGACAATGGTGATTTCTTTGGTGTGCTTGAACTCTCCACGTCCTTTCCTTTGATTCTTTTCAATGCGGATTCGGGATCTTCAAACAGGGGTACCAGTGGTGTGTTCGCTCCTCTGGTCATGAAAGTCCAGAAATCAATAGAATAAAAAGCATAAAAAGAACAAAAAGATTGTACTAAAAAATCTACTGCTGATTAAACTGCTACTCGCCGAGTAGGTGCGATTGCACTCGGCGAGTACCAGTGGTATTTCAAAAAATTTTCTAAATTTTAAACTAAACTAAAACAGACACGAAAATCTAATTACTAATTACTAAATTGCAATAAATGAACTTTATGCAAGTAAACTCACAAAAGGATCGAAAAAATTAGGAATTAGCTTAATTATTTAGAACCGTTCCCCGGCAACGGTGCCAAAAACTTGATGTGTGTAAAACCAACTAGTTTTATCCCTACTTTTAATTAATAAATTGAGCACACAAAGGCAGTGAACCTGTCTTTTAGTGGTATAGATTGATAAGTAAGGTATCGAACTCAGGGAACGGAAAATTAAACTAATAACTAATTTTAACTAAAACAAATAATAAAAGTAAAGGGTTTTTCTCTAGTTTTGCAAGACTAGAAACTTAGACACACTAGATTAACTAATTAACTAAATCAACAACTATTCACCAAATTTGATAAAGATGTTTCCATGTAGGTTCAACCAATTCACTCCTATGGTTATTTAAGTTTATGGTAGATTAATTGCTATTGGTTACCAATTATAATAGTTAGGTTCATGTTCATTACTCCTAACCCTTAGACAATTAACTAATTTAAGCGTTGATCAAGTGTTTAAACTAATTAATGCCCTAGATTAATTATTTGGATTAAATAAGATTTGTAATGGTCAATTAAGTTATTAATTCAATTAACCTCTTGTTGATGGTTTCTCAAACAAGCTCACACATTAATCTTCCTATTTTCTTATTAATCTTAGTTTCATAATCATTACTTCAAAGCATATGGTTTAGTATTCACATAGGCATATGAGGTTAACAATTAAGAGATGTTCATGCAACCTAATTGCCTTCCAATTAACAGAAAATAGTAGTGATTAATACATAAGGTTCTTTAACAAACTTAATTTAATAAATCACCAATAGACAATTAAGCAAAAATCAATAATCAAACCATAGGAGTTCTTTGGTATTCCCCAAACAGAAACAAAAAACGAATTTAGCTCATAATTGCAGTAGAAACAAACATAAAAACAAAGTTTACTAAAGCAAACATATTCAATTCCTAAGTCTAAGTGGTAGAATTAACCTAATTGCTTGAATTCTTCCAAATATTGAAGCTTAGGGTTCCTTAGCGTCTTCTGGGGCTCTTAGTCGCAGCTAAACCTTCAAAAATCGCCAGGAGTGTGATCCCATTAGATAAGGATTCGTCTTTTATAGATATCCCAAAACAGGGTGTACTCGGCGAGTAGCAGAACCAACTCGCCGAGTAGGTCCATACTTATCCGTCTTGAATCAGCAGTCGTATTTATCTTCTGGAACATCCTCGTGTACTCGCCGAGTAGGGTCGATCTACTCGCCGAGTAGATCACCTTTTTTCACTCTTTGATCTTCAATTGCTTCCCTTTTCTCCCTTTTACTTCCAAGCATATCTTTTGGACTGAAAACAAAATTCACAACATTTTAAGTACCTTTTGTCCACATTATTCACATAATTAATCAAAAATAACTAAGAATATATGCTAAATAATTAACTAATTATGCACATATCATTGTCTCATTTGGTTTTGAGGCAAATATGGTAGATGATTGTGTCTATCACAAGTTTAGTGGGAGTAAATACATATTTCTGGTCTTGTATGTTGATGATATATTACTTTCCACAAATGATTTAGGGGTCTTATATGAGACCAAGAAATTTCTTGGGGACGCATCATTTGTATTAGGAATCCAAATTCAACGAGAAAGATCTCGTGGAATTCTAGGATTATCACAAAAGAGCTATATTGAAAAGATCCTTGAAAGATTTGGCATGCAAAACTGTAAACCAGGAGATACTCCTATTTTGAAAGGAGACAAATTCAGTCTCAATAAATGCCCTAAAAATGACCTTGAATTTAAAGAGATGCAAAAGATTCCTTATGCATCGGTTGTTGGGAGTCTTATGTATGCTCAAGTGTGTACACGTCCCGACATATCTTTCATTGTAGGGATTTTGGGAAGATATCTAAGCAACCCATGTATGGACCATTGGAAAGCAGCCAAACAGGTTTTGAGATATCTACAAAGAACAAAAGACTAAATGCCTACATATAGGAAATCAGATGTTTTGGAGATCATTGGGTATTTTGATTCTGATTTTGCTGGATGCCAAGACAGTTTTCGATCCACATCAGGCTACGTTTACTTATTAGCAGGAGCAACTCTTTCATGGAAGAGTGCTAAACAAACTTTAGTAACTTCTTCCACCACGGCGGAAAAATTTGTAGCATTGAGGCATTAGATCATGCAATATGGTTGCGAAACTTAGTCACAAGGCTACATATTATTGGTGTGAAAGACCACTAAAGTTGTATTGTGACAATAAGTTGGCAGTGTTGTATTCCAATAACAATAGAAGTTCTACAAAGTCAAGGAATATTAACATTAAGTTTATGATTGTTAAAGAAAGAATGCAAAATGGAAAAATCGCAATAGAGCACATCGGGACAAACTCCATGATAGCAGATCCGCTCACGAAGGGATTACATCGCAAGGTCTTTCAATAGCATACTACACACATGGGTGTGATAAATATTGATGATATTTTGTTTTAGTGGAAGTTTTGCAATTTATTTTTTGGGTGCTTTATTTTTTTTAAGAACAATTATGTTTTTTGGTACAGACTTAAAAATTTGGTTAATTCCATTATTAGTTGCACTTATTTGAAGTTTTATCTCACTTCAAGTTGAAGAGGAACTCGTCGGGAATCAATTTTGATTTTGTGACCATGCATCATGTTTAATCTATGTCGTTAGTTATACTTATATATGTGACCATTGATAATTTAGTTACGTAAATTGTAACAAAGACCGCACTGATCCTATACAGTTATGATTAATGGACAATATGATTTAAGGGTACCAATATCATGATAACATACATTAAAGAGCTGATATGGTTATATGTACATTTACATATGCATGGTCTAGTGGAAGATTGTTAGAAAATCATGGGACCATTCTATAAATGAACATATATATTGTTATCATTTAAATCCAAATATTATGTTAAGTGTATAAGATTGTTGATGGACTGATATTCACTTACCATTTGTGGCTTGAGTTCCCGATTTGACTCAAGATCCTCAAGATCCCTTCCATCTCTCACATTAGGGTTTATCTCCATCTATAAATATATGTGATGAAGAGAAAATGAGAGATGCGCTATTTTAATTCACAAATTCGTTTTTCTTGAGTAAAAGGGTTCTTAGAGTTGTCTTGAGATCAACTGGAAAACCAAGCTTGTTCTTCAAATCCAAAAGCACCAATGGAAGTAGGTACACAATCTCCTTCACCTATTTTCTTTTATCCAGATCCGATTTTAAGATCTGGTCTTGAAAGCTTCCGTATATATAGATTAAGTTAATAAACACTAACATCTCTGAGTATCCCCAATATCGATATGGAAACTATCATAGAAGCCTTCAAAATGGGCTTAAAGAAGGACTCTCCTTTCTACGAAGACCATCTAAGGAATCCATGCAAAAGAATGGATGGAGTAAGGACGAAAGCATTAAGGTTCATAAGGCTTGATGAAGACAATAAGTGATGGGTTTTGGTCATAAGAACATCCTATGTGCTCATACAAACCCTAATGCTTAGATCTAGGTTTCTCTATTGTACATGCAAGTTATCCAAGACTATAAACCCTAATTCTAGCATTCAAGTAATCATATTAACATACGAATAGGTTTAAGATCATACCTTGATTGTTATGTAGCAATAACAATCTCAATTCCTCCTTGTATTGACTTTAGAAAGCTTAGAGTCACAAATGTCACTCCTCTAATGGTTCACAAACACCATAAGAAAGAGGATGAAGAGGAGAGAGGATGGAGGCTGCCCAAAACGTGTTCTAACCCTAGAATAGAAGTTCCCCACGTTTTTGGGTCATAAGGGGTCTTTATATAGTAAGGCTATTAGGGTTATCTAACAAGGAAACCCTAATTTGGATGCTTAAGCCCTAAGCAACCCATGGACTCCTTTAATTAAGGCCTTGGATGATTTCCTTATGGGCTTCCCCATAGAATTCGTCCACTCCTTAATTTAAGACAATCCATAGCCCAAATTGCAATTATGTTATAATTACAATTCCAGTCCATTAAGTTTAATTAATCTCTTTTAGTCACAAAACTAGTTACTAATTAATTATTGACTAATATTAATTAAACAATATGATTTCTCCTTTAATATATTATTCTCATAATATATTAATAAATCATATTTAATCATTTCTCTCCATAATTCATCCTATCAAGTTGCTTTGGTGAAGGCAACCCAAAATGACCATGCACCATCGGGTCAAGTACATACCAAAATAGTTATGGACCTAGACACTAATCCAACAGTCTCCCACTTGGATAAGTCTAATAACTATTATGCGTATGACTTCAGATCCTGATATGCAATCGTAGCTTTCCAACGCCGTTGTCAACTTTGATCCTATCAGATACGCGTGTCCTTTAGATAAGGGATCATATATTCCTCCATTCTAGATATCGTATGAGATATGATTTCTAATCATTCTCTTTGTACTATATCTCGATCTCCAATTTATGACGACTGACTAATTGAACAAATCAAATTAGCCCTAGCCCGGCTGAGCATTTACGTTTGTCATCACTAAATCATCGAGGGGCCCAAAGATATCGCTTTTATCCTTCTGTGGATAAAAGGAACGGATAAACTTTGATACAATGCTTGCTTCCACTCACTCACCGAATCACACACAATAATATGTTTTATAACACCAAGTTACTAGTGCGTTTACATATTATCAATGTGAAACCGATTAGCAAGATACAACTCACACATATCGGGTTTAAGAATATAAGATGTTATCATCTCACCAATCACTCGTGAGTCGTGATACAATTCATAGAGTGATCCAAGTGAGCGTGGGTTTAATCCAATGCTCAAATTCATATTCATAAGCACTCATGAACGTTGTAGCAAGCATTTGCTTATGTCTAATACTCTTTTAGACAATCCACACACCAATTTACGACAATATTCATTCATATCTACTTCCAACATATGAACGATTGTGGCCCATTCGAATAATTTGACTGTTCTAAACCAATTAAATTATTCAGGAAGTCAAAACATGCAAAGTGAAACACAAGAATAATACTAATACCATATGGCCTCAAACCTTTGAGCATAAATAAAACACCTTTTATTTATCACCATATTGATTACTCATTATTTGTCATTTCGGGTAATCGACTTCTTACTTGAATTATTACACTTGTCCCATGCTCCTAGCATGCACACAATATTTACCTATGGTTCTTTCTTTGTGAAATAGATCAAATTGAACACATTTCCAATCATTCTCATTTCACAACTCAAAATCCTTTTCCATAAGATATTGTAGCCGGAGTGAAACCGGAGGCGCAACGGACAGATTCCGGAGTAGTCCTTTCAGCAGCTAGGCTACGAGGTGAGTTTCCTTCCAGTAGGAATGAGTCTAAGGCCACAATGCCAGCCTGTTTAGTTAGTAGTAGTTTCCGGATTTCGGTCCGATGCAGTTTTTAGTGTGTTTGATGCCTTCGTGGCTCAGATAGGATTTATGTGTTATGTGTTCTGGGCTACGGCCTAACGTAGTATGCAGTATATGAGTTTATGATGATGTGTGTTATGCTAGTTGATATGTGTTTATGCTATGCTATGATTGATGGGTTTTAGCCATAAGAACTTTCCTATGTGCGCATGCAAAATCCTAATGCTCGGATCTAGGCTTTCTAATTAAACATGCTTTGAATCCAAGACTTCTAATGGCTAATTAGGTTAAATAACAATATTGAAATAGATCTAGAATCATACCTTTGGATTCCTTGTTGATCTTGTTGTCTTGGAGCTTCTAGAGTCACAAATATCACTCCTCTAATGGCTTACAAACACCAATAGCAAGCAAGATGATTTAGGAGAGAGGAGAGGGGAGGAATTCGGCCAGAGTATCTCTACTTTTGATGGTGTGTCGAATTCCCTCACCCCTAGGGTCTATTTATACTTGTAGACTCCTTAAGGGTTACAACCTAAACCCTAATTGGATAATCTTCTCTTAAGGCTATCCAAATCCATTCCATAGATAGGCCTTTGGACGATTTTAGCTATCCTATATCTCATAGAATTCGTCCAAAGCATATCCCAATGGATTTATAGTCTAAAGTTTAACTATCAAATAATTGACAGTTTATACCCCTTTATTTAATTAATCTCTTTAAGTCACCAAATTAATTCCAATTAATCTATGACTTATATTAATCAAATAACCATATATTATTCCTTATAATATTTACTCTCTTTTAACAAATCATCCATCAAGTTGCTATGGTGAAGGCAACCTAAAAGGACCATGCACAACCGGATCAAATACTTGCCTAATATAGTTGCAGCCTTAGACACTATTCCAACAGTCTCCCACTTGGATAAGTCTAGTAACTATACAAGTACAATTCGGTTTGCAATCGTAGCTCTCAAAGACGCTGTCAACTCTGATCTAATCAATCTTGTCCTTTAGATAAGGGATCGTACAGTCCTCTGTTAGATATCATGCTGACAATCCTATGGAATGGTTAGTCTAGCATTTGATTTCTCGATCTCTGATTTATTTGACATAGAACTTAATCAAACACATCAATTCAGTTCTGACCGGGCCCGGCACATAAGTCAAATCAAATCATCGAGTGGCCAAGATATCTCTTCTACCCTCTTAGGATAAAATTTACAGATAAACTTCGACTTATATGCATTTACTTATTCATTAACCAACCATACACAACAATGCGTTTTATAACACCAAGTTACTGATGCATTTTCGCATTATCAATGTACAATCAATTAACAAATACTAAACCATATATCTAGGTTTTAAGACTATATGATATTATCGTCTTGCGATCACCTTTTATATCATATTCCATAAAGTGATTCCAGCAAGCGCGGGTTTATTCCAATGCTCAAAACCAGTTCATAAGCACTCATGAACATTGCAGCAACCCTTGCTATGTATAACACCATTTAGACATTCTACACACCAATTCATGACAATCTTCATTCATATCTACTCCCAACATATGAACGATTGTGGACCATTTGAATAATTCGATTATTCCTAATAAACTCAATTATTCTGGAAGTCAAAACATGCAAAGTGAAACAGTAGTTAAACAATTAACATGTGACAGTAACTTTACTCATAAATAAAACTCCTTTATTTAATCATCAACTGTTAATTACATTTATCTATTATACATTTCTAATACTATCTAATCTATACTAATATCATCCTTCAGCCCAATACTCCTAGCATGCTGCAAGTGCTTAACCCTACTCAGTCCCTTCGTAAGCGGATCTGCTGGGTTATCTTCTGATGATATCCTCTTCACTACGAGTTGTCCTTCTTCTACACGATGTCTAATGAAGTGATATTTTCTGTCGATATGTCGAGATCTACCATGATCCCTCGGTTCCTTGGTCAAGGCAACCGCACCTTCGTTATCACAGAAAATCTCCATGGGCTCCTTTATGGCCGACACAACTCCAAGATCACCAATGAAGTTCTTTAGCCATATTTCTTCCTTCGACGCTTCGCTCGCTGCGATGTACTCTGATTCGCACGTTGAATCAGCTACGGTTTCCTGCTTGGAACTTTTCCATGTCACTGCTCCTCCATTTAGGGTAAAGACCCAGCCCGACTGCGAACGGTAGTTGTCCCTGTCGGTCTGAAAGCTGGCATCACTATACCCTCGCACCTTCAAGTCATCACTCCCTCCAAGGACTAAGAACCATTCTTTCATCCTCCGAAGGTACTTAAGGATATTCTTCACCGCAATCCAATGTGCTTTGCCAGGGTTCCCTTGATATCTGCTAACCATGCTCAAAGCGAAGGCTACATCAGGGCGAGTACAAGTCATAGCGTACATGATTGAGCCAACTGCGGAAGCGTATGGTACTCGGCACATTTCTGCTATCTCAGCTTCGGTACTCGGACTTTGAGTCTTACTCAACTTGGCATTTCCTTGTATCGGTAGTTCTCCCTTCTTTGAGTTTTCCATACTAAAACGTTTTAGTACCTTCTCTAAGTAAGTATTCTGACTAAGTTCAATTAGTCTCTTACTTCTTTCTCTTACTATCCTTATTCCCAAAATGTAAGAAGCCTCTCCGAGGTCCTTCATAGCGAAACACTTCCCGAGCCAGGACTTGACTTCCTGCAGAGTCGGGACGTCGTTTCCTATGAGTAATATGTCATCGACATATAGAACGAGGAAGCTTACTATACTCCCACTGGCTTTGACATATACACAAGATTCATCTTCGCTTCGTACAAATCCAAACTCTTTGACTTTCTCATCGAAGCAAAGATTCCATTTGCGAGACGCTTGCTTAAGTCCATAAATGGACTTCTCAAGCTTACACACTCTATTCGGATGCTTCGGATCCACAAACCCCTCTGGCTGAGCCATGTAAACATCCTCAGCCAACTTTCCATTAAGGAAAGCGGTCTTGACATCCATTTGCCAAATCTCATAATCATGAAATGCGGCAATTGCTAGCATCACTCTAATAGATTTAATCTTCGCAACTGGTGGTCAACTCCGGGAGTTTGAGTAAAGCCCTTCGCGACCAATCGCGCCTTATATGTGTGTACGTTCCCATCCACGTCGGTCTTCTTTTTGAAGATCCATTTGCACCCAACGGTCTTACGTTCGGGCACATAATCAACCAAATTCCAAACATGGTTATCGTACATGGATTGGATCTCGCTATCCATTGCCTCTTTCCATTTCGCAGACTCTGGGCCTGCCATGGCTTCCTTATAGCTATTAGGTTCATCAACATTTACTAGTGTACCATCACTAATATACGTGTCCCCTTCGGTAGTAATATGAAAACCATAAAACTGGGGATGAACTCTAACTCTATCGGAACGTCTAAGAGGTAAGGATTCGTCAATCGGTTCAACCGGAGTTTCCTCCTCGGGTTGAATGCCAGCGGTAGAGGTTCCTTCATCTATCGACTCTTGAATCTCTTCAAGTTCGATTTGCCTCCCACTGTCTCCTTGGCTTATGAGTTCTCGCTCTCGGAAAACTCCTCTCCTCGCAACAAAGACAACATTGTCTTTCGGTCTATAGAAGAGATATCCAAAGGAAGTTTGTGGGTAGCTGATGAAAATAAATCGCTCACTTCGAGGTTCAAGCTTGTCGTGAGTATCTCGTCTTACGAAAGCCTCGCAACCCCAAACCTTGATATGTGCCAACGTGGGAGCTTTCCCCATCCACATCTCGTGAGGTGTTTTGGCAACCTTCTTAGTAGGGACTCGGTTAAGGATATGGGTGGCAGTCTCTAAGGCATACCCCCAAAAGAAGATAGGTAGTGAAGCACGACTCATCATAGAGTGAACCATATCCAATAAGGTTCGATTACGCCTTTCTGCCACACCATTCAACTGCGGTGTCCTAGGAGGCGTCAATTGCGAAAATATTCCACACTCCTTGAGATAATCGTGGAATTCAAGACTTAGGTACTCTCCTCCTCGATCGGATCGAAGCATCTTGATTTTCCTGCCTAATTGATTCTCCACTTCATTCTTGAACTCTTTGAACTTTTCAAAGGTGTCTGACTTTTGCTTGATTAAGTAGATATACCCATATCTACTATAGTCATCGGTAAAAGTCACATAGAAGCGGTTCCCATCCTTCGTGGTTGATCTAAAGGGTCCACATACATCGGTATGTATTAGGTCCAATATCCCCTCACCCCTTTCACAAGTACTCGTGAAGGGTGACTTAGTCATCTTTCCAAGTAAACAAGACTCGCATGCGTCATCTTCCCTAAGGTCGAATGACTCCAACACTCCATCCTTTTGGAGTTGTGCTATGCGTTTCTTGTTGACATGTCCAAGGCGACAATGCCACAAGGATGCTTTATCCATACTAGTGGAAGAATCAATATTCAAAACATCATTTCCTAAGTTATCAACAATCATAACAGTTTCATATATTCCATTACATGGTATAGCTTCAAAGTAAAAGACACCATTTAGATAAGCCAAAATAGAACCATTCTCATTATTAAAAGAAAATCTAAATCCTTGTCTATATAAACCATGAAATGAAATGATGTTTCTAGCCATTTCTGGCGAATAGCAACAATTGTTCAAATCTAAAACCAAACTATTCCTAAGCACTAAAGAATACACTCCAATCTTGGTCACAGGCGACGATCTTCTGTTCCCCATGATTAGATTGATCCTTCCTTGCTCTACATCCCTACTTCTTCTTAGTCCCTGCACATTAGAACAAATGTGATAACCACAACCGGTATCAAGAACCCAAGAAATAGCATGATTAGAATCGTTAGATTTGATTGTGTATATACCTGCGAAAGATGGCTTGATCTTTCCTTCTTTGATCGCTTGCAGGTAATCCGGGCAGCTTCTCTTCCAATGTCCTATCTTGTGGCAGTGGTGGCACTCTGCCTCCTTTGGGTTAGAGCAGGGCTTAGTGGGATCAACTTTGGTCCCACTAGAAGAGGCACCATCTCGGGCTTTCACCTTGCGATAGTTATTCGATGAAGCTTTCCTCTTCTTTCCCTTCCCTTGACCAATAGCCAAGACAGGAGCAACGGACAGATTGGGAGTAGGTGCAACAGACTTGTCCTTGAAGTTGCTCTCAGCGACCCTCAAGAGACCTTGGAGTTTTCTTAGGGTGACCTCTTCTTTGTTCATGTGGTAGGTCATCCTAAATTGGTTGTACATCGGAGGCAAAGAGTGAAGCACCATATCGATCGCCAAGTCTTCACCGAAGTCAACATTTAACTTGCGAAGGCGGTCGACATACCTTTGCATCTTTTGCAGGTGCACGGTAAGAGATTCTCCATGACCCATCTTAGCGGAGATCATGTTAGTGAAAATCTCATAATGCTCTTGTCTCGCGTTTTGGTGGTATCTCTCCAACAAGTCTTGATGCATCTCGTATGGATACATGTCCTCGTAGGACTTTTGGAATTCGGAGTTCATGGTGGCGATCATGATGCAATGTACCTTCGTTGCATCTTGCTCATGAGTTTCAAAGGCGGTGATTTCTTCGGGAGTAGCAACTTCGGGGTTGATTTTCTCGAGCTTCTCATCGAGGACATACTCTTTATCCTCATAGCGAGCAATGGTGCGAATGTATCTTATCCATTCGCTAAAGTTCGTTCCATCGAAGGTGACCTTTTGGCAAAGGCTCATCAACGTGAAAGAACTAGCAGCAGCGTTGTTTGCGTTCGACATCTTCAATTAGAAAAAGGACAAAGATAGATTAGAATAATAATCCCTAATTATCACCCAATAAGAAAATTAGGGCTAGGATCCAACAATAACATTTACATACTAGAAAAGGGATGCCGTAATCTAACATGCAAATAAATTGAAGGTAAGTGAATGACGATTCACTAATTCTCCATTACAAAACTTAAACTATTAGTCCTAAGTGTTTTTGAGAATTCCTAGGTTCGGATGAGATTCATTGAAACTATTCAATGGCATGTTTAAATCTCGATATCCCCCTCTCGTTTGTGACTGGGATGCTGAGGATCACAAAGCAGGTGTGAATTACCATGCAAATTCACATGGTGCCTTCATTGTAACGATCACCTATTCAATGTGCCGGTAAACCACACACGCTTCATCGAACTATGATAAACAATGAATCACCCTTTGCCACCTTCGCTTAGAACCAATTAGTGTGTTGGTAAACCACACACGCTCCACTAACTTCTTAGCAAGGTGCAAAGTGTAATTTCATGGGATTGCATCAATTCACTTTTCCTAAAGTAACTAAGATTGGGAAATTTTTAAAACGTGTAGTTACTTTGTATTTCTTATTATACTTTTAATGAGAAGATGAGGTTGCCCTATCCTACCCGTTCGGCTAACGACCCTCCACCAATCAAGCAAGCGGTGGGTGTGAGTGTACACCCATTAAGCGCCATTTTATAGGCCGCAACCTTATACCCACCTTATAGATCGGCTTCGTGAATGAGGCCTACTAACGGTAAGACTAGCATTTAGTTATACATAGATATATTATTCTAGTAATATCATATTAGTATAGGGTTGTATTTTAATTTTTTTTCAAAATCTAGGGTTTGAAATTTAAGTTGTCTAAATTAAAACTTTTAATCACAAATATAAATTTCAAAACTTTAGGGTAGGTTTTAAACATTTAAAACATGAAGGATCAAATAACAAATAATTCCAATTAACAATTAATATCCTAATTATCTTTATTTGATTTATCCAAGATTTCTTTTAAGATAATTATCAAAATAATTTATCATTTATCACATAAGGAAATTAAATATTTTATTAGATGATAAATATCTTTAATTAGATCAAGATTATAGTCATATACATCAAAAAAACGGATTAGGGTTGATCTATTATGATTAAGGTAAGTTTCCATAAGATAAACATGAAAAAATCCCGGTTTTGCCTAATCCAGACGCCCGGACTCGCCGAGTACACAAAGGGACTCGCCGAGTCAGGCCTACTCGCCAAGTCCACTTTGGAACTCGCCGAGTCCATGACTCATAAACCCAAAATCGAATTTTGCAGGTTTGTTTCAGTTAATCAAGCAACAATTTAAAAAAAACCAAGCTAGGCTCTGATACCACTGATGGGTTTTAGCCATAAGAACTTTCCTATGTGCGCATGCAAAACCCTAATGCTCGGATCTAGGCTTTCTAATTAAACATGCTTTGAATCCAAGACTTCTAATGGCTAATTAGGTTAAATAACAACATTGAAATAGATCTAGAATCATACCTTTGGATTCCTTGTTGATCTTGTTGTCTTGGAGCTTCTAGAGTTACAAATATCACTCCTCTAATGGCTTACAAACACCAATAGCAAGCAAGATGATTTAGGAGAGAGGAGAGGGGAGGAATTCGGCCAGAGTATCTCTACTTTTGATGGTGTGTCGAATTCCCTCACCCCTAGGGTCTATTTATACTTGTAGACTCCTTAAGGGTTACAACCTAAACCCTAATTGGATAATCTTCTCTTAAGGCTATCCAAATCCATTCCATAGATAGGCCTTTGGACGATTTTAGCTATCCTATATCTCATAGAATTCGTCCAAAGCATATCCCAATGGATTTATAGTCTAAAGTTTAACTATCAAACAATTGACAGTTTATACCCCTTTATTTAATTAATCTCTTTAAGTCACCAAATTAATTCCAATTAATCTATGACTTATATTAATCAAATAACCATATATTATTCCTTATATTATTTACTCTCTTTTAACAAATCATCCATCAAGTTGCTATGGTGAAGGCAACCTAAAAGGACCATGCACAACCGGATCAAATACTTGCCTAATATAGTTGCAGCCTTAGACACTATTCCAACAATGATCAGTTAGTTCCGGACTTCGGTACGATGCATTCAGTTCCGGACTTCGGTCCGATACAACTAGTTCCGGACATCGGTTCGATGCAGGGGACAAGGTCCCAGTCAGTTCCGGACTATGGTCCGATGCAGTATATAGGCTCGTTTAGGTTCGCGAGCCCTTAATTGAAGCTTGGCTCGAGCTCGTTTAACAAACGAGCCTTATTTATAGGCTCGAGCTCGGCTCGGACTCATTTAATTCGATCTCGAGTCGAGTTTTTAACGAGTCGATCCCGAATAGCTTACGAGTAGCTCGACTCACTTACACCCATAACCTCAATATTTTTGATAAATATAAGGAACGAATTTATAGTTTTTTATATAAAATAGAAATTATGTAATCACAATAAATTAAGAAAAAGGGAATCTTTATTTTGAATCTTGTGTTCAAACATCATTTTGTAAAAGATTTCAGCAATGGATTCTAATATTCTATTTTATCAGGAACTTATGATATAAAGTGAATTTATTCGTTTTGTGATATTCTGTGAGTACGAATACCAGCAGCAACAGGTAAAATCAAAAGAATCATTCTTCCTCGTCATCCTCCCTCTGTGATTGATTAACAAGCAAAGTCTATCATCACTTCCACTCTGCCTTGTACGCAATCTCTCTTTCTTTCGTTTGCCTTTCGATTTCACGTCTCCCTGGTACGTTCTCTGACCCCTGATTTTTATCAACAACGATCCAATTTCTTTGCTTTTAATCCCCACTTGTTTTATCTGTTAAATCTCGTCTTCTTCTTATTCCGATCCGACCTTTTTCTGATCTCAATTCCCTGTAGATCAATAAGAAATATGTAAGCTTATCTGAAAATTTCACATCTCTTCCACATAGTTTGAGCAAAATTTGACTTTTGTGATAAGTAACGTACGACTTGTGATTGTGATGATGAAAACCCCTTTTACACATTTATCGTTTTCAGGTATTGATTTATTTGGTAAGTAGGGATTCGAAGATCAAGGGGTCGATTTGTGTTGAATATTTGGGTAGGAGGAATGGATATATTAGGGTTGTAGTTGGGTAGCGTTATGTTCTGATTTACAGAAGCATGGATTTGCAATATAACAATCCTAATGAACATGGAAGAAACGAGCAAATAGTGTCTCAGTTTCTGTTGAAAAGTTTGCATATTGTGTTGGAGTCTAGGATTCCTTCGATTGGGAATGGGAATGGGAATGGGAATGGGAATGGGAATGGGCCTACTACGAGTACGAGTGGTCGTAGGGGAAACTTACAAAGCCAAAGCCAAAGCGAAAGCCAAGTGAAGAAGAGTGATAAATGGTTCAATTTAGCATTAGGTGAGCGTCCCAGTCCCACAGGTTTAGATAGTTTGAAATTTTGGCACAGGAATATAATGGAACCCATGATGATAGACATTATACTAGTTCAAGAAATGGGTATGGGTACAAGGTCTGGATATGGAGCATTAGTTGAGACAGTTGTCGAGAGGTGGGTGGTTCAGTATGAGTATGAGTATTCAAGGACGTCGGCATCTAGCAGCGAATCTTATAAGAAAACATATAAGAAGTCTATCATTCTGTTACGTTCTCTGTATACAATGATGAGGCTCCTTCCAGCGTACAGGGCTTACCGAAAGCTGTTATGTATTTCTTCAAGTGAGGGTGAGGGTAAGGGTAAGGGTTGTGGTTTTGATATAAATTACAGGGTGTCCTCCTTTAGTGCCCCGTTTACAAGGGCAGAGGAAGAATCAATGAAACACTACAGTTTCTTCCCCATAGAAGCCCAGCATGGACGCCTGTCTATATCTGTGAAATATCGTGAAAGTCTGGCTGATTTTAACTTGGAAACCTCAGCATCATTTCCACCTGAGATCATTACAGACTACGTTGGCAGCCCTGCCACTGATCCTTTTAGGGCTTTCCATTTCCCAGTGATGAATAGAGTGGGCGTGAATGCTAATGCCACCACATCTTTTCCTTCATCGGCAGCAGCACCTCCTCCTCAACGGCCACATAGCTGGACAAGTGGCTTAAGCAGGGGAGCACCATTCACACATAACCAATACTCACCACCACCACCACCACCCGCGCAGACACATCGCTCTTCCAGTGGGCGATATGATTCGCTTACAGATGTGTATGGTCCAAATTATAGGCCACCAAGCTTTGATGATTATCAACTTTCACCGCCATTTTCACCGTCTCCCCCAACATACCTTCCCATGCAATCTCGGCCGCGCTCAGAGACTGCCCCCGTCAGTATCCCTATGATCAACAGAACTCCCAGTCCCAGATACCTCTCTCCTAATCTCTCTGATCCTGCTAACCGACATCTTCCACCCCCATCACCTAGACGCTATGATCATGACTCTCCTTCTGGAATCAGGTCCCTTAGAAAGTCAGACATGTCGAGGATTGGGATTGGGGACCTGAGTTCCGGTTCTGGTTCCGGGTCAGCAAATCATTATTCTAGTCACAACCCCAAGGTACGTAAACTCACTCACTGTTTAAAAGTAAGCTTTGGATCTGAGACTGAAGGCCGTGGGTTTGTTTGTTTCTTCTACTGCTACAGGTGGTATCTAGGGATAACAAAGATGATTCAGGGAGGTTTTCAGGTTTGCTTTCTTCAAGTGGTTCGCCTCGTGTTGGATTCTCTAGAAGCTCCAGTAGATTGTCTCTCCAGGATGAGTTGGATGATATTGACTTCTCCTGTCCATTTATTGTGGATGATGTTGATATTTGTGACTCCTCTCTCAGTGTCAGGTAAGTTTTAACCAAGCCAACCAACCAACCAACCCCAATAGGATCTGTTTCTATATATAAAAATTAAAAAGCAAGGTTAATGTTTTAATTTTTCTATTGGCGTTTCTCAGTGAGAGTGGTGGTAAACAAGCAGGAAGGGAGTTGTCTAAGAAATCACAAGATGCTGCAGTGGGTGCACTTGTCCGCATGCTGAGGACAGCACCACCCCTTCGACAAGATTCCAGTTGCTACTCCTTGAGCACCAGCAGATATGCTTTAGAGGAGTCTGAATTTAACAACAACAACAACAACAGTGGACTATTTTTGTCCCGAAAGACATCAGATGCTTTAGAGGAGCTCAAGGCCTACACAGACATCAAAGACCTTATTCTCTCCAAAAGTGGGACTCGCTTTCTTACCAAGGAACAACCCCTCTGACTTACTCTCCTGTCATCCAATGTTTCTTGTAAACCAAACATGAGTGAAAACTACTACTGCAATGCAATTACATTTCTACTCTATTATTTCCCCTTTCTGTTTACGTTTGGATTTTACACATCCACATCCACATCCACCTCCACCTTCACCTCCACCTCCACCTTCACCTCCACCTCAATTATTATTTTGTATATATATTTATTCACACAGCCAATGCAAATGTAATTTATAGATAATCAATAATTGGTTAAAATTTTACAGTACGACCTCAAATTGAATTTCTTACATTGACTTACAACTTTTATTAGGCAATAATAATAATTGGTTAAAATTTATTAACTTCTTGTATCCGCTTCAATCTTACGCTGGTCAAAGCTCATTCAAGTTAAAGTAATTTATAGATAATCAATAATTGGTTAAAATTTTACAGTACGACCTCAAATTGAATTTCTTACATTGACTTACAACTTTTATTAGGCAATAATAATACCACTCAAACATGACAAAGGAATATGGTTGTGTAGTACCTACTCACTTACTTGTTCATCATATTATTTTTCTCGATTTTATGAAATCATATCAAACAAACTATAATACTTTTCAAGACAATGTGTTATGTTCTTAAGTTTGAAGAGAACAAAAAAAATATTAATGGCAAGGTCTTTCTTTTTAGGAATGTTATGGGGAATAAAGCAGAGTTTGATCACCTTGTAGAGAAAGGGTAAATTAAATAGTAGAATGTAAATAAATATTATATACATGTTTAATCATATTTTATATGATAAAAGAAAAAATAGGCAATATATATATATATATATATATATATATATATATATATATATATATATATATATATATATATATATATATATATATATATATATATATATATATAATTGAAAATTTTTGATTTTTTTAAATATTATTTTCATCACTTTTTTTATCCAAAAAATAAAATATTTCAAATATCTGTAAAATATTATAATATTCTAGTACAATATTAGAATATTTTACATATCTGACAAATCTACTAAAATACTAGAATATTCTATCATTCTAAAAATCACATTGGAATATTTATAGTGTATTCTATTAGAATATTTCACGTATTTGTAAAAAAAAAAACGATAACTTTTTTTTTTTTTAATTTTTTTATATATATTTATTTTTTTTTTATTTTTTTAGGTAAGGAAAATGATGAAAATAATAATTAAAAAAGGAAATTTTGGATTTTTTTTTATTTTGCATTTTAAAATTATTTTTAGATTGTGTCTCACGGTCTCACAAAATTAATATGGTCTTAAATGAACCTAAACACACACACACACACACACACACATATATATATATATATATATATATATATATATATATATATATGTATATATATATAGTCTAATAAGTATTATTACAAGTATGAATTCAAAATTTGACCAACAATCGTAGCTTTCAAAAGCCGCTGTCAAACTCTAATCTAATCAATGACGTGTCCTTAAGATAAGTGATCAAATATCCCACCGTTCTACAATATATCATATGGACATAAGACATGGATTATAATCATTCTCTCTATCCAAGGTTTGTTTCCCGATTTTCAATTTATGACGACTGATTAATTGAACAAATCAAATCAGTCCAAGCTTGACCAAGTGCTTAGGGTGTCATCACTAAATCATCGAGGGGCCCACAAATATCGCTTTTATCCCATTTGGGGTAAAAGCAATGGATAAACTTCGACTCATATGCTTGTACTATTTACTCATCAAAACACACACAACAATGCGTTTTATAACATCATGTTACTGATATGTTTATGTATTATCAACGCACAACCGACTTGTAAACAACAACTCATATGTCTCCGTTTCAAGAATATAAGATATTATCGTCTCAAAATTACTCGTCATAAAATCCATGATGTAATTCTTGAGCATTGGTTTATCCAATACTCAAATTCTTATTTCAAGAGTACTCATGAACACTGCGCCAAACATTTGCTATGTCTAAGCACTTAGACAATCAACTTAACACTTGAATTAAAAAACAACTATTATGCTATGCTCCAAGAACGCACACTGTTATGCTATGTGTATCTGTTGGAACCTGAAAGTGAACCTCTAGTAATCTTAAGCTCAATTCCGAAGTGGAGATATTCCGAAATAATGATGGTCCGGAGTAGAATGTGAAGAGTGGTCCGGAAGCTGTTCGGACCAAAAGAGAAAAAGAAGAAAAGTTGAAGTGAAGACATCCCGGAATGACTCTCATGTCCGGAATGGGTGCTTATCCGGAATCACCTCATTTTGTCTTTATGCATTTATTAAAGTTTGTCTTTACATTGATATGACTTTTCATAGGACTTAGTCTTTTTGTAATATTAGACAATCAGAATGTCAGAAACAATTCTATTGTCTGGTCCTAAGTCAGTATCGTAGTTCTTTCAATGTAATCTTTGGTCCTATTTATAAGACTCTTTAATGCAAATTCAAATGACAGATCATTCATTATCAAACATAGAGTTTTCACTAAGTTCATTTATTTCTCTCAAAAACATTCTCATTGTTCTTCATATAATATATTTATATTGATCATTATCTTCTCTCTTCATTTATATCTTGAATACATTGTTAGAAGTACTTATTCAGACTTGACTGGTCTTGCCAGACTTGAGTGGTACACTTGTTAGAAAGCAGACATTGATCTTAAGCATTCATTCAAAGTTTTAGTTTTCAAATCTTGTCACTGCGCATCAGATCGTCGTTGCTTTCACAATTAGTATCAGAGTTTGAGTGCTTGTCCTTTGAATCCATAAGATCAGATTATCGTTGATTTGAAATTACCTTGGTATTTTAATCATATTTTTGTTAAGGATAAAAGTTCTTCTATATACCACTTCTTCTCAAGATATCTTAACTTCAATGGCTGCTTCTAATCCTCAACAAATGTATTCAATGCAAATAGAAAATAGCATGGGATGCCCTACTTATGCCTCATTGCTAGTTGTTGAAGAATATGATCATTGGAAAGTAAGAATGGAGAGATTTTTACTTAGAAAAGAAAAAGGTGAATCTATCTGGAGATCCGTCAAAAAAGGTCCTCATGTTCCGGTTCGAATAACTGTAAGAGATGTTGCTGCTCAACTTATGGGTCAAGATGAAACTCGTCCAGCTCCTCTAACGGTTGATGATCTTGAGAAGTTGCATGCTGATCAAATTGCCTTCTCCGAAATGGTGTTTGATGTTCCTCCTTCTCTTTTCGAGCACATCAAACTATGCAAGTCAGCTAAAGAGATATGGGATACTCTCAAAAATTTATTTGAAGGGTCAGAGAATATGCAGGACAAACGGTTGACTTCAGTTGTTAATGAGTTCGACACTTTCACTACCACTCCTAGTGAATCTGTTTCCTCAGCTTCAAACAGATACCGAATTGTTGTCAATAACATGACAACTCATGGAATAGTTTGAACTCCTCTTGAGTACAACCTGAAATTCATCAACAGCCTCGGAAAAGGATAGGGTAATGTGAAGTCTTGTCTTTAGAGTAATGGATCTCTAAAGAAGCTCAATCTCTATCAACTTTTTGATGAGGTTCAGGGTCATGAATCAAACATTGCTCAAACTCTAAGAGGACTCTCTGGAGGTCCCCTTGCTTTAGTCAGTTCCTATGACCATTCTCAAACCTCCAACTCAAGCACTACAGACTCTCTCACTACTGCTATACCACTTACTTCTTCCGTACTTCATACTGCTTCGACTTATGCCAAATCAAATTATCCTCCTATGGATAATTTGAATCCTGATGAAAAAGAACCAAAACTTCGATTCCAACAAGAATTTGCTTTACTCTCAATGAAGTACAATCGTCCATTCCACAAACCCTACAATAAACCCTTCAAAAATCACTTTCAAAATCCTCAACAAAATAATCGCTTTCAAACTCCTCACCAAGACAATCCTCAATCCTTCAAAAATCCTTTAGAAAAACCTCATACTTAGAAACCAAATCTTCCAAATCCTCCAAATAAGGATCATACTTCAGAATTCTCATAGGTTCCGAAATCAGAAAAACCAAAAATTGTGTGTCACAAGTGCGGACATGAAAATCACTTTGCCAAAGATTTCTTAGCTAAAGTCCCTCAAAAACAAAAGGTTAAGGACTTCGCTTACTATGCTCGACGTGCTCAGGAATTGGCCGAAAGTGAAAAGGCTTTTGTCACCACTGTGTCAAGAGATGTGGAAGGCTACTGGTTATCTGGGCATGATGATGATTCAAAAATTGGAAGAAATATGTGTCTCATGGATCGACAAGAAATAGAGTGTGATGAAGGCTATTGGTCACCTGTATCTGAAAGGGAAGATGAAGATGCTGAACCCAACTACTGCTACATGGCTTCGAACGATCCGCCAGGAAGAAGCATCATTCAACAAGTAAAAATTATTATTTCTGAAAATAATTTTGATTTATCTGTTTGTGAACCATATCTAACTCAGATCCAATCTGACATGAACATCATTTCAAAGCCTATGAGTCAGCCATAGAATCCAGTAAGAAGAAGGAAATCAAGTTAAATCGTCTTAGGTTACATTTTGAGGATAAGAAGTTGAACATAGAGTCTTTAGAACATGATCTTGTAATGTCAAAAGATGATTGTATCATTTTAAAAGACAAATGTGAAATCACTTATTCTGAAAGAAATATTTTGATTAGTGATAACTAACATCTCAATGCTAAGATAGATGCTTTGCACAATTCCATTGACATGCTTGAAGTAGATATACAAATGACTCATAAATTTTGTCATCCATGGTCCAAAGCACCTGGTCTCGGAAGCAAGTTTCCAAAGCCAGTTGCTTGTCCTTTGAAGGAATTGCAAAATTTGACATTCATGGGAGGTTCTGAACATCAAACATTCGGACACCCCAGTTTCTCTCTTGTCACCTCTTCATGAAAAAGAAGATTAATTTTCTTCCTTAATTCCTGAGTTTCAACCAATTGTTGTCAAGTGTCCTGATTCCATGCCTCTTCCACCTCTGACAAACCAGGACCTAAATTGGACCACGAAATTTCATCACAACGTTTCAAATTGTGTAGATTATGTTCCAAGACATAATCCTCCTCACAACTGTGTTATTGAGGAAATCATTTCGGTGACAACTGAAACTGCATCCTTAGACGATAAAATTGAAACCTCAAGTTGTGTCTCCTCTGATTCTTGTGAATCAGGATCCTTAGTTACTTCAAAAACCAAGTTGGTTCCCATTGATCCGAAATTTAGTAACCTTCTGCAGGATAAACCTCAAAATCTGCATTTCAACCCAAGAAAAAAGCAATGCTCAATAAGGATATTGCAGATTCCAAAGTGGAAGCTTGAAATTCTTACAAAAATGAGGTTAAGTCTAGACAAAATGCCAGGTTCCTTGATAACTCCAAAAAGAGTGAATCTCGGAATTCTTGATCCTCAACCTCTAGTCAAAACCTCTTCACTCCCACTAAGATCCTCAAGAGACCTTCTACCAGTCCTGTAGAATCAAAGGATGTAGTCAGTTCCACCAAGTCCAAAACTCATATGGATACCACTTTTATCCAAAAGACCTCTCCTCGAACTATCTCATCTGTTTTCATTGATAAATCTGATGGCACAATTTTTAAACCAAAGTCTTCAAAAACCACCGTGTCATCAAGAAAACAAAAAGATTTAAAGAAAACATTTTCTTCAAAATCCTTGAGGCAAAATTTTGTGTGGAAAATTAAAACTTGTGTTGATGAAGCCGTAGTTCCAAAAGTGTCAGTTGGACCCTCCTCTTCGAAAAGTCATGTTCCAAAGCAAACTATTACGGATGTCAGTGTTATTGAATATGATTACTGGATAGATGAAAGAACTTTGTCATTCTGCTTGTTTCCCAAGAAATCTCAGAATCAGTCTTCAAAACCCTTAGTTGCTCATAAGTCACCTCAAATGCCTAAGACTCCTGACTTTGTCCCAAAATCTAACTCGGAGCCTAAAATCTCCACTATTCACTAATTTTGCAGGTGGTTTGTACTTCGGAGCAAGAGACAATATGGTATATTGATAGTGCTTGCTCCATGCACATGACGGGGCAGAAGGACTTTCTGCGAGATCTGAAGCTTGCACCAAATGTTGTATATGTAACATATGGGAACAATTCCAATTCCCAAATCCGATGTTATTGCATTCTTATCAATGGAAACTTTTCGATTTCAAACGTGGCATATGTAGTTGATCTCAATAACAACTTGATAAGTGTTGCTCAACTCACTGATACAAATCATTGAGTTGAATTCTGCAAAAAACATAGCTACATCATGACTGAAGATAGAAAAGAATGTTTGATCAAGTCCAACTGCAACAAGAACATGTACCCTCTTGACATCAACATGATCATTGGCAAGCACCAGTTGTGCTTACTCTCCAAAGCTATTCCTGACGTCATTTGGTTATGGCACCGAAGGTTTGCTCATTTGAACTTCAGATACATAAATGATCTTGTTTTAGGCGAAATGGTTAGAGGTCTTCCACTACTCAAATTTGAAAATGATCACTTATATGCTGCATGTGAGTGTGGAAAGCAGTCAAATAAAGGTCATCCAGATCATTGAAAAATCAATCTCTGAGCCTCTAAAACTTCTACACATTGATTTATGTAGGCCATCAACAATTGAAAGTATACATCACAAAAAGTACATTCTTGTGATCGTAGATGATTTCACTAGGTTCACTTGGGTATTCTTCCTCAGGTTGAAGTTAGAAATAGCCTTCGAGCTCATAAATTTCATCAAAGGAATAGAAGTTAATATCAAACTTCCAGGGAGGTGAATCCGAAGTGATAATGGTTCGAAATTCACAAACTCCACAATTGAAAATTTGCTTACTTAGAATGGCATAGACCACAATTTTTCTACTCCATACACTCCTCAAGAAAACGGTGTAGTCGAACGAAGAAATAGAACTCTAGTTGAAGCTGCCCGATCAATGCTAAATTTTGCAAATCTACCTCTCTATCTTTGGGATGAAGTTGTTTCCACTGCATGCTTTACTCAGAAAAGAAGTATCATCAATCGGCGCCTCAGCAAAACACCATACGAAGCCATGAATGGTCAGAAGCCAACAATCTCATTTCTTTATGTGTTCGAATGCAGATGCTTCATCAAGAATAATCGCGATCAACTTACCAAGTTCCAACCCAAGGCTGATGAAGCTATTTTCCTTAGTTATTCCTCAAAATCAAAGGCTTATCAAGTTTTAAATCAACGTACTAGAGTTATTGAAGAAAGTTTTGATGTCACCTTTGATGACAATTATGTTCAGAATTTTGGTCCTTCTCACATCATAACTCACATTATGGAGTCCGATGCCCTTTCTCCAGAATGTTCGAATATTCAAGTAATTCATGAAGTCGATTTTGAAACTCTCTTTGGACCCTCCGAAACAGCACTTGATTCAGAATTTCGTGTTAGGAATCATGTCTCTCCGGATGTTCTAGTTTCTCAAAATATATCGGGTCCAATTCTAAGCCTTCCTCCATTTGATTCTGAACCATTTCAACCTTCACAGGTTGAGGGGGAGAATGGTCAAACCTCCCTCGAATCAAATGTAGATGGATTTCAAGATGCAGTTGTTGAATTCGATGACTCAAATCCGATCAACAATGATGAAAATGAAATTTTCTTCGAGTTCCCTTCTGATGATGATGTCAATCTCTTCGGTTCAGAAGTTCAGGGGGAGCATCATCCTCAAGTTCAAACCATTCAGGGGGAGCAACTCAATCTCATCATTGAGATCAGTTCATCTGCTACTCAAGAACATCCAAGGTTACATGCCTTGACCAAGGATCATCCTCCGAATCAAGTAATCGGAAACTTAAACGTTGGTGTACAAACTAGATCTACTGGAAGTCTTCAACATGAATGTCACTTTTCGGCATTTATCTCCATGATTGAACCTAAATCCATTAAATAAGCACTTGAACATGCTGATTGGATCACAGCCATGCAAGAAGAACTGGAAGAATTCGATAGAAATGAAGTTTGGTCTCTCGTTCCTCCTCCTTCGAATCATCCTATTGTCGGTACAAGATGGGTGTTTCGCAACAAATTAGATGATGCAGGAGTCATTATTCGAAACAAAGCAAGACTAGTAGGTAAAGGTTTTACTTAAATTGAAGGGCTCGACTACGATGCGACTTTTGCTCCCGTTGCACGACTTGAAGCTATCAGAATCTTCCTCGCTTATGCTACTCATAAATGATTTAAAGTCTACCAAATGGACGTTAAAAGTGCGTTTCTAAATGGTGAACTTGACACTGAAGTATATCTTCAATAGCCTCCCGGATTCAACAATCTTGCATTTCCGAACCATTGCTAAAAACTCCGAAAGGCAGTCTATGGCCTCCAGCAAGCTTTTCGTGCATGGTACGAGACCCTCACCAACTTTATCAAGTGCTCCGGTTTTCAAAGAGGACTTCTAGATCCTACTCTATTACGAATATCGAATGGAAAGCATCTCATGCTAGT
The DNA here is from genome assembly GCF_052625555.1 of Lactuca saligna. Lineage (NCBI taxonomy): Eukaryota > Viridiplantae > Streptophyta > Magnoliopsida > Asterales > Asteraceae > Lactuca > Lactuca saligna. The sequence goes on along the minus strand of NC_136418.1, from coordinate 193,050,094 downwards.
TCAAATATATGTGGACGACATTATTTTTGGATCTACCGACCTATCAATGGTTGCTGACTTTGCCAAGCGTATGATCAATCGATTCCAAATGAGTATGAATCGGGAGTTAAGTTTCTTTCTTGGTCTCCAACTCAAACAGACCAATAGAGGAATTTTCATTCACCAAGAGAAGTACATTTCGGAACTCGTCAAAAAGTACTCAATGGACACTTGTGCCTCTGCCAAGGTACCTATGGGATTCACACACAAGATTTTTGTTGATCCTTTAGGTCTTGCAGTCGATGAAAAGAAGTACAGAGGAATGATTGGATCTCTACTTTATCTCATAGCTAGTCGTCCGGACATCATGTTCTCAACATGTTTGTGTGCTAGATTTGAGGTCAACCTGAAGATGTCTTATCTTTTGGCAGTCAAGCAAATTTTCAGGTACCTTAAAAGTACTAAGAACCTCGGAATCTGGTACCGAGCAAATGAGAGTTTTATATTACAAGCTTGCTCAGATTCAAACTATGGTGACTACAACTAGACAGAAAAAGAACATCCAGAGGATGTCAATTATTAGGTGGTCGATTGGTTAGTTGGTCATCCAAGAAACAGAACTGCATTGCTCTCTCTCTACAACCGAAGCCGAATATATTGCTATTGCCAGCTGTACCTCTCAAGTTCTATGGATGAAGTCTCAACTCTTGGATTATGGTTACCGCTGTAACACCGTAAATTTCAAGACAAATTTTTCATTTAAAATAATCATTTTACTCTTAGAAACACTTGTTTAAAATATTATTCATAGTCGATTTACAAAACATAACTCCATTTTCACTTGCATAGAAAACCAAGATCCTCAAAAATATGACTCTTTCTCTGGTGTGTACAATCAAGCCGGTGCCGTCCCGTGATACTAAAAGAAACCTGTAAAACATCAAACAAAACACTGTAAGCACGAAGCTTAGTGAGTTCCCCAAAATACCACACATAACACATATTAGCCACTCGAGGCTATAACTCTGTGGGTCCGTGCACCCAAACTCTGTGAACCCTCAGGTTCTAACTCTGGGAACCTTCCGGTTCCAACTCTATAAACATGCACAACATAAATCACATAGAAATAATGCAGTACAGCACATCATGTACATATAGCATACAAATACTCTAATCACATAACTCTGGTTACCTACTCAAGGTAAAGTATAGTGAGAAGACTCACCTGGCAAGCAGAAAGCAGATATCCCCACACTTGAATCTCGAACTCGCCACCGCCTAACACGTAAGGCAAATACTCTCATGAATATAACTCTCGAGGCTAGAATAAATCCTCTCATAACACCCTCTTATGGGTAAAAGACTATTTTACCTCTCTCTTGGCCCAAAGGCCACATCGCTGTCCAAACCCTAAAACTCAACGGCCAACCCTTGGTCGAAATCAAAGTCCTCAGTCTAGGTCAACCCTTGACTGACTCTACTCACCGAGTCAACCCTGTGACTCGTCGAGTTCCCATAATTAGAACTTCCCCATATCGCGACTCAACTCGTCGAGTCACCACGAGACTCGCCGAGTCCCACAACTCTGAGTCCACTCACACCCAACTCACCGAGTCATCCCTTGACTCACCGATTCTCGACTCAACCAGGAAATATTTGGGACTCTTCGTGAAGACTCGTCGAGTCCAAGAACAGACTCGCCGAGTCTACGGCTATCTTCAACCTACTCGCCGAGTTGTTCATACAACTCGCCGAGTTCCAGGCCATCTTCATCCAACTCGTCGAGTCCACCCATGTGACTCGCCGAGTACCGCCGGTCTGAATACATTCCGAAGCATTCCAGGCCATGCAACTGCTCCAAGACATAGATCTAGCCTCCTACCACTCATTCATCACGTAAAGTGGCAAACTTTACGTGAATCCAAAGAGATCTAAGCCGTTTCCACATTGGGGCTAGGGTTTGGGACATGCAAGCTTCACTAAACACTCCAACACAGGGACTTTCATGCTCTCTGATTCTTCTCCCTTCCAGATCTGAGGTAGCAACCTCAGATCTAACCTCTAGACTTCCCATTTCATCCATAGACAATTTCTCACAAACCCCAAAATGAAGAAACAACATAATCAACAGGTCAAAAACGAGATACTACCTCTAAGTGATGCCCCAACTGCAATGCAATTCGAATCCAAGCAAAGCCCCTTGCTCCAAGCCTTCAATCTTCCCAAAATTCCTTCAACCATTACTTCTCCAAGCTCCAATCCACTCAAAAATGGTGCTTCTCCGCGATTTAGGGTTTTCTGGGGCTCAAGGGGTGATAAAGAGGCTGGGAGGAAGACATAATGATCATTATATAAGGCTCAACCCCGAGAATTAGGGTTTTCTCCACTCAGCGCCTACTCGCCGAGTCCAATACACTGACTCGCCGAGTCGGCCACTTAACACGTGACCAAGTCGCGACTCTACTCGCCGAGTCCACACATGGACTCGCCGAGTCGCTCTTTCCCAATTTACTCTTTTAGCCCTTCAGCTCTACTCTTGATATTTCGGGATGTTACAATTCTCCCCCACTTAAATTAGGCTTCGCCCTCGAAGCCTACAGTAACTCAACTCCAGAATTACTCCCACAACGTGCCACCTGGCCTTAATCGGACCAGATCTCACAAGGTATACCCATCGAAACTCGAACACACTTTCCCTTTCCTTACGGTGTCCTGACCATTGTCTCGAACCGGGCACCGGATGCACCCTCTGATGACCACACACATCGATCCGAGAATTACCCATGAAGTATCACTGCCCCAAATCTCAACAATCACTCGACCCATAAGGGTTAGAAGACATGAACCATCGGATCCCCAATTCGAATCCCTCTCTATCCAATCCGTGACGACGGAAAGACCCACTCTTAAATCCCAGAGCAACTCCCTTGAGTCCTCTTCTTGCAATCACACACCCATGCCGCACCAACCTTCGCACTCTCGGGTTAGGAAAACCCGTCACAATGATGACGTCTCTAACATCCCTAGGAGAAACCACCACTACGCACACAGCCCTCGATCAGAATCAAGTTGGGAGTCCCAGACTCCATCCCTACATCCATCCTGAGACTCTTGGCTCTACACCCGCGGAATCCTTCCGCGTCCTCAGCAGACATCCCATCATGATGTCATTCCATACCACTGTCACAGACACAGTGTTCGACCACCATACTCCAAATCATCCATTCTCACTACAACTTTCACTTCCGCGAATCAACACTTTCCCCAGTAAATGAGGATCCAACACTTCCTCCCATACAACAGCACAAAGGGTGGCATACCAATGCACTAATGATGGCTGTTGAAATAGGATAACTCAACCAAGGATAAATACGTGCCGCAACACCCTCCGAAATCTAATACACATGCCCGAAGCATGTCTTTGAGCGTCTGAATCGTTCACTCCCTCTGAGGTGTCCTCCGACATCATCAGGATAAGCTCTAGCTCATCACATATCCCTCTTCGAGACTGAGCACCAGGTCAGCTTTTGACTCCACAGCTGAGCCTCCAAAGGTCACCCAAATCATGATCCAAATATCCCACTAACTTCCTCCCCGTGACCACTATCCCGGCCCCGTGACACGCAAGTCACGAAATTCTCTTTTCCTTATGCAAGAAAGTACAATCCAACCGAGGATCGTCTCCACTCTGATCTCTGGTTTCTGCTGCGCATATCCCTTGCCATCTCACCACATTCCCCGACGGAGACGGGGACCCTAGTCTCACCCCCGGTCCAACATCTAGGCTCCAAAAACTCAATACTAGGGCTACTCAAGCCCAAAACTCTTCCACATCATACACTGATCGGAGAAAATTCCATCATCACACTCTCTTGCCATCTAGTGAGCACTACGACTCCCCGCGGTATCACAACACCGTCTGACTAGTGAGTACTACGGCTCCCCGCAGTATCACAACACCCTCTGACTAGTGAGTACTACGGCTCTCCGCAGTATCACAACACCCTCTAACTAGTGAGTACTACGGCTCTCCGCAGTATCACAACACCCTCTTACTAGTGAGTACTACGGCTCTCCGCAGTATCACAACACCTTCTGACTCCACTAGCTCGTGCTCCACAGACTATCATAGGCGGCTACCCATACTCGTCTCGAATATTCATCACAGACTCTGGAGGCAATCGTCATAACAGATGCCCACCCTTGCGAAGATCCACTCTCCCAAGTAATCTCCCTGGATGCCCATACTCGAAGGGCTATCACTAGTTCCATAGATACCTGATATACCACAAGTCGTCTCAACTCAAGATTCACGAATAACTTCGAAATAAAGATATCAATACCCGGATACCTCGAAACACCCCCACCGATCATCACAAGATCCTGCCACAACCACAGGTTTCCTGCCCCAAGCACCATATAGATGCAATAATACATTCCCTCTGAACCCCATAACTAGATCTTCATTTTTCCCAAGTTGCAACTTTGGTGTATTCAATTTCCCAACTGCAATACGAAGAAACGCTAACGCTACGAAATACGCTGATAATTCTCCGAAACCCTTTTTCCTGCCACTCAAAACCCAAACAAGGATACGCATACCGACCCGGGAGTTGGCTGCCCAATCATTCTTTATCTACTTGCCCCAACACTGACCAATACCAGATTCCTGACTAATAAACACTTGTCGTGGAGACATTCATCCTTCTCAAACAAGTACTTCCCGCATTAACTCACTCCGACCCCTTTCCTCGATCAGCGACATCTCTGGTCTCATGATTTCTTACCGCATATCTCTATACTCCACTTATAACTGCTCCTGACAAATCTCTGCTTTCTTACATACGGCACCCGGTTCTCCCCCACTTAGGGTTCATACCGTCACCAAATAGCACACAACTATTCCATAACTATATTCTCCAGCAAAATCGCACCTGCCCCCGGAAAGTGCTACACAACGCCCGATAATCCCCCTTACGGAAATGAATCGACTTCATATACTCTGAACCTCTGATGAACTCCTCAAGAACTTCTCGTCATGTCTGCCTCTAGTCGTTCCAAATATCTTACCAATCTAGTACCAACAAATCAACTGCTCAATAACATCCCTGGCTCATAGACTGAACCATAAAATCACCGTACCCCTCACCTCAACTCATCAACCAACGCTCCAACATCGGGATCACCCCACGGACCCACTCCCATATTCAACACCCCATGGATAGAAAACTCTCTGCACCACTAAACTCGACTGAACTCCCCACTGATACCACTACCATACACCCGACTATACTCAATTAGGTATAGCGTGGCCCTCGACTATCTTAGTCCCAACTGACTATCTGCTCATGATAGATCACTGCCTCGCGGCACACATGTTACCTGATACTCTGGGGGGAAATCATCATCAATGACGACCTGCAGGGTTTACCCCTAAACCCAAAACCAAAACATCATGCTTCTCATATTCTCACACTTACATAATTAGTACCTCCCCGATCATAGGAGGTGACATCTCCTTTATCGACTGATCACTCAACTCAGATCGAAATTCTCCCTTCCACTGACTCCTTACTAGAATACTCTGAGGGACTCTCGATCTCCCTCTCAAGGGACGCCTCTTCGAACTTACTCGTGACCGAATAACCGGAGAACCACAAACATCATTCACTACGAACCATGGTACTCCTTCCACGACATCTCTTCTCAATATGCCCCGATATATGGTACCCTAACCATGACATCACTCCCCAATTCGCTCCGATGTATGGTACCCGGACCATAACATCACTCCTCAATCTGCTCTGATGTATGGTACCTGAACCATAACATCACTCCTCAATCTGCCCTGATGTATGGTACCCGAACCATAACATCACTCCTCGATCCGCCCTGATGTATGGTACCCGAACCATAACATCACTCCTCGATCCGCTCTGATGTATGGTACGCAAACCATGACATCGCTCCTCAATCTGCTCTGATGTATGGTACCCGAACCATAACATCACTCCTCAATCCGCTCCGATGTATGGTACTCAAACCATAACATCACTCCTCAATCTGCTCTTTAGAACCTTCAGAATACTCCCTGTATCAAGTATGGGTCCTCTGCTTTCAGTAGTACGGGCCCATACTACCTGCCACATCTACTCATACTTTCCACACGGACCATCGCAGAGCTTCTAAATAGCTGCTCGACCTGCTCTTTCACCAATCCCGTCGTGCGTGCTCGCTCCCCAGCGAAATTCTCTATTCTACAAGCGCACTCATCTGGATAGGGTTATTCCCTAGGCTCTTCCGTCGTCCTCCCACTTCTTTGCTATCAGCTGCTGAAGAGCTCCCAATGATGCCAGCCATCTACCTCCTGAATATCGTCATATTCACTTGGTAGCTGACTCCCATCATCGAGAGTTCCACAAAGCACAAAGCAAGCAGCATTCGAGCATCGAAGGATACATAGGACTCCCTCTCTGTGATAACTCCACCTTCTCAGCTCATCCTCGAAAGTACCACCGAACTCTGTAACTCTACCCCTCATGGGTTCTAACTGGATACTCTCACTCATCACATACTTAAAACATAACACATATAACAATGAGTCCTAGGCTAAGGCATCACAAATCAGGCCACTCTAGTCCTAACATATGAAATACCTAGCCTGTCTCTAGCATGCAATAATATCTCATAAAGTGCATCATACATATCTCATAACACAAAAATAAGGGTATTTTAGGAAATCACCGTTCGGGCTCTGGCTGATTGTACACACTGCTCCTTCTTGCTTTCTCTTTGAACTCTTATTCACTTTTAGAAAATTATTTCTTTAAAAACTTTTCGTACTTCCTCAGTTTGAGTCCAGATTTACCCGAAGGCACATCCGAATCCCTCAAACCAAGGCTCTGATACCAACTTGTAACACCGTAAATTTCAAGACAAAATTTTCATTTAAAATAATCATTTTACTCTTAGAAACACTTGTTTAAAATCTTATTCATAGTCGATTTACAAAACATAACTCCATTTTCACTTGCATAGAAAACCAAGATCCTCAAAAATATGACTCTTTCTCTGGTGTGTACAATCAAGTCGGTGCCGTCCCGTGATACTGAAAGAAACCTCTAAAACATCAAACAAAACACTGTAAGCACGAAGCTTAGTGAGTTCCCCAAAATACCACACATAACACATATTAGCCACTCGAGGCTATAACTCTGTGGGTCCGTGCACCCAAACTCTGTGAACCCTCAGGTTCTAACTCTGGGAACCTTCCGGTTCCAACTCTATAAACATGCACAACATAAATCACATAGAAATAATGCAGTACAGCACATCACGTACATATAGCATACAAATACTCTAATCACATAACTCTGGTTACCTACTCAAGGTAAAGTATAGTGAGAAGACTCACCTGGCAAGCAGAAAGCAGATATCCCCACACTTGAATCTCGAACTCGCCACCGCCTAACACGTAAGGCAAATACTCTCATGAATATAACTCTCGAGGCTAGAATAAATCCTCTCATAACACCCTCTTATGGGTAAAAGACTATTTTACCTCTCTCTTGGCCCAAAGGCCACATCGCTGTCCAAACCCTAAAACTCAACGGCCAACCCTTGGTCGAAATCAAAGTCCTCAGTCTAGGTCAACCCTTGACTGACTCTACTCACCGAGTCAACCCTGTGACTCGTCGAGTTCCCATAATTAGAACTTCCCCATATCGCGACTCAACTCGTCGAGTCACCACGAGACTCGCCGAGTCCCACAACTCTGAGTCCACTCACACCCAACTCACCGAGTCATCCCTTAACTCACCGATTCTCGACTCAACCAGGAAATATTTGGGACTCTTCGTCAAGACTCGTCGAGTCCAAGAACAGACTCGCTGAGTCTACGGCTATCTTCAACCTACTCGCCGAGTTGTTCATACAACTCGCCGAGTTCCAGGCCATCTTCATCCAACTCGTCGAGTCCACCCATGTGACTCGCCGAGTACCGCCGGTCTGAATACATTCCGAAGCATTCCAGGCCATGCAACTGCTCCAAGACATAGATCTAGCCTCCTACCACTCATTCATCACGTAAAGTGGCAAACTTTACGTGAATCCAAAGAGATCTAAGCCGTTTGCACATTGGGGCTAGGGTTTGGGACATGCAAGCTTCACTAAACACTCCAACACAGGGACTTTCATGCTCTCTGATTCTTCTCCCTTCCAGATCTGAGGTAGCAACCTCAGATCTAACCTCTAGACTTCCCATTTCATCCATAGACAATTTCTCACAAACCCCAAAATGAAGAAACAACATAATCAACAGGTCAAAAACGAGATACTACCTCTAAGTGATGCCCCAACTGCAATGCAATTCGAATCCAAGCAAAGCCCCTTGCTCCAAGCCTTCAATCTTCCCAAAATTCCTTCAACCATTACTTCTCCAAGCTCCAATCCACTCAAAAATGGTGCTTCTCCGCGATTTAGGGTTTTCTGGGGCTCAAGGGGTGATAAAGAGGCTGGGAGGAAGACATAATGATCATTATATAAGGCTCAACCCCGAGAATTAGGGTTTTCTCCACTCAGCGCCTACTCGCCGAGTCCAATACACTAACTCGCCGAGTCGGCCACTTAACACGCGACCAAGTCGCGACTCTACTCGCCGAGTCCACACATGGACTCGCCGAGTCGCTCTTTCCCAATTTACTCTTTTAGCCCTTCAGCTCTACTCTTGATATTTCGGGATGTTACAATTCTCCCCCACTTAAATTAGGCTTCGCCCTCGAAGCCTACAGTAACTCAACTCCAGAATTACTCCCACAACGTGCCACCTGGCCTTAATCGGACCAGATCTCACAAGGTATACCCATCGAAACTCGAACACACTTTCCCTTTCCTTACGGTGTCCTGACCATTGTCTCGAACCGGGCACCGGATGCACCCTCTGATGACCACACACATCGATCCGAGAATTACCCATGAAACATTTTCACAATGGTTACTTTTGAAGAGGATCCTTATCCAATCTTTCTTGATTTTCGTGAACACGTTTTCACTCCTCCTTAAAGCAACCATCGAATCGTCGTTTAGGGTTTACCATTTTGAGCTACATATAACATAACCTTTCCCCTCCCAGTTCAAATCAGCCCTCAAAAAGCATCATTCATTAAATGCGACCCATTTCACATTCGAATCTTCATCATTACCTTTACCTACCCGACCCATTTCACTTACCTATAAATACCCAACAACATCCCCTTTTATACCTTTACGAGCTCAAACCCTCCACACCTTCAAATCCTTCTCTGTGTTCTTCGTGTTCATCAAGCACTTATCTTTCTGCAAACCGCTCCAACTGCATCAACTCCAAAGAAGTCGATCACTAAGAAGAAGCGATCAAAGGGATCATCATCAGCAGCATCCCCTGAACCTTTTCTCAGGGATACGACACAATTATTTTCGCTAAATCCTGAAGATTATGATGAATCTGTGCGTGTTATGATCGAGTTCATAGCAAATCATCCAATCGCTATTCCCCTCACCAAAGTTCCAGATGCACCTCTTCCACTACATCATCTTCACAGAGAATTCACAAGTATCAAACTCGAAGACGGTATGTTGCAAACCATGATCATCGAAGACAGGATTGTACCCATCTTCAAATCCTTATTTCTTAAGGCCATTGGTGTAAAAGAAAACCTCAGGGGTTTCAGAGTTCAAGAACCTACCAATGAAGAGTTTCAGACATTCCTCGATTACATTGGCTACAATCAAGACTATAGGGCTAAAGACTTCAAGAAATCAGTCGTCTTTGGGCTTTGGTCAGTGCTGATGCACTTCATAATTCGTGGCTTGTCCGTCAAACATGGTGGTACATACACACTCAGCAAAGACTGGCTTCATGTGGTCTATAGCATCTTCTCTGGTCGAGCAAATGTTGTTGATCTTCCGGAGGTTCTATGGCAAGATTTCTGCAAGTTTGCCATCAAGAGGAAGGAAAACGAAACATCTAGCCCTAGATTTTGGGCACTGATGTGACATCCCCAAAATCACGGCCAGAAAAGACCGGTCTGTTTATGCTTTGTTTAAAAATCAGAGTAACATTTTAAATAAAAGTGTTGCGGAATTTGTCCCAAAACAATAATATGATAAAGATTTATCAAAAGCATTTCCATAGAAATGTATTTCATTAAAAGACTCGGGATGTCATGTTCGTACAGATCAAAAGCATAAACAGTACAATACAAGCCTTACTACATTATTTCATATCTACAGGCCTATATCCGTAATCCCTCGTCCAAACATCATATATATGCTCAAGCGCCACTACCTGTAATACATAAAACTGAGTGGGTCAGGCTTGGGAGCCTGGTGAGCACATAGGGTTTTCAACCCACAATAAATAGTTTATTAATTTCATCAATCAACAATAACCCGATTACCCGTTCCCGTTATCCTCACTTTACGTCCCTAAACACCTATCATAAGGGACCTAGCCTAAGGATCATCATCGGGACGGACACTGCTACTAAGGGGATTCCTCAGCAATAAATGTCCTAATAGGCAACCATGTGGGGGATGGAGTACATCTGGTGAGCACACAGTTCAAATAAACACACAGTTCAAATAAACACCTACAGGTTGCGAGCCTGCTAGTGTTCCACTGGACTGTCTAGAATAGTCCGTGGTCGTCATCTATACTCCGCTAGATGACTGGATCATCAATAACATCTATAACGAGGCCTCTCATTATTTTATTTTGTCACACAGCAACTATTACATCTACCCATGTTTTACCCAACACATTTTGTAGATATAAAATACATATACAGTTTAAATCTTTGAAAACATGTATAAAACGTTCATCCAGCATAGATAGCAAGTATTCAGATAATATGCACAAATAGCACGTAATTTATATTAAATACTTCATATCTATGTGTAAGTTGAAAGTAAATATGCACTCACCTGAAAAGGTGGTGATTCCGAACTCAGACAGCGCTTCGCTTCTTAAAAAGAATTTTCTTCGACGAAACCTAGTATTATTACCACTAGAGTTTAGTTTATTATTCGTCGAGACTAATTAATAGTCTAGTTATTATTATTATTATTATATAAGCGTCAAAAAAATACTTATATAACCCATAATAATAGCCCAAGTATTTATTATAAGTTCCTAATAACGTTACTATAATTAAATAAAAGCTATATTAAAAATAGCGTAGGCGTAGCTCACTTACAGCGGGTTTTATAGAAAACCGGGCTTTGCTTGGAGCAGCGTTCCCGAGCCGAAAAGCTCTTCTTCTCGGAGCCTTCGAGCACTCCGGGGCTTCCGCCTCGTGCTAGGGAGGTTCCCTAGGCTTTTCGGGGGATTTCGGGGCTAGAGAGAGGTTCTAGAGAGAGAGAGAGAGTAAAGAGAAGAAAGAATGGGAAATGTGTGAAGAAAATGAGGGTGGGAGAGGTGGTATTTACATAAAGACATGATAATTGATCAATCTATTGCTATAATATTTCCATATATAGTTCCTATGTTGAATCATTTCAACATGATATTCATATATGTCCATGACTAAGTTTGATTAAAATTTCAATTTTAGCTTTTAGATTCGAAAGGAAGTATAAATGCCCTATCCCTTAAGTCTTACTATAGTGAAACAATTTCCAAATTCTGCAACTTTGCAAATTTTGTAACCTTTGTTTCCTACAACCAACATTGCCTACTCGTAAAACTTACTAAAACAATTATGCTCCTACTAGCATAACAACTATACTCTTGTTGGCATCACAATTATGCTCCCACTAGCTTTGACATGTACCCAGAAATCAGCTGGACTTCTAGAAGTCAATTCTAATTGAATTTCTTACCAAACTTCATATTTTTGATACGTGGTTTTTTGATTAGTCTTTATCTAGACTTCTCAAGCTCAGACACCCTTTCATTAGATAGCTTATGTGTATGTCTAAACCCTTTCAAAACTTATAGCAATAAGTCCCGAATGTTCTAAATATTTTCCATTTTTTACAATTCAAACTATGAAAAGGGATGTCGTAATAATACTCGAATTTGAGAATGCAATTATCACAACTGCTAACACTAATGCTATTAATAAAACCTTTAAAATCTACTAGTGAAATCGTTTCATCGCAATCATTTTCATGAAACAGAGATAAACCTCTTAACACTTAGATATTATGGTGTATGTGTTCCTATCCATGTGAATTTGTCATTTCCAACCACTAGCATAAGACAAGGTTTATGACAAATTCAACCTCCTATGGACTGAACTTGCTTAATCTTAATTTCTTGTCATCCGGTAGCACAAGGTCTTACTAGTGCTTCCAAGTTATTGAGAAGCTCAACCATACTGATCAATGAACGTTTACAGATCAAGGTGCTTTGCCTTATGCAATCAAATGAGAACTCATAGAACTCACATACATGGACAACTTAACCGGACTGGGCACAGAAACAAGAATGTATCAACACGATAAGTTATCAACCTTAAGTCATGTGCTCATGATTACTAAAAGGTTTATTCTCGATTGTCTCCTAAAACTTTTCAAGATCAACAAGACTCCTACTGACTTCTTCACATATAAGATTCTCTGTCAAGGAATATTCCTTGACAAACAAATATTCAAGAGTTAGTGTGGGTTCTTATAAAAAAACACTTCATATAATTGGTCTTAGTTGGTATTTGTTTTAACCTAAACATCACAACTTCCAATTTCAAATGTGCTAGAGCAACAAAGCATTTATACTCCACATTTCATGAGGTGTTGTAAACCTACCTAGAACATCTTACTCAAGGTACAACTTGGAGTAACTAGATTATGAATCTAAAATGATTTTGGAATGAAGTATGACTCTTCTTCTTGATTTAACCATTTCAACAATACCTGATTCCTCTTCTTAGTCATACAAATGAACCAAGGTGTCCTTAGAGGATCAATTGTGACATGGTTTACTAATCATTAAGATGATCATAAAACATGATACTAAAGTACTCTCCTTTCCTTTCAGATTGGAGAAACTTTTATCTTTCTGCCCAATGTATTCTTCTTATTCGTTCTGCTATACTTAAAAAAAAGAAAAAAAAAAGAAAAAAGAAAAAAAAAATTCAAGGTATCAGAATTATACTTAATCTTATAAGCATAACCATATTTACCGAAGCAACAGTAAATCATGACGAATAGACTTTATTGTGACATCCCCAATTTCACGGCCGGAAAAGACCGATTTGTTTATGCTTTGTTTTATAAATCAGAGTGATCGTTTAAAGAAAACGGTTGCGGAATTTGTTCCCAAAATAAAATATGATAACCATTTATCAAAACATTTCTCGAAAAGAATGTATTTTCATTATATAATAAAACCTCGGGATGTCATGTTCGTTACAGACCAAAAGCATAAACAATATAAAATAGATCTGACAATAGTTAATTATAACTACTGATCTATAATCCCAAAATCTCTCGTCAAGTTCACCAACTTATACCCTTGTGCCATTACTTGTAATGAAAAGAAAACTGAGAGGGTCAGGCTTGGGAGCCTGGTGAGCATATAGGGTTTTCAACCCACAATAATATAATTATTATATTCAACCATCAAACAATCAACTCAATTACCCATCCCTATTATCTTCTTTATTTCTTAGGATTTTACCCTAGGAATTCAACTACCCGTCATTCATTCATTCCTAAGGATTGACCTAAGGAATTAGCACAAACTTCCATTGCTACATAAGGCGCATCTGCCAACATTATCCTTTAAGCGCCTCTGCCAGGATTATGACATTCACTATTTGGCACATCTGCCAATATTATCCTTAAGCGCATCTGCTAGTAGTATGACATTCTCTATTTGGTGCATCTACCAATATTATTCCTAAGCGCATCTGCTAGCATTATGGCATGCTCTTTTAGGTTCATCTACCAATACTATACTTAAGTGCATCTACTAGTATTATGTCATTCTCTCTTTGGTGCATCTACCAATACTATGCTTGAGCGCATCTGCTAGCATTATGACATTCTCTAATTGGTGCATCTGCCAATATCATTCTTAATCATCTTTCATACCTCATCATTTTATCACATACCAACTATCTCATCTACCCATGTTCTACCCAACATATTTGTAGAATATAAATACATATACAGTTTAACCCATTTAAAAACTATATAAAACATCCATTCCACACTCATCTCAAATAAACAACAATATATATATATATATATATATATATATATATATATATATATATAAAACCATAGCACGTGTTTTATAACAAATACTTCATATTTATGTGTTAAAAGAAAGTAACAACACACTCACACATATAAACGACAATATACCTAATACACTCAAACCATACTTGTATTATTATTGTGTTTATGAAAGGTAGTATACACTCACTTGATCAGAAGATGATCAGACAGCACTACGACTTGTAGAAGTAGTAATCCTCAGCAGATCTGGAAGATCTCTTCAAAAATCAAACTTCTCGCGGGCAGAGCTTCGGCTCGGGAACCGCACTTCTCGGGATCTTCGGGATCTTGGGACTTGCCTCGGGGCTAGAGTATGATACCGGGGCTTCGGGGTATTTCTGGTACGCAAAACGATGCAAAACGGGAGAGAGAAGAGAGGAAATTGGCATTTGGGTCGGCTGCCCTCGCATCCTATTTATAGGAGGCTGGAGCCTTGGAGTACGCGGAGCGTACTGGTCCGAGAAACGTCACTGCTTACGTATCCGAAGCCACTTGTTGCGATGTCGACACCTTCAGAGTACGCGGGGCGTACCTCGGATCAGACCGGTGACTCCTTCGATAATGCTTCTGAATTAAAGATTAAAAATAAATACAAAATAATTAATAAACTTCTGAAATTCATATCTTCTTCATACGAACTCCGTTTTCGATGTTCTTTATATCCCCGGAAAGGTGAGACTACGCTCTACAGCTTTCGTTTAGACTCTGTCGGCTAATTTTGATTTATTTTTATTATTTATTTTTAATAGACCGCGACAGTAAAACTTCGTTATAAAATCATAACTTCTTCGTTTGACGTCCGTTCTCGCCTAACTTTTTATCGCTTCGATACCAACAACAAGATCTTCGATTCTCGTTTAGATTGCTAAGGCTAAATATCGCTCTAACATAAATTTACTTTTTACATCGCGCTGTGTCGTGCCGGTTCTGTCGCGAAACTTCGACAAGTCATAACTTCTTCGTTATAACTCGAATTTCGGCGTTCTTTATATGTACGGAAACCTTGTAACATATACTACCACTTGGTTAAGATTAATCCTTCTAGATAATCTTCCATCAAAAAGTCATTTTTTGACGCCTAACGTCTCTAAATTGACTAGCCCTGATCTACGGGCGTTACATTTATCGTCCTTTGTGGTGGATCTGACTAGTTTACATTAATGTGTAATAGATCCTTTAGGCCTTCACTTGACTCACATATACACTTGAACAAAGAATTAGTCTCAATTTACCAAAGATCAAGATTCTCATACATCACACAATTTGAATTGTAAGATTCCAAGCTTCTGTCCAATTGAAACTTTGGTGATGAGAATCCTTCCTCACTTCGTAAATTATGACACTACCACAAGCGATATAACTAAGAATCAAATCCATTTTCGACATTGCTAATAACAGAAATACAAACACCAATTTTCAAAAATATCATAGTAATCATAAAGCAAATAAGATAAAACCAAAATTTACTTTATTGATAATGTGTGGAAAACAAGTGCTTACAATGCAAATACATATGAAAACTATGTTTCTAGATATTCCTAAGCAATCTATCATAAATCTTAAGTGGTAGCTTAGAATCCTGATCATTGAACACTACTACAAAAACAACCTTTTATGACATGCAATGTGTGTCATAAATGCTCAGACGACACGCAAATGTGTGTTAAGGAAGACCCTGTCATAACGAAAGACGACACGCATTTATGATGCATAGTTACGACATGTATTTACGACGTGCATTTACAACACGTATTGCGCGTCAAGGAAGGCCCTGTCATAAAGGAAGACGACACGTATTTGCGTGTCGTAACCTGATGACATGCATTTAGGACATGCATTGCGTATCATTAAATCTCCTGTCATAAATAAAGATGACATGCATTTGTGTGTCATAAACTTCAGCAACCATTTACGATATACATTCGTCTTTACGATAATCATTTACGCATAATACAAACATATGGAAACAAATATATACCAAAACAATAAAGTTTATCCAATAACATCATGTCAAAAAATTGTAATACATTGGTATTAAGGGGATCTGACTGTACATTGTTATTAAGAGGTTTTCCCTAACAATATAACCTAATACTACATTGCTATTAAGGAACACCTTCTTGTTTCAGATATCACGTCAAAAAAAAAAAATTATCCATATCATTGGTTTGTTACCTGGGCTGTTGTCCGGGCGTGGATGGCAAGTAATGGCTTGAATTCACAACTTATGGTTGCTCTGTAAACATAAAAATATAATATATTAATATATACAGACCACTAAGAAAAATATAAAAAAGAAAAAGAACTTATCAAATCAATACCTATAGGATTAATACTAGATAACCATGGTGAAGCTTTTGCCAAATGATTATATCTACAATAATTTCATATTTTATTCACTTTTTTTTCAAGTGTTTATGCAAAAAGTAAAATAAGAATAATGTAAATATTAAATAATCAATGGAAAAGCATACTTGTCTTAAATGTCTAAATCTGACGCACGTCTTACTTCACTTACTTTGTCCCTACATAAGGACAGTGTTAACAAAAGAAGATAACATTATATACCATAAGTACCCTCAAGTAATCAATCTCTTACAAAGTTACTAAAATACCCTTAAGTAATAAATCTCTTTCAAAGTTACTAAGAGACTTAGATACTCACTTGGTATGTAATATGACATTAAGAAGTCCAAGAATTGTTTGTGTTTTTCTTGTTCCTGGTGGGCCCTACATGGACAAGAGGTAAGAGTTAACATTTTCAAAGTACAATTCCTCAATAAGGAAATCAATGGTAAAAAAGAAAACCTGAAAAGAATAAACTTTCTGCATGAAAGACCTGCCTACAGGATTCAAACTTTCTTGCCGTTGACAATCAACCAAATGCACACTATCATCCCTTAAAAGACGTCTGTCTGATGCTGAGAAACTACACAAACAATATCCATATTAAAAAACATAAAAACACAATAAAGCTTTTCAATTAAAAGGATTTGATTCACCTTCTTGCTATAGTATCAAACTTAACTTTAAATCCTAGTAAAGACATCACCACCAAATGAGTAGCATTAGAAATATAATGGGTATATGGCACAAAAAACACTCTTTTTACGTAGAAATTCAATTTTGACACCGTGTTATTTTTTGTATCAATTTGACACTGCGTTTTCCAATTTGTTACAATTCTGACCACTTGACCGGTTAACCAGGTTACATGCTGATGTGGCATGATGATGTGTCGGTTTTGATGATGTGGCATGCTGACATGATATGCTGACGTGTCAAAATTGATTTTTTTTTCCACAAAAAACAATAAGTTTTTACTTTTTTTCGATTTTGACACTAAGTTTAATTTTTTATTTTAATTTTGACACTATGTTTTTTTTGTTCCAATCGAACATCATTTATCAAATTTTGTTCAATTTTGTCTATTTTCCATTTGAAACCGTATAAATATATTTTTTTATTACATTTTAAACCGTATAAACATATTTTTTTCGTTTAAAAACCACATTTTTATTTAAATACAAAATGTTTTTTTCTTACATTCAAAGCATTAGTTATATCATGAGAATCAAACTAACCATAAGCTTCTAATAAGATGTAAAAATTTGATGGGTTGCAAACTTGATATCTGAGTTTTGATCGACTACACACCTCCAAACCTCCAAATACATTTTAAAGTTGCATATTTAATATAAAATACAATTTTTATATAACTAATACATATTTATATATAAATTTATATATAAAAATATGGTTTGAGTGTAAAAAAATGTATTTATACAAAACTATGGTTTTTAAATGAAAAAAAAAACATATTTATACGGTTTAAATGTATTAAAAAATATTTATACGGTTTCAAATAGAAAATTGTCAACATTGAACAAAATTGGAAAAAATGATGTTCGATTTGGAACAAAAAAACATAGTGTCAAAGTTGAAAGAAAAAATTAAACTTAGTGTCAAAATCGAAAAAAAATGAAAACTTAATGTTTTTGTGAGAAAAAAAAAATCAGTTTTGACACGTCATCATATAATGTCAGCATGCCACGTTAGCATGTAACCTGGTTAACCGGTCAAGTAGTCAGAATTGTAACAAATTGAAAAACACAGTGTCAAAATTGACACAAAAAATAACACGGTATCAAAATCGAATTTTTATGTAAAAATAGTGTTTTTTGTGTCATTTACCCAAATATAATTGTTGATTTTGGCACCACAAAAGAAAACTTGAAGCTTCATTATTTTCATTGTTAGTTTAAGTAAATCTTCCCAATCCAAACTCCTTCATGTAAAAATAAATAATTTGTTAGAAAATTTTTTGATAAAAAAACAAGTTGAAAAAACTAAAAAAAGGAGCTTACGGAGAGTTTTCTGGTTTATAAAAGTACATACAACACCCATTGAAACGTGACCATTTATCAAGAGGTTTTAGAATGATCTATGGCTTTAGAATCTTTAGATCTTAAAGGTAAGTGAAGAGGTTAGTGTAATTGATTTCCAGATTATCAACATCTTAAAGCAAGTTACAATATGCAATAAATACCTTGTGTGTCCGTAAAATAGGATCATTCACAGTCAATCCAACTATCTCTTCATAATCTGAAATACAATGGACACTTTATACATCATAGTTGATGAATGAGGTACCTTTAATAAGGACATAAATAAGAGCAAAACAAATTAATTAGAATTACAAACACCAAATCTGTTACTCTAAGAAATCATGTTACTTGTATAGATTGAAGCCTTACGAGCAGCAATAGGCATGTTAGAGGTGGTGGCCACAAGTGCTGTACGTTTCGTCACTGACTCTTCACGTCCATCAGGTAATGTCATTGTCAATTGAGGAAAGTCCATCAGAACCATATATATATATATATATATATATATATATATATATATATATATATATATATATATGTATATATATATGTATATATATATATATATATGTATATATATATATATATATATATATATATATATGATTTCCCTGTCCTAAAATCTCTCATACTTGAGACATGAATGTTGACAAGTAAGATATCTTAGCATAGATTTTAGGGTTGTTTGAAATTTTGCAGTTCATATAATTCTTGATAATGGAAAGTCTCGACTTGGTCATCAGTTCTCCCAGTATTTACAGATTTTAAGATGAACACAAAGATTGATAAAAAGTATATTGCCTATTTAGGGACCAAATGAAGGTCAATTAACAATATTATTCACCTCAGTTGACTAGATTGTTGAAGAATGAAATCTATGTAGTGTTCCATCCTCATGTGTTGTCCTTGGTATATTATTACCACCCGCAAAAAGTGGTTCCTAGATAAAGGGTAAATTGGTAATTAGCTAAAAACAATTAAAATATGAGGATAAAAACAGAAAGGCAAATAGGTGAAGGGTTATTGTCTTGATTTAGAAAACTGATACTGAACACGGGTCCATGAGACAACATCACTACCATTTCTGGCTGCAAAATAGTAATAAAGGCAGACCAAGCGTTATCTTCCTCAAAAACACTGGTGCAATAAGCATGCATTTTTTATGACTATTTAATTTTCTAGTTTTTTTATCATCTTTAATGTATTAATTAGAAAAAAAAAAAAAAAGGATCCATTACTTGTGAAAATTAATTGTTTCCCGACCCCTCATAAGCATTGCCTGCATAAGGTCACAAGTTAATCATGAAATAGTAAAAAAATGAAGTACCATGAAATTGGTCTGCATACTTGATTAATTTAAGTAGTTCTTCGTAGACAACATAAACAAAAGTATGAAATGAGAGAAAATTTTGTAGCCAATCAGGGAGAGGGAATTTAAAGTTATATAAAAATTACGATTTAAGAGTATGAGACACTTACTCTTTGCATACGAGAAACTTTATGCCCCTTTTGTGATTTCTTTCTAGAATCATACCGACGGTTGATTCGTGCGCGATACACTGTGGATCGAAAACGTTTTGCGGTTCCAACAATTTTTTTGAATTGAAAATTTGCTCGAATCGGATCCTTTCAATTTCTATATCGATATCGAAGATATACTTACGAAGTTGTTCCAATTTATTGATTGGCATTAACCCTAGATCGTTGCCCCTGAGAAATTAATCCATACTTTCTACTCGAGCTCCATCATGAACTATTTACATTACAACGGACACACATCATTTATCAATCCAAAAATTTAATCATACAATATAGCCTGAAATGAATCAAAACTGACTAAAGAGCAGAAAATAAGAATCTAGAAAAGTACCTTCATCTTCTACACCAGATGAATCCTCCATAGCTTCAACCCCAGATCTTTGTGCAGTGGGCTCCACATGGTTCAACTCAAAAGGCGTTGGACTTTTTGTGACAGACTGCTCTCTTGGTGCCGATGGTGGTGCAAACTACTCTTTTTCTACTTGCAACTTCAAGGAACAAAAGTGACAAAAAGTCAGTATAAGGGCAATTTGGTAAATTGTATTTAGTTAAAGTAGCTAAATTTGAATTGCATACAATGGAAGCATAAGTACGCTTTTGAGGCTCTCCTACAGGTTCCTCAACCAAAGTCAAACGATCTTGCAGTGCACTGACTGAACCGTTTTACTTTACAGGATAGTTCTCTTCAAGACGATTTTCAACCTCAGGAGCTTACAACTGTTGCTTTTGGAAACTGTAACTGTTCACAAAACCATTTTCTACAACCTCCCATGTAGCTTGATGCTGAATAAGCACATTCAAAACATGAATTTTTTTATTTGTAAGTTGTTAATGATTCATGGGTAATGCAAGAAAATAAGATACAATACCTTGTTCTTGAAGAGCATTTGAGGCATTCAACTCGGAAAGAAGATCGTTTTGAGTCAAATAGGCAATAGGGTGATGATGATGAATTGGGTGATCGTCAATGTAGTGAAAGATATCATTGAGTACAAAGTAGCCTTTCTCTTGAGGTGCAAGGAAAAATGTCTGCACAAATGTCATGCTATTGAAATCTTTTTGATGCACTGAACCTGATGCCAATACAAGGACACCATCTTCACAGACATCAAAACATCACCTGTATAATTTTCAATCAATACATGTAAAAGAACTCTAAATCATGTTCTTAATTCAATTTATATATGTTGCTCCATTTTTTACTCTAAAATATAATCAATGATAAAGAACTTTAAAAAACATAATCTTACTTGAGTGCTTGAAGAGGCTTTATGGGAAATGCTGCGAATGAAGTCTCCAAATCAGGAATTTCATCGATTGCATCCTGCAACGATAAAGTTTTATATAACTAAACATTTTGTTTGGACAATTTGCAAGAAATAGCAGCAGACATTATTTACTCTTTTTACATATATTGGTTTTTTACCAATAAAAGCAACGTATATGAGCAATATTATGGATATAAAAGTGCATATATGTTGCTATTTCCTAAAATTTACCCTACATGTTTTACTATGAACTATACCTCATGGTGAGATCCAGTATCTGAATGATCAGATATCTCAGGGGAAGGTCTCTCTGTTGGTAAGCTCTTGTTGTTTTAACGTTTGTTGGCCCTAACTTTTTCTTTTGTAGTTTGCCAGTGCTAACGTTTTCCAAGGAATTCTTTTCATCTTCTTTGGTTTTAATGTTATTCAAAATATCTTTCAAAATATTGATGATTGGGATTCCTAACCCCACTACTAACACCACCATATGGACCGTTGATTAAAACTTTTGGGAAGTTGTCTAGTACTTGAGAAATAATTCGATAACATCAAGGGAGAAGAAGTTAGCGCTTGTTGGAAGAGAAGAAGAAGAAGCTCATTACCTTGATAATTGAAGAACTGAAGCAGGTCAAAACTCAGATTTCCAACGATTCCTATCGTTGACTCTCTCATTGTTCTTGTCTAAGCAATCCGAAATCGAGATGTAAACATCAGTACCAAAGATATGGATTTCACCCTTTTAAACCTAATTTCCGATACCAAGAAGAAAATTGGTGGATTTGATTCCATGTTGCTAAGGATATGGATTCGCACATACCATCAAAATCGAAAACGCCATCTCTGAAATTGATCAGAAAGATATGGATTCGCACATGTACCAAAGATATGGATTCGCACATGTACGCCGACACCACCATCAAGTCGAAAACGCCATCTCTGAAATTGATCAGAAAGCACCTCCGTTCATCATCGCCAGCGGATCCGTACCAGTCTCCCTTCTTTCCATCACTTCTGAAAATAGAGAAATAAGAGGGGATAGTCGATTGCGAAGATGAAAGATAGAAAGAACAAGGTGGGTTTTCAAAATTTTGGGGATTTCGTTTTCCCCTATTGTCTACTAAACACACTTTTCATTAAAATTATAAAGCGACGGTTATAGAGGACGCACATTTAAGATAAAGCGCCCTCCATGTTTTTAATCTTTTTTTCTTGAGACACTAATTTAAAGGCACGCAATAATGCGTGACCTAAATTCTTAAAACTTTTAGATAGATGACACTATTTTAAGCTCACTCTCTTTTGCATAACATAAATTAGTGCGTGTCACTAAAGGCATATATTCTAGTAGTGAAACCATGTGACCGAAATCCATTTCTTCAAATCAGAATCAGCCTACACCTCTTTTAAGCTTCCTTTTTTCTCTTCGATCCTACAAAACATCATAACGTGATTAACACATCATGTAATAAAAATCTATGAATAGGAACTTAATAGAGTTAGATAGTGGATGTACCTGACATAGAGTCATACAATTTGACTTTACCATCTCTAAGATCTCTCAAGTAGTCAGGGCAGCTTTGCTTCCAATGTCCCTTTAATTGGCAATAGAAACAGATGGATTCTTTAGCATCGACACATGGAACTATCTCAGAACTGGCCTTTCTCTTATGGTCAAACTTTTTGACTTTGGCCAATATCTCTCCCTTTGGAGGGGAAATCATTTCTGGACTATCACGGTTGTCATCACCAACTTCCATGGAGCTTTGGTAAATAGATCCTCCAAACAAATTTGCTTGACCAGTGCGCTAAAGCACTGTTGGTTCAGCAGCAATAAACAAATATGTCAGATCAGTTAGGTTCACAAAGCATTGTTGGTTCAGCAGCAATAAACAAATATGTCAGATCAATTAGGTTCACGTTGTTTTCAATCATGTAGTAGTCCTTAACAAACTGACTATATGACTCAAGAAGCGAGTGAAGAACCAAGTCAACAACCAGATCCTTTAGGAAAACGACACCCAACATTCCCAGTCTATCAATGTGCGACTTCAGCTTCAGGACGTGTGCATACACAGAACTTTCATCTTGGTGTTTGCATGCCAATAGGGCTTGAGTGACCTTGAAATTTTCAAGTCGCCGAAAATGTGGGTTAGGGAGAATCAATGGAGGAGGTGGAGGAAGAGAAGTATGATTTCTAGTTCCACCAATGCATGAAGAAAGGAATCATATTTTACTTTGATCGACACGTGGAAGATCATCTTCAGACGAAAAGCTTTTTCTAAAAGGATGAGGAAGACCATTACTGCTTGAAAACCGTCACAAAGTGAGAGCATAATCGAGATTAAACATGCCATTGAAAAGTTCATTGAATCTCAAAAGATCTATGAATTTCATCTAAAACCTAATTCATTTAAAATTTCTATAAAGGGAGAAAATTCAAGTTAGTTGATTTAAATCCTTAATATAACACCCAAAAGAAATATTAAGGCTAGGACCCAACATAATTTAGAAAAGGGATGCCGTAATCTAATTGTAAATTATTTGAAGGTAGGTAAATGACGGTTTACCAATTCCACCACGAAAATGAAATTTTAAATGAATTAGGTTTTAGATGAAATTCATAGATCTTTTGAGATTCAATGAACTTTTCAATGGCATGTTTAATCTCGATTATGCTCTCACTTTGTGACGGTTTACCAATTCCAGGGATTTCTTTATATAGATGTTGCTGGAGCAATTTGCAAAGTTGAAAGGATGTTTTCCTTGGTTTGTGTGATGTGGATATGGTTGGGTTAATGAGGAAGTGACACATGGAGGCAAGTGGGCACATTTGACCCACTTGTGGGGTAAAATATCCTTAGATATTTCTATTAATGAAATAATGATTTTATAATTAATAAATCCTTGGGATATGAATAAAATATGAATATATGGGGCCTTATATGTCAAAATATGAATTTGGCTGAAAATCCCACGTTAAAATCATGAAAAACGGGCTTAAAACGCGAAAGGGGTCGAAAACCGGGAAAAAGGAGCGAACCTGCAAAGCTGCTCGGATTTGGGTCGAAGTTTAGTCCCAGCAGCCAGAACCGGAGGTTGGTTCGGTTGCTTGGTGAGAACCGAGAGTGAGGAGAAGGCTTGAGCCCGAATGTGCGAAGGAAGCGGAAGAAGGTCTCGGTTTGTAGTTGGCTTCGATCCTGAGGGAAGGTTCGGTCCTGAGGAGCTTCGGTCCTGTTAGGTTCGCTTCTTAGAGTTTTGCTTCCAAGAGGCTCGACTCTCCTAGTTTCGGTTCCCTAGGGGCGTTGGTCCTATTTAGCTATTTTTTTATTTAACTTCCCGTTTTGAGTGATTTTTTGCACAGTTAAGGGTTCGGATGACCCGAATGACTATAAAAATATGAGAGAGATTTTAAAAGAGATTTGATTTTAGTCAATATTAGTGTATAGCCTCGCAATGCAATGTCCGTGAATCCTGTTATACTTCGTTTATTATTATTTTAAGTCCCCAAAATGGTCCATAGTAATGTTTTGATGCCTTTAACACCCTTCTTAGGGTTTCACATTGATAAACACGTAGATTCACTGAGACACTTGAATTCTTGACATACAAATGCACATTTTTATAGAATAACTTTTAATCATACAAGTATTAGATAAGTTTGATAACTTTTTGACTTGACTTTGACTTTAACTTTGACTTGAATATGACGGTTGTCACATTATCCCTCCGTTAGAAGGAATTTTGTCCCGAAATTTGCATTTTGAGAGGGACTTCAAGGGTTGGGGAATAGATGTGGATATTTTTGTTTCATTTGGTCCTCACGTTCCTATGTAAATTCGGGTCCTCTCTTGGCGTTCCAGCGGACCTTTACGATAGGAATGTGGCTTTGTTTCGTCGACTTGACCTCTCGATCCATGATTTCAACAGGTTCCTCTATGAAGTAGAGGTTCTCATTGATCTCAATTTCTTCCAAACGAATGAAAAGGGTTTAATCAGACAAACATTTCTTTAAGTTCGACACATGAAAGGTAGGATGAACGTTGTTGAGTTCCTATGGTAATCGTAGCTTATATGCTAGCTGGCCAATCCTGGAGAGGATTTCGAATGGTCCGATATACCTTGGATTTAGTTTTCCACGTTTTCCAAAACGTATTAATCCCTTCCAAGGGGATACTTTTAGTCGTACTCGATCCCCAACTTGGAACTCCAAAGGCTTCCATCTCTTATCCGCGTAACTTTTTTGTCGGTCTTGCGAAGCCTTCATCCGTTCACGAATTTGGATGATGTTTTCCGTTGTTTCTCTTATGATCTCCGGGCCAGTGATCGTGCTGTTAGGAACTTGCCCTCTTGCGAGTTGTGTATCGCCCACCTCAGCCCAACATAGGGGTGATCTGCACTTACGACCGTAGAGGGCTTCGTACGGAGCAAATTTGATGCTAGTGTGATAACTATTATTGTATGAGAATTCGATAAGGGGTAAATGAGCATCCCAAGCTTTACCAAATTCCATCACACAAGCTCTTAGAATGTATTCTAACTTTTGAATGGTTCTTTCACTCTGCCCATCGGTCTGTGGGTGGTAGGCTCTACTCATGTCCAGCCTAGTTCGCATAGCTTTCTGCAGTGACTACCAGAACCGTGACGTGAACCGACTATCTCTATCGGAGATAATGGATATCGGTACTCCATGAAGTCGTGCGACTTCTTTAATGTAGATCCTTGTCAGTTTCTCCATTTTGTCGGCCTCCTTTATTGGTAGGAAGTGTGCAAATTTGGTTAATCTGTCGACGATTACCCAAATGGTGTCAAGTCCACCCTTTGTCTTAGGTAACTTGGTAACGAAATCCATCGTAATCCGCTCCCACTTCCAATCGGGTATCTCTGGCTGCTGAAGTAGTCCCGAGGGATTCTGATACTCCACCTTAACCTTGGTGCAAGTCAGGCGCTTGCCCACAAAGGTAGCTATTTCGGATTTCACATTTGGCCACCAATACAGCTTCTTGAGGTCTAAGTACATTTTGTCTGAACCGGGATGCGCAAAGTAACGAGTTTTATGAGCTTCATTCATGAAAACGTCCCAGAATCTACCAAATTTTGGTGTCCATATCCGGTTCATGAGACAGCGAACTCCGTCATCCATGACTTCAAGATTTTTGTCCATTCCTCTCAACGCTTCACCTGCCACATTCTCTGGTTTTAAGGCTTCTTCTTGTGCCTCTTTAATTTGTGCGGACATGTGTGAATGGATGGTCATGGTTAATCCCTTTACTCAGCGGCCCGAGTATTCCTTTCTGCTCAAAGCATCTACAACCACGCTGACTTTTCCTGGGTGATAACGAATCTCACATTCGTAATCGTTTAGCAATTCTACGCATCGTGTTTTTCTCATGTTGAGTTCTTTTTAATTGAGGATATGCTGAGGGATTTTGTGATCGGTAAAGATAGTGCACTTTGTGTCTTAGAGGTAATGTCTCCAAATTTTTAGGGCGAAAACTACCACTCCCAGTTCGAGATCGTGCGTCATATACTTTACCTCATGCATCTTCAGCTGTCTTGAGGCATAGGCAATGACCTTTCCTCGTTGCATTAACACACATCCTAGACATTGGTTTGATGCATCGTAATAAACCACAAAGTCCTCTGTTCCATTTGGTAGGGACACGATCGGAGCATTGCACAAGGCTCGTTTTAGCGTTTGGAATGCAACCTCTTTCTTATCCCCCAGACGAAAGTCACTCCTTTTTAAGTCAAGGTGGTGAGTGGTTTTGCAATTTTGGAGAAGTTTTGGATGAATCTTCGATAGTAACCGGCAAGTCCTAAAAATTGATGGATTTTTGTGGGTATTCTTGGTGTTGCCTAGCTTTCGATTGCCTTGATCTTTGAAGGGTCCACATTTATTCCATCATTGTTGACTACATTTCCGAGGAAATCCACTTCTCGAATCCAGAACTCGCACTTTGAGAATTTTGCGTACAATTTCTCCACCCTCAGTGTCTCCAGGACTCGATGTAAATGTTGGCCGTGTTCTTCCTTACTTCGGGAGTAGACTAGTGTATCATCGATAAAAACAATCACGAACTTGTCTAAGTAAGATCAAAACACCCGATTCATTAGGTCCATAAATGTAATGCCCATGTTTCTGGGTTTGTCATTAATAGCGATGTAATAGTCTAGGTTAACCTTTGTAACCCGTCTTGAAATAATAAAGATGTATTATTTGACTATTATGTGTTTTGTGCTCAGTTGGGTGACTTAAATGAATTAAGGATAAAAATAAGCGTCAAAAATGAAATGTTAGGTAATCCCGATATCTATGAAGGATGTGGTAGTGGTCGTGACGAGGTTTCCGAATATATAAAGAATGCTGAAATCCGAGTTATAACGAAGAAGTTATGACCTGTCGAAGTTTTGCGATAGAACCGGCACGACAGTGAATGACGTAAAATACGAATTTAAGATAGAGTGATATCTAGCCTTAGTAATCTAAACTAAAGTGATAAAATATGTGAAACCGAGAGCGTACATAAAAAGAACGCCAAAATCTGACTTCGTATGAGGAAGTTATGATTTTTCGAAGTTTCAGCTTAGCAATAGACAACCCGAAGTTCGAATATGAGATCGAGCGATATTTATCCAAAACTTTCTAAATAAGAATTGAAGATATCATGAATAGTAGTGCAACGATGGAAAAACAGACGAAAACGGACGTCAGACGAAGGAGTTATGATTTTCTAACAGAGTTTTCTTGTTCCGGTCTACTAAAAATAATATAATAAATATATAATAAAAATAAAATCAAAATTAGCCGACGGAGTCTAAACGAAAGTTGTATATCATGTTTTTACCTACGCGTGGAAAAAAAGAACGTTGAGAACAGAGCTCGTATGCGAAAGTTATGAATTTCTGAAGTTCGGAGCGCAAACCCCAACAATGTGTTAGAGTTCACGACGTGAACTCGGTACTGAAGCCTTCCAGAGCAAGTGGACTGATGACGAACACAATGAAGACTGCCTGACTGAACTCACAACGTGAGTTTTGAGATTTCACGACGTGAATTCAGTATTTCAGCCCTATAAATAGAAATCGAAGGGCAACCGATTTTGGTTGCTATTTTCTTACTCTCCCACTCCCGATACCCTCTCTAAGACCTATTCTAACCCCTCGAAGCCCCGGTATCATCCCGAGATCTGAAGCGAGTCCTGAAGCCCGAAGATCCCAAGAAGAAAAGAGTTTCCGAGCCGAAGCTCTGTCTGCGAGAAGCCTGATGTGTGAAGATCATCCAGATCTACCGAAGAATACTGCTTACGCAAGCCGTAGTGCTGTCTGGTCATCTTCTGATCAAGTGAGTGTATATTCCTTTTCTTCTAACACATAGATATAAAGTATCTCTGAGTGAATACGTGCTATGTATATATAGATATATATTATCTGTTGCTTGGAATGAATCTGTATATTTGGAACGAGTATTAAATGAATATCCTATCGGTTTTTAAGTTGCATATGTATGCATATGTATATTGTTATCTACAAAATGTTGGGTAGAACTTGGGTAGATAGTTGATGTGTGATAAACTGATGAAAGGCCTCGATGTTGTTGATGTTGACCTAGTCATCTAGCGGAGTATGGATGACAACCACAGACTCTTTCTAGATAGTCATGTGGAACGCTAGCAGGTTCATAACCTGTAGGTCTTGTGAACGATGTGTTCACCGGTGTAGTCTATCCCCCTCATGGTTTCCTTTAGGACATCTATTGTTGAGGAAACCCCTTGCAGTAATGTCCGTCTCGATGAAAATCCTAGATTAGGTCCCTTGTAATAGATGTTGTTTTAGGGACGTAAAGTGAGGATAACGGGAATGAGTAATCGGGTTATTGTTGATTGGTGAAAGTAAATATAATTATTTATTGTGGGTTGAAAACCCTATATGCTCACCAGGTTCCCAAGCCTAACCCACTCAGTCTTATTTGTATTACAGGAAGTGGTGTGAGGGCATAAGATGGATGAATCATCAAGTTGTTTTGTTTATGAGCCTGTATGTGTATATAACTGTTGTATGGCTTGTGATATTTCGTTTATGCTTTTTGGTCTGTATCGGAACATGACATCCCGAATATTGTTAATTAATGAAAACGCATCTCTTGATGAAATGCTTTGATAAACTTTATTTTACCCTATTTTGTTTTGGGAACAAATTCCACAACTCTTTTAAATCAAAAGGATTTACTCTGAAATTATTTTAAAAGAATAAATGAAACCGGTCTTTTCTGGCCGTGATTTTGGGTATGTCACAGTTGGTATTAGAGCATTAGGTTAAGCGAACTAGGAATTTGTAAGATTTTTAGACTTAAAATTAGAATGCTAAGAATGTGGTAAATATGACAGTTCAAAGATCACAAATGTTTTTGAACAAAGAGTGCTAAAAATACAGCTGTAACATTGCATGTTCGAAGGACTATAACTAAACCAATATTAATCAAATTTAAATGACTTCTGAACCTAACTTGGAGCTAACACAAAGGAGAATATGCAGAAACAAATTTCATATCATTCCAAGCTAGTATGAGAGAGATATGATAGCTCAAAAAAAAATGGCTGAAATATTTGCTTCAAGCATTTTAACAAACATTTGGCGGGCAAATCAGATGCACAAATCTTTATTTAAATCATCGTAGTCATAACTCATATCAAGAATCAATTAGTTGTAACTTGTACGAATTCTGAGTAGTTAACAACCATTACCAAACGCTCGTTCATGTGCTTCGTAGATTCAACTTCATAAAAAGCCCAAAAGCTTAAAAAAAATAAAAAGAAGGAAGATTGATTACATATGATTACCATTACAGACTGTTATTGCCTGAGAAGATGGGGAATTAAGCATCAAAAGCAATGATGAAGGGAGAAAAGTTCTTCCATGACTTTTGGGACGATCAACCGAAGATGACGATGGAGAACTCGAAGATGAAGTGAACCGATTTGAACAACTCCTTGGTTTCATTTTAATTTCTGCTTCATTACACACTTTGTGATCTTCAATTCCAACTTTAGTCGAATTTATACTTGCTGGAACTATATAGTTGCACAGGAAACCTAATCATCACCGGAAAAAAGTGTCAGGAATTTCATTCGAAGATTCCAGTCGTCGGTTGTTCATGAGATCCAAAAGCATACTCAACTCCATGAACTAGAAACGATATTGTACAAAAAAAAACATGTTTAGTTTAATGAAACTATGAGTGAGCATCTTAATACATGGGTCTTCTGCTACTCTGTAAACTTGTCGGAAAGCTTCTAGAGTTGTACCTAATGGAAAGTCAATGGATTTTGCTTCCTCCATCATTGATTACTGGAGCTTGCAGACTCTATCCAGGAGTTTATTAAAGCAAACTTCAACTTTTGAATCGATTTCAGGGTTTACAGTTCTTCCATTAGGGAGATAAAGAGGGAAAATGTCTCTAACTTTGTGAAGAGGAAACCCTATTTGTCGAGCTAGAACTCCGAGAGGATTGCCATTGATTCCGGTGAGTACACTGCCGCCTAGATCTGTTGCAGCGACACAATCGCCACTGACATTTTCTTCGTGCGAACAAGACCGCCTGGCCAGGATCTGCCTTCTAGAACCACGACTTTAAACCCTAGAAAAATCAATTGCCTTGCTTCTACTAATCCAGAGAGTCCGGCGGGTGTAGACGATGAATTTTAGAGAAAAGAGGGAATCGGTGGTCTAATTTAAGGGATTTGATCCATGAATCAAGGGATTTAATTTTGGTTATTATTTACTTTATATGCAAAATTACATATCTAGCTTTATCTTGATTATTTAAGAATTAATTTTTTCCTGAATTCCTATTGGTGCATTTATGCACACAATAGTTGTCAAAAACATTTGAACCTCTCTCTCTCTCTCTCTCTCTCCATATATATATATATATATATATATATATATATATATATATATATATATATATATATATATATATATATATATATATATATATATATATATATATATGGAAAAGTTCAATAGAGAATTATAATTATTGGTTCTCCAACGAACCAAAAAAAATTTCAAGTTCTATAGTTTATTCTTTATCGAAAAAAAATATCTAAATTTATAACATAACATCGTGAATGTTAAATATATTTTTCGGATTCACCATGTGAATTTGACTAGAAAAAAAAATTCCGAATTTGATATCATTGGAAAAATGATAAAAAGTTATCAATTTTTGTATTTTTAGTTTTTTTTTTTTTTTTGATAAATAATAAGTTGAAAAAAAAGATTGGTTTAGTGGTTCCTTAGTTAATTATGGTTCTCTATTGAACCGCAACCTATATATGTTTTATTTCTCAAAAACACTATTTATATATATATATATATATATATATATATATATATATATATATATATATATATATATATATATATATATATATATATATATATATATATATATATATATACAGAGAGACAGAGTGAGAGTATATATATATAATGTGAGAACGTGAGAACACTACTTTATGTTAAGTTCAAATGAGAACACTATTTAATGTGAGAACGTGAGAACACTACTTTATGTTACTATTCTACTATGAATATAATATGTATAGTATTGTAGTAATTATAATATGAATATATTCAATTTTATATTGCTATTCTACTATATATATATATATATATATATATATATATATATGTGTGTGTGTGTGTGTGTGTGTGTGTAGTAATTTAGTAAATTCTAATGTGAATGTTAAATATGTAATCGTTCATATATTCGGTGATAAATTATTTCATAAAGTTGTACATACAAAATTTTAATGTGAATATTAATGTGTGATTGTTCATATATTTGTTGACGAATAATGTCATATCGAATAGTAACATAAAATAGTGTTCTCACTTGAGCTTAACCCTATATATATATATATATATATATAACACATTTACAAGTTTATTTTTCATATATGACATATATGTATTTTATATATGAAAAATAGACTTATAATGCAATTTTATA
Organism: Lactuca saligna; assembly: GCF_052625555.1. Taxonomy (NCBI): domain Eukaryota; kingdom Viridiplantae; phylum Streptophyta; class Magnoliopsida; order Asterales; family Asteraceae; genus Lactuca; species Lactuca saligna. The sequence goes on along the minus strand of NC_136418.1, from coordinate 193,017,638 downwards.
AGTCTAAATTTTTCAGACACACCCTAGAGTATATCTGAATCCATCAAACCAAGGTTTTGCTACCAACTTGTAATGTCCCAAAAATAAGACCTAAAAAATTCATTTTTAAATTAATAACATTTGAACCTCTCTCTCTCTCTCTCTCTCTCTCCATATATATATATATATATATATATATATATATATATATATATATATATATATATATATATATATATATATATATATATATATATATATATGGAAAAGTTCAATAGAGAATTATAATTATTGGTTCTCCAACGAACCAAAAAAAATTTCAAGTTCTATAGTTTATTCTTTATCGAAAAAAAATATCTAAATTTATAACATAACATCGTGAATGTTAAATATATTTTTCGGATTCACCATGTGAATTTGACTAGAAAAAAAAATTCCGAATTTGATATCATTGGAAAAATGATAAAAAGTTATCAATTTTTGTATTTTTAGTTTTTTTTTTTTTTTTGATAAATAATAAGTTGAAAAAAAAGATTGGTTTAGTGGTTCCTTAGTTAATTATGGTTCTCTATTGAACCGCAACCTATATATGTTTTATTTCTCAAAAACACTATTTATATATATATATATATATATATATATATATATATATATATATATATATATATTTATATATATATATATATATATATATATATATATACAGAGAGACAGAGTGAGAGTATATATATAATGTGAGAACGTGAGAACACTACTTTATGTTAAGTTCAAATGAGAACACTATTTAATGTGAGAACGTGAGAACACTACTTTATGTTACTATTCTACTATGAATATAATATGTATAGTATTGTAGTAATTATAATATGAATATATTCAATTTTATATTGCTATTCTACTATATATATATATATATATATATATATATATATATATATATATATATATATATATATATATATATATATATATATATATATATATGTGTGTGTGTGTGTGTGTGTGTGTGTGTAGTAATTTAGTAAATTCTAATGTGAATGTTAAATATGTAATCGTTCATATATTCGGTGATAAATTATTTCATAAAGTTGTACATACAAAATTTTAATGTGAATATTAATGTGTGATTGTTCATATATTTGTTGACGAATAATGTCATATCGAATAGTAACATAAAATAGTGTTCTCACTTGAGCTTAACCCTATATATATATATATATATATATATATATATATATATATATATATATATATATATATATATATAACACATTTACAAGTCTATTTTTCATATATGACATATATGTATTTTATATATGAAAAATAGACTTATAATGCAATTTTATAAGTCTATATTTTTCAGACACACCCTAGAGTATATCTGAATCCATCAAACCAAGGTTTTGCTACCAACTTGTAATGTCCCAAAAATAAGACCTAAAAAATTCATTTTTAAATTAATAAAATCAGTATCCTAAAAACATCATCATACAAATCATAATAAACAAATGTATCAATCATCACATCAAATCAGAGTAAATCAAGAAAATGTGGAACGAGGTGTTGTGTACTCTGTAATCATCCCGAGCAATTCTCTTTGGAACTTGAAGTACATGTAACATAAACTGAAAACCATAAGCATAAAGCTTAGTGAGTTCTCCAAAATACCACATACGAAACATAATAAAAACATAATGGGCCCCGTCCGAAGAGTATAACGGGCCCTGCCCACATTCACATAACGGGTCCCACCCAAAGAGTATAACGGGCCCTACCTAAACTCGCTTAACGAGTCCCGCTCACATACAAATCATATAAGCATAACTGACCATAGGATACATAATAACCATTGGGCCCCACCCAATAAGCATACAAACACATACACATACAAGAGTCACACAAACATCTAGTATTCTAGCATATATGATCTTGGGTCGGCATTGGTGCCTTAGACCGACTAAACATGGTGAGGAAAATCTCACCTCGAACTGCTGAATCACACTGATAAAATCTCTGGTTGTTGGTCCGACAAATCCCAAGCTCAAACGACTTGCAAAATGAGTGATGATTCTGGATCTCTAAGCTTCACGCTAAGTAATGCACCTTCAATCTTCTTCGATCCCATCAAAATGAGAAAAATAATCACCAACTTCTTCTCAAGGGATCAAAGACACAACAATGGAGGCTAAGGGTCGAGATTTAGGGTTTAGGGGGCATGGAGGTTGAACTCAAAAGCTTTTCTGGGACTGTTTTAAAGCCAGGAAAAGAAAAATAGGCTCAGTGCGGTAGGGTATAGGTTCCTACTTCTGGTGGGGTTAGGAAGATTTTATTGGAGGAAGCTCACAATTCGAAGTTTTCGATCCACCTAGGGGCCACGAAGATGTATGAAGAGGGAGATAGTGTAGTACATAGAGAGGTGCTTAGCTTGTCGGAAAGTCAAGAACGAACATCAGAGAACGCACAACAAGATGCAACTGTTACCCATTACCATGTGGAAATGGCAAGAGATTACTATGGATTTCATCACAAAATTGCCAAGGACAGTGTACGGGGTTAATTCTATATGGATTACTGTTGACTGTTTGACCAAGCGCACCCACTTCATCCTGATTAAGGAGAGTTCATCCTCGGAGAAGTTAGTTGAGATATACATCAAGGATGTGGTTGCACGACTAGAGTGTCGGATTCAATTGTTTTTGGCCGCGACTTCAATTTACTTCCAGGTTTTGGAAGAAGTTTCATAAGGAGTTGGGTACTAGATTGCTTTTTAGTACCACTTTTCACCCGAAAACTGATGGTTAGAGTGAGCGGACCATTCAGACACTTGAGGTTATACTACGTGCCTATGTGTTAGATTTTGATGGGAGCTGGGATACTTATCTTTTTCTAGCGGAGTTCTTGTACAACAAGAGTTACCACGCTAGCATTAATATGCATCCCTTTGAGCTGCTTTATGGAGGAAATTTCGAACTCTGATTTGCTGGGGTGAGGTCAGTCAGTGAGTGATAGGGAGCACTGAAGTGGTGCTCAAAACCACAGAGTTGATCCAACAGGTGCGGGATAGGTTGCAGACCGCGCATAGCAGGCATAAGAGTTACACTACCAACGTTGTTCCGACCTCGAGTTTTAGGTGGGGGATCTTGTGCTTCTGAAGGTGTATCCTTTGAAAGGTTCCATCCAGTTTCGAAAGGGGCAAGTTAGGCCCCAAATTCATTAGGGCATTCAAGATTGTCTCTCGGGTGGGAAAGGTTGTGTATCGTTTGGATCTACCCACCGAACTTGGCTAAATTCACAACACATTTCATGTCTCTCAACTGTAGAAGTGTGGTTGATGATTCCGTAGTGGTTTCCTTGAATGATATTCAGGTTGATAAGCGTCTGAACTATGTGGAGAGACCGATTACAAATTTAGACAGGAAGACGAAAGTCGTGCGCAACAAGGTGGTTGGTTTAGTGAATGTGCAATGGCAGCACCGGAAGGCTTCAAAGTAGACCTGGGAACCGAAGACGAGATGAGGGAGCACTATCTGAAGTTATTTGTAGCATGACGAAATCTGATTCAAGTGGAGGAGAGTTGAAAATCCATTTCCATGTAATCTTTTTTCCAAGTTAATTATTTTAATTATTAATTATGAAGGGTTTAGGTGGCCACGACATGATGGCTAAGGCCACACAACATGGTAATTGTTCAATTTGGAATGCGGAGATATGTAGTGCCACGATGTGGTGCGGCCATTTTGGGGCAAAACCTAGATCTCCGGGTTTGTATGCTATTTGCTAGAGTTGAGAACTTTGTGTGGATGCATTGTATTGTATATATAAGGAAATATGTGGTATATTGGAAACTCACTAAACTTTATGCTTACAGTTGTGGATAAAGTGTTTTACAGATTGTTTGTAGGAAAAGCTTGGCGGGACTGTATACATGCATGGAAGATATTCATTTCCATGGCTTCGTAATTTAACTTTGATAATGTGTTGTTTTAACAAACAAATGCTACTTAATGATTTCTAAGAGGTTTTAACCTGTTAATTTAATTTGAAAATGAAAAATCTCTATGTGATTTTGGAGACGTTACATATGGACTAGGGACCAAAAATGCAATTTTTTTTAAACCAGGGAGTTTTCATAAATCAAATCAAAGCACTGGGACCATTTATGTAATTTACTCGTTGTTGTATTATATCGAGTATTGAGGTAAGAAGGAAAGTGTGACAGGTACTAATCAAGATTTATGCCCATGCATGTAAAATGATAGCGAGGGGTAAGGAAAAGAAATACAACAAGAATAAATGGAAATGAACGCAAAATTGGTTTATGATTATGTACATGGGTGATGGGACAAGCTTATATTCAAAAAGATCCTGACCAGGCCCATTTACAGATATTATTATGTACATGAGTTGGAGATTTATCGGACTCTAACTTGAATAACATCACCATCTTTAAGCTTTGTGTTAGGCAACACAACCTGACCATTCACAGAAACCAGCTTGCCCTCAAGTCCAACCCTGGTGGCAGCATCTGCAGCCGTGCTCCCACTTGTCAACCGCACGATCTCACCATCAGGCCAGCACACAACTGCTATTTCTCCAAACCCAAACTGATTCGTATTCTTATTCTTATTCTTACTAGTATTAGCAGTAGGCTTTGATGATTCTTCAAGACCTGCTTCAGATCGCAATTGTTCCTCCCATTGGAGCATAGTCCTCAACAGGAGCACCTAATACCATGATCATCCATCCCATTACTTTTTAGCACAGCACATAATATTGGATACTGGATCTTAAGTCCTAATCAATGAATGGAGCATACCTTATTGTTGATACCAGCTTCCATGGGGGTAGACCAACCAGAGGTTGATCTCTCCTTCTCAGAGTTGAATGACACAGAATCAAGCTGTTTCCCCTCCGACACAGCAGACACAACATTCCAGTATTCTTTTTCCTCTGCTTCAGATAAATCGATTACTTGAATGAATGTTGGCAGCAGGCGATTAAATTGGTCTTGCTGCAGTGCACATCCACCATTATATATCTCTCTCATCACAATTCTAACATTTTCATATAATAATTGTTGATCATGATCAACAACAAGAATACTACTTATATTATTGTGTTGCTTATTATTCATGGTTCTGTAGTGTGATCCAAGAAGAAAGAAACATCAAACAATATTGGTTAGGAATTAGGATGCTATCTTAAGCTAAGGTGTTTGTTTATGGATTGCCTAGATTGTCTTCTGAGTTCTGAAACTCCCATCCCATGAGCATTCTGAAAAATACATACCTTATGGTACATACCATCACGGCAGAGTGTATACTTCTCCAAGCAGGTACACCAATCACCATGCCCTGGTTCACACCACCATTCATCCGATACCTGAAAATAAATACTTCATGTATTGTTCTCCATTTAAACTATACAGCACAGATAATTTTTAACTAGGTTACATCATGACACAAAAGATTCCAACCACATGATCTCATGTCATTAAATCCGGCATCATAAGTTTTGTGTTTATATATATATATATATATATATATATATATATATATATATATATATATATATATATATATATATATATATATATATATATATTTCTCAACCTTTTTGTACAATCTTGCATAAGCTTCCCACCGCTTTCTTTGAGAAGAAGATCTTCTGTCCGCAACTGCTTCAGAAGCTGCAAGTACGAAGCTCGCAGCCACAAGCAGATCCCTTCCATCATCATCCACTCTGAATTGCAGCAGGTGTCATCAAACCATGTCAAGCATTAATCAAAGAAAGAAACATGATTTTAAATACCTGACAATCACTGCAGCAAGCAAATGGCTTCCTTCAACTCTAAGGACCGGATGTCCTGGTTTTAGAGAGCTGTATTTGTGAAACACATCATCTTCAACTGGACTTTTATCTTCCATGTCATTTGAGAGATATGAGGATGATGTTATCTCCGAACCAATTACATTGCTCTTCGCAGGCAACTTATTACCAGCTTCTTTGTAAAGCCAATGGGCAGCAACTCCATGCTCAGCATACTCATGCATGCTCTATTAAAAAAAAAAAAAAAAAAAAACTGTTATATATATATATATATATATATATATATATATATATATATATATATATATATATATATACTGTGTATATATATATATATATATATATATATACTGTGTACCTGCGTTCTTATTTGGACTTCCAAGGGTGAGTTTTCTGGACCATGCACTGCAGTGTGCAGAGACTGTAAATATGAGAGAGTCAGAATTTGTGGGCATTGACAAGAAGAAGAGATAAGAAGGAAACTGCATGCATTACTCACACAAATATGAAATAGGATACCTAATATCAGCAGCATACAAAAAAGTATACTGATACAGATCTTTACCTGATATCCGCTTGACTTTGGATTGACAATGTAATCGTCGAACTCACCATCAATTGGTGTCCAAAGCCTGTGGAAGATGAACCAAACAACTTTTATTTATTTTACACATCTGTAACTTATTTATAAATTGAGTAAGCATTTTTTTTCTTCTTTTCTGGGCATAATAAGTTTTAGCATGTAGTTATCCATTTTATGCTCTACTTATATGAAGTATAAACCTGTGTATGATATTTAGAAGACTGTAGCAACACTCGACAGCTTGTCCATGTAAAGTTCCACTTTTATCGCCAACAATTACTCTCAGTGCACGTGCATCATATACTTTATCAATGCTCACATCTTTACGATTCATCTGAAAGAAGAAACAACGGGGAATATTAGCATAAACATCTACATAACTGAATCATGTATTCTTTCTAAGACTATTTATGGAGATCACTTATACCTACCTTACTATAGATGCTGTACAAACTTTTAAGGCGGCTAGATAAGGTTACCTCCATTCCAGGAACATAGCTGCACAGGTAAGAATGACAAGCACACGAGAGTCAAGGCAGGGTAAACAGGACTGAAGGCTGAAGATCTATCTCACATGATCTTACGAGGTTGATATAAACAACTCGCGTTCCAGTTCTTCCTCACAAACGACCAGAGATGCTAGGGCAATCCCAGCATCCCTCACAACTTTTGGTTTTGTTTGGACCTCTGAGCATGACCCTAGATCTTGAATATATTTAATACGTTTTCTTCGATCAAGCAGGAGATCAAATGGAATAACAGCCTGCAAAAGATCCTGCGGGTTGAAAAAAGGAGTCACCAATTCATATCCTAATATATCTAATGGAAAGTCAAACACCCAGTAGTGTGTATTTGTGTATATATAAAGGGGGGGGGGGGGGGGGGGGGATTACCTTCATGCTGACTACGACATCTTCTGTTGATGCTTTGTACTCAGGATTTGGTTCTGCATTTGAGCTGCTTTTGGCTGATAGTCTTCTCAGGTTGCCTACCCTGCTGCTGCTGCTGGGTGTCCACATGGAGGCCAGGTCAGATCGCATCTGCCGGAAGATCTGAGGCTGCACACACTACAGGTATTAGTTGCGACCTTATTTTAGCACATGCAACATATGATTCGATCTTTAGTTGCGTAGAACCACTGACCTGAAGAACAGCAAAACAGAGGTCTTCGAGTTCAGCTTTTAAAGCCCAAAGGCCCAATCTGGAAGCAAGAGAGCACCAAATGACCAAAGTCTCATGTGCTACAGCTTTAGCCTTGCCCGAGGGTAGAGCATAACTGAAAGCAAGAGAGTGTAAACTGTAAAGTTAAAGCATTGCAGTGAGTGAATAACTCATTGAATAGAGTGGTAAACCTCCCTTGACAAAAACAAGAATGAATTTTCTCTACTTTCCAAGACCTTTACCAACCAATGAACGAGTTTGAAATGGAATTATCAGAAATATTTTTCTTGTGCTCATCATGCAATGCAAAGATTCATGGTAGATATGGAAACAAGTCATACATGGTTCTCATGTTGTGTAGACGGTCTGCAAGCTTGATGAGCACCACACGTGGATCATCAACCATGCCCAAGAGCATCACTCGTAAATTGTTTGCCTACAAATACAATGAGTAAATCAAGCTATGAACCAACTAATGCTTTGAAATTACAGAATAACAACAGATAAATTTGATTCATACTCAAATAACACCCAAAATCAACAAGAAAACCCTAATGAATTGCTAGAGATAGCCCTCCCAATGTATCCATACCAGATTTCACCCTCATTCCCATTATCCTCTTATATACTCTGTTGCAACAAACTAAATATTAAATACCCCTCCCACTAAACTAATAAGATGCTCTTTACTCTGATGATTTCCGACATTACCCCTAACTAAATCGTTTGACTAGGTATAGCTATAAAGTATCTCAACTAAAAGGAAAACATGAAGATTTATAAGCATACTAAAACTAACACCTCCATATTTATGGTCTATCTTTGTTTCTACTACTCTCCATTTACTTCTAATTGTTTTACTTCTTAATTTTAAATGGTGACATACTGGTATAGCAACTCTTAAAGGCTGTTTGGTAGCCTCTTAAGTCTTAACAAGATTTTGACTTTTTTTACTAGACTTTGATTTTTTTTTTTTTTTTTTGCTAACTATATAGAAGGGTAATAGTCTATTATTCATTAATCAGACTTTGACTTTTTTGTTGACTAAATAGAAGGGTAAAATCGTAAGTTTTCTTATTCAGAGGTTGTCAAATAGCCACAGAAACCACTGATTAAAAAGCTAGAGTGCATAAAGAAACTTTATTTCTAAGAATAAGGTAAGGTCAAATGGCTTCAGGTTATGACTCCCTTTAAATTAGTAAAGAGTTAAAACACCTCTAGTCCTCTATGTGAGTGGCTTTTACTCCCTATCTACCTCAGCGGTTGTTCGTCCCTATATCCAATTGTTCTTTCACAAATCACACCACACATGTTTTACGATTTGAACAGCATTTGGCAATGTCAATATTAAAATTCAAATTCACGTACCTCTTCATAGCCAAGGGTAGCCTGATTCACATTTATCCTGCGGTGTCTGCGTAACAACTGCAAGAGATATAGTGATTGATATCATTATTTATTGACGTTAACTTTCACTTCTCATTAGTCAGAAGTGGCTATAACGATGCACTGACACACAAGTATAAAAAGTTGTTGGTGGTTAAAATTTAAATGTAGAATTACTATAAACACCATTTATACTTGTCCATACCTGATTGATATAACTCAACCTGGAAACCCCAGCCACCAGTTTTGCTATATCTTCACCAAACTCTCTCTCTATGTTGTACAAGCTTTCACATGTATCATCAACAACATCATGTAGTATGCCAGAAATGACAGTATCAATAGCCTGCAGCAAGCGTGATCCATTTCACACCCTGATCAAGGTCTGAGGCAATACAACAAAGAAGGAAACGGATTGCTTACCTTTTTCCCAGTCGAAGGAACTAACACAGCTAAGATTTTTGCTGTATCAATACAGTGGGTTAAATATGGGTCTCCTGTTTTCCGAAGCTGACCATGATGAGCTTTCCTTGCAAATGCAATTGCTTTCTGCACCTGCCTTCACAGATATAGAATCTTTTAGGCACTACTAGACCACATTATGTGAAGGCAATAGACGTTACAAGTAGAGATGGTAAACCTTTGGGTCATTAAATACGGGGTACCCGGTAACGTCCACGCCATCCAGTATATAAGAACCTGCAAATTCACTAATTCAGTAAGTGCATAACAAACACTAGGCGCTAGTTGATTTATTCCATCGTTCTGTATAATAACTGTTGGTATATAACTTGTGAAACTGGCTACACTTCCTGTATTATGTTATATGCATGTGTAACATACATCTCAAGTGGCTATCATGTAGATATCATTTCAGGTTATTTTGGATGCAAAATTTTCCAGATAGTGAATGTATGTTTGGTTAAGATAAGATCCAATGTTTCTGCAATATCATAAATCATAATGTTGTATTCTAGTCGCAGTTTAGTGTAAGAATTAGATTTTTTTTCTAAATTTGGAATGTGCCAATTCTGAAGTACAAAAGTAGCCTTCTGCAGTGGAAGGGTATGTTGGTCTTATGGAAACGGGGAGCAGATGAAATAAGGTTCACAAGGAAAACTGGTGAGCCACCCCTTTGTGAATAGAGAATTGGAACTACCCAAAATTAATAACAAGTGACACCTTGTGTTTGCATATGAAAACATCCGAAGCACTTATCATCCTAGCTTGTGAAAACCATAATCAATTTAGAAACACATTCATAAGATGAAAATTTTAACGCCGCAAGAGAAAGTAGAATCAACTTGGAAATTTGATACGAAAACATAGTCCATAAGATCCTATTTCATTATGCTGAAATGGTCGTGGTCTCATGAGGTTCCTCAAGCGTGTCTTTGGTTGCTGATAAAATATCTATCCTTCAAATGATGGAATCAACTAAAAACGAGAAGATCGATTCTCATATATTTTAAACTCCGCAAGATTATCACACCTTGTACTCATAAATCACAAACTAAAAAAGACAGGAAGAGAAAAGGAATAAAATTTTACCAGGTTGTTCGTCGACCTTAGGCCATAAAAAATCAACTTTTGTGGATAAACAAGCTCCGGACGCAATTGCGACGGCGGTGACTGCGACTTGGGTAATCGCCGACGTTACTGCCCCATGTAGAGAACCGGACCCAGCAGCGGCAGCGGCAGCGATTACATTTCCTGAGGCCAATACCGTACTTAAGGACGAAGAGACCGCGACTTTGGAAACAATTTGGTCCAGCATACACCGGAATCTCGTTGAGTTGCGAAGAAAATAATTCTTCTTTGGAACTAAAAAGTGGCAATTGGAGTTTCTGACAAGGATAAAAGAACTTCCGCGACCTAACAACATCGTAGTAGTCTCGCATGAATACATCTGCTGATGCGTGTAAAATCACATAGAGGATCTTTTTGCCAACATCAGAGCAAAACACACATTCTTCGGATTTGGATTCGTAACAGAAGGTGAATTGAAAATTGTGTGGTCTAGTTTTCTTTTGTCTCCTCCATGGTTCTTGATTTTACCCACCCATATCAAGTGCGAGAGCGATAATTGACGACGGTGAAAAATCAATTAACCCCCTCCGACCGGGAACATCAGGAACCAGCCTACCTGGCCACACATTCATACTGTAAAATTTCATTTGCTTTCGAGTAGATTTTCTAAATTTGGGGGAGCTGGCCACACATTTTGAAGTGTCAAAAAGTTTATAATTTCATCTCCTTTTAAACTTATTCCCAAAAAACCGTGATGAACATATTATGAAAGTATTTTAAAAGATTTTAAAAGAAATGTATTTTGTTGATATTAAAACTTTGGTATATCATCGTCAATACATAAATATAAACATCAACCGATCTTACTTTCATTTACACTAGTAATCTATATTTCTTTTAATCTCTCAGTGTAATATAACTTCGTATCAACACATGTTATATAAATAAACTGAGTGGGGTCAGGTTGGAAAACCTGGTGAGTACATAGGGTTTTCAACCCATAATAATAAAGTTATTATGTTTCATCATCAAACAATTAACGCAATTACTTATTATCGTTATCTTCTTTATTTCTTAAAGACTTAGCCTAAGAATCATCTATCATTCACTTTTCTATTCTTAAGGATTCTCCTAAGGAATAAGCACAAAGTTCATCGTTACCTATGGCACAGCTGTCAATGTTATCTATTAGACATAGCTGTCAATATTATCATTTAGGCACAGCTACCAGGATTATAACATTCTCTATTAGGCGTAACTTCCGATATTATCCTTTAGGCACAGCTCTCAGGATTATGACATTTTCTATTAGGCTCAGTTGCCGATATCATCTTTTAGGCGTAGCTGCCAGGATATTTAGAGTACATCCGGTAAACACGTAGTTTAAAAATACTTTGTGAACACTTAGTTCAAAAATATCTAATGAACACCTAGTGAACACTTAGTTCAAAAATACCTAATGAACACCTAGTTTAAAAACATATATAGGTAACGAGCCTGCTAACGTTCCACTGGATTGTCTAGAATAGTCTTTGGTCGTTGTCTATACTCTGTTAGATGACTAGATCATCTTAAACATCGAGGCCTCTCATCAATTTTTATTTCATCACACATCATCTAATTCCTCTACCTATGTTTTACCTAACATATTTGTAGATATAAAATATATATACAGTTTAAATCAAGTAAAACATGTATAAAATTGTTCATCCAGCATAGATAGCAAGTATACAGATAACATGCACATATAACACGTAATTTATATTAAATACTTCATATCTATGTGTAAGATGAAAGTAACTATGCACTCACATTAATAGTGTGATTGGATAGAATCTAACTAGAAACGATCAGCGGGTCGTGATCGTCGGGCTCGGGAAGGGAAACAGCCTTCGAAAAATGAGAGAGAATGAAAGTAGAAGTTGCAAGGAATGAATGAACCTTGATCGCTATTTATAGGCTAATTTTTTGCTCTCTCACGTCATAAGAATCAATGTTAACGTTGTGAGCCATGGCCGTATCATCTCGTAGCCTTGCCATATGCGTTCATAGCTTCGAAAAGTGCCCAGATGACTTCTCACGTCGTGAGAATGATATGCTCACATCGTGAGCTTCCAAGAGCATCTCGTAGCCTTCGCAGATGTTTTCTAGCCTCGATTAGTGTCCTGAAGCACTCTCACGTTGTGAGAATACATGCTCACATCGTGAGCTTTGACAAATTAGGGTTTTTGCCACGTCTCACGCTCTTAGACAACTACATCTTCGAAAGGTCATAACTTTTGCATACGAGCTTCGTTTTTTGACGTTCTTTATATCCACGCATAGGTGGAGACGTACTATACAACTCTCATTTAGATCACTAAGGCTGAAAAGTAATCTATCGTAAACTCACTTTCTTTTTATGATTCCTGGTGTCGTGTCGGTTTTGTCGCGAAACTTTGACATGTCATAACTTCTTCGTTATAACTTGGATTTCGGCATTCTTAATATGTACGAAACCAATGTGATATATACTATAACTTTGTTAAGATTATTTATTATAAATAATCTTCCATCAAAAATTCATTTTTTGACGGTTATTGTCTCTAAATTGACTAGCTCGAATCTGCTAGCGTTACATATATAAAAACTATTGTATTCCTAAATGCACCAATCAGAAATTAGCAAATAATTAAATAATTAATTAAATCAAAATGGGTATTTCCTATTTTTTTCACCTTGCAATTAATTTAATCATTTAATTAAATCCCTGCAATTAAGGAAACAAAATAAATAAGTTTTATAAACCCTAATGATAGCTTCCTCCAAATGGTTGCTACCACTTTTCCATCTTCAATTTCTTTACACGTTCAGAATACCATCAATCCACCAGATCGTTGATTTTGTCTGTACCACCACAATCAGACGTAGCTATCAGCAACACCATCCTCTTTCCTCATTCAAATTTCATCACACCCCCAAACCGGAACAGTGGAAACATTCGGGGGCGGTGGACGTCATGTACAGTATCACAACATTTGTATAATAGTAATCAAAGCAACAAAAACCATTGTATTGATAATTTACATTGTGTTCAAAACATTGCATGTTTAACATTAAAACTATAGAGAAAAGATAAGACGTAAAACTACTATGCTCTGTCTTCGTAACGCCTGAGAGGGTACCTGTCTACTAGTTTTCTGATAATACAAGTGATTTTGAAAGTGTATCAACATTTAAGTTGGTGAGTTCATAAGTATTTTGTTTTAGAAAGTAAGTTCTTTGTTCTTTGAAAATGATAAGTGTGTTCCTTTAGAAAATCCTATATTTTCTTAGTAAAATGGAATGTAGTCTTAGGTGTTATTTCTTTTTTGGAAAAAACATCTTCAGACCTCTTATTGTTGTGCGGCGCAACACATGCACAACACTTTTCATCTCACATTTATTTGTTTTTTAGAAGTCTTTAGAGTCAAAAACCTCTGCGCGTGCTTTGTTTGGCACAACACTTGTACTGCCTCTTCCGACTTCTTCTTCTTCTTTTTCTTGCTAAAAAATTTATTATATGTTGTTGACATTTTATTTCACTTTTTATCATTTTTTTTTATTCTTATTGAATCTTTTTCGTTTTTTATATTGAATAATGATAATTTTTGATGAAATATCATTATTTTTTACTAAATATCTTTATTTTTTTTTGTTGAAATATCATTATTTTTTACTGAAATATCATTAATTCTTGCCGAAATTTTATACATTATTAAATTTTTCGTATTAAAAAACTATTTTTGATTTATAAAATTAGTTTATTTTAATTTTTTTGTTAGAACGTAATTCTTTCAGGATTGATTGATTCTACGCATGCAAACAAATAAGTACATAAATATAAACACGAATATGGCTTGAATACGTTGAATGATTAATGCTTCAACACCTCAGAAGAGCTCGATAAAGAACTTCGACTCTAGAGGTGTTTTAGGGTTACAAAACTCAAGCGTAATTAAAAAGACGTCTGATAATAATGCATACATGCATGCATATATATAGTCTAACCCTATGAGATAATCACGGATAGAAAGGCCCAATCCGGATATATTACAAAAAGCCCTAAGATGCAACATAATAAGCCCCAACAATATCCCCCTTTGCGTCTTTGGGACCGCGACTTCAACTTTGTTTAGCAACCGAAGGCTTCTTCACCGTCTTGAATACTCTCGGAATGATAGCTAACAGATGGTACCGAAAGGTAATATACCACCGAAGCATATCAGTAAAAAATTTCTTGTCAGCATTTGAGTTCTGCTTGCACCGATGTATCAAGTTGATAATGTGCTCCAAGCAGTCAGTAGATTACAAATGTTTATCTACCAAAGCAAACAAAAACCTGTGAGTTTCACCTTTCGTAAACATCACTGTCAGATGTGTTGAATCAATTTTCCATATCTTCATTTTGTTCACATCCCCTGGATTTTGAGTAGTCTTGATAATCGGCTTCTTATTCATTACTTTTGTTATCTCCTGATCCATTGTTGCAACTTCATAGATATATGTCACACCCCAAAACCATAAATGGCATAAATGTTCTGAGGCGGAGGACGTCATGTACAGTATCACAACAATGAAAAGTAGTAAACAAGCAACAATATCATCCATTGCTTAATAATATAATTTTAATACAAGTGTGTTCTTGTCAAATTATAATAAACACTAAAGTATAAATCAAAATGAAAGATGAGTCTTGAACGAGCTCCATCTTCTCTAAACCTTGCATCGGTACCTGTCTACTGTTGACTTGAGGATACAAGTTATTTTGAAAGAGTGTATCAGCTTTAAAGCTGGTGAGATCATAAGCATTTTAGTGTCTTAATTTGTATGTAAGTACCTGTATGTATTTGAAATGTAAGTATTTGTATGTATATGAAATGTATGTATTTGTACGTATGTGAAATGTAAGTATGAAAACGTTTTGAACATCCTAGAAAGCCCTATAGCCTTCTACCAAGGCATCTAGTGTTTGTGTGTGTATCTCTTGTAAGAGTGTGTATTTTCCCAATCTGAATATCATTAACCAAAAATATAGTTTCTACATTACCGTGCATCGTGTGAATATTCACGAAGTGAATGTAATGGGAAAATGAAATAGTATTATGGCGTAGTATCGAACTACAATCGTACTAATTACCTTAAGTCTATGGTAATTTTGTAAGTACTGTAGTATTTGTAATAAGTGACTACTTATGTACTATTTTGCCTTATTTGAGGGATAAGACATAATGTGATGGCTAGATCCCAGGCTAGACACTCCCCTGTCAAAGAGATTTTAGGACCCATACGCGACCCATGCATGATTGCAAGCCGCGAACATCCACATTACTATGATCGTGTATACCCAATATAACTATCACAATGCGTTGTGATTCATTGGTATAGTTAGATCCTGAAATCGTTCCATGTTATAGCACCTAGTGATGTCTGTTCTATTATCGTATATGTAAACGCACTCATGTAAACGTACTCATGTAAGCATAATCGTGTAATAGTATAGTAGTGTACTGAAATGTTCTGCGCGTACTAGCTATAACATGTGTTCTCTCTCTATCTAGCATGTATAGTAATGTACTGTGTGTACTAGCTGTAACGTGTGCTCTCTCTCTATCTAGCATGTGTAGTAATGTACTGTGTGTACTAGCTGTAACGTGTGTTCTTTCTCTATCTAGCATGTATAGTAATGTACTGTGTGTACTAGCTGTAACGTGTAGACTCATGAATGAACTGACTCATTGTATGTTTCATTGTTCTAGTAATAGTATTAGTATCCTCCTGTGCTACCCCTTATGGTAACTTACTAGTGATGTAATTGGTACGTATGAACATGGAAGTATACCCTTGCTACCCAAGGGTACCGAATGAACTGGAAGAACCTTTATGACTATATATGTACACATGATATATAATTAATAGTTAAACGACCTTCGGACGGATACCCGATACCCCACCAGACCGCATCTCAACGAAAAAAAGGAAATAGGGCAGATAGCCTTCCTAAGTCCTTTAAACATTTCTTATATAATTATACATATATAGGCATGCAATTGACAATATAAAAGCATAAAATAAGTTTTGTAACACTTTTGAACATGATTCCTATCTAAGTAAAGGTCGACTTGATGTCAGCCTATAAAAATGGTTTGGAAGTATTTGTTTGAAAACACAGTCTAAGTATAACGAAAACATTTGTTTGAAACACAATTGTAAATGAGTTTGAAATGAAACATACAGTATATAAAGAACAGTTTAATAAGGAGTTTTAAACATATAAAACGTTTATGAAAATCATTTAAAGAAAACTGTTTGGTAAAACAGTTAATGTGTAGTAAATCATTTGAATGCTGCTTATTAATCACATGTGATTGATATAATAACTAGCATGATTCTAATTGTATCCCCCCCCCTCATAAAAGCATTTAAAAACATTTAAAACATTGATTAAGGGGTATGAACTCACCTGTAGTGAGTGGTACGGATAAACTGAAGATGTAGGATTGGTAGGTGTCAAGTGAAGTCTTGAACACACTCTATGATCCTAGATAACATATAATATCACATATATGTATCAAATTAGTCTTTTAAACAACTAATAAACAAAGTTAAGACACCCTAGGGCATGCTAAACACCTTTAACAAGTGTTATTAGCCTCAAGGATTGCATCTAAGGGTTGTAGGGACAAGCTAGTGTGTGTAGGGTTCAAGGAGAACTCCTTAATGGATTTCACGGTCCTAAGGTCACCAAAAAATGAGTTTACGGTCGTAAACTCATGGGTTTACGGTCGTAAGCTCATCCTTACTTGGTCATTTGATGTTTTGAGGCTTTACAAGACCCTAAAAAGCATTTCTACTTAATGGCAAGGTCTTTGGAAGAGATTAGGGCACCTTTCAACTCCTTTGGGGAGTTCATGGCCCTGGAACCACTTCCCTTAGATATTACGTCTGTAATCTCTCATGGAAAGGGTGTTATTGGTGTTTTCAAGTCCCTAATTTAACTAGGAATGAATCTAGGCTAGTGTCCAAGGCTTATGGAGAGTTTAAAGCACCTTTTGCCTCTTTTGTTTGGAGTTCATGGTCCAAGAACTTCTTGGGCCGTGAACACCTTATTCTTGGTGTTCTTGGGGTGTTTTCTAGTCCTACATACATTAGGATACGAGTCTAGGCTAGTTTCATTGCAAGAGGAAGGGACTAGGGTACTCTTTGCCCCTTAAATAAGGGTTTACGGTCCAAGATGTTCTTGGGCCGTAAACTCTTTGATCTTGTGGGTTTCTTATGATTTCTAGTGTATTAGACACATATCAAGCCTTATAACACACTTAGATAGAAGTACTCACGTTTTGGGATGAAAGTCCGAAGATCCGTGAGAGAGAATTCGGCTTTTCTCTAGTTGGAAATGGAACTAATGAATAATTATGGCTCAGAATCATATATATACTCCTGGGTTTTTTGGCAAAAAATATTTTATTCAAGCATTGAACTCTAATATCAACGAGTTTTGGAATAACAGAGTTGCACAATACCCTACTGCATCCTCTCTCCTGATATCTCTTTAAATGTAAATCCTGAAATACTCAAACTTATACCAAAGTCTGAAAATTTACTGCAACTGCTCTAACTTCTATTGACTTGATATTGTTTACACATAATGGAAATTTTGGGTTGTCACATCATCCCCATGTTGAAGGGAATTTCGTCCCAAAATTAGAAGTTAGGTAAGAAAGTAGGTATGAACGATCGAGTCATAAGGTGGAAACTTCCTAATCGATTGGTTCTTGCGCTCATAAGTGAATTTGGGTCCCTAGTTGGTATCCCAATGAACCTTCACTAAAGGGAGGCGGCGCTGCTTCGTCTGCTTAACCTCTCGGTCGAGGGTCACTACGGTTCTTCTACGAAGGCGAGGATCTCGTTAACCTCGATCTAGTCGAGTGGATTTACGAGAGTCCTAACGGAAAGGTATGGTCTCAAGATCGAGACGCGAAGGGTAAAATGTACGTTACTACGCTCGCGGAGTAGGTCTAGTCTGTGAGATACAGGACCGATTCTGGTAAGAATTTCGGAGGTCCTAACTATCTTGGGTTTAGTTTTCCACGCTTTACGAAGCATATTAAGCCATTCCCTGAGTGAGACTTCCTAAAGAATTTGGCCTCTCACTTGGAATTCCAAAGGTTCTTTCTCTTGCTTAACTTCCCAGTCAAGGGCCACCCCCTGCTGGGTCAAATTCGTCAGGGTTTCTGTAATTTGTGAGGAGTTCTGAATGGACTACGATAGTAGGTCTGCAAGACCTAGAATTTGGCGAATTTCTGTCGGCGTCTTCGGTGTCGACAAATTCTCAACGGTTTTTATAAATTGAAAGAGTACTCAAGAATTCTCACATCACTAATAGTGTGTCTTAGGAATCTAACTCTTCAATTCCAAAACTCGTGTTTAGAGAACTTCGCGAAAGTTTCTCTAAGGGTAATGTTTCCATTGATTCCTTCTTACTATGAGGTAGATAAGTAAGTCATTACAAGGAGAATGACGAATTGATCCAAGTAAGAATGGCGTACCCTACTCATTAAGCTCATGAATATTATGGCGTATTGGTCCTATCCGAGGGGTATCACTGCGGACTCGAAGTGTCCGCATCAAGTTCGGAGGGTAGTCTTCAGGACATCCTTCCCTAACACTCGAAACTGCTGATATTCTGATCTCGGTCCATTTCTGAAAGGTAACTCGTTCCTTGCGTTTGCTCAACCGATTCATCTATGCAAGGCAGAGGTAATGATTTCTAATGAAATTCTTGACGGAGTCCTTGATAGCCGAGGTACATATGATGCAATCCGTCGACTTCTGGAAGAATAAGACCGGACCTCTATAGGGTGAGAAGCCTGGTCTTCCAAATCTATTGTTGAGTAGCTCACTAAGTTGCCAGGACTGTTCTTGTGTCTTCGTAGGTGTTTAGACTGTAGGGCGATCTGGTTACAGGAGTCATACTGGGTTCTAAGTTTGCTCGCATGACAATGCGATTACTCATAGTCTTGGGCAGTTCTCCGTCATGAAGTTCATATTAGAATTCATATATGGTTCAATGATCACAATTTCGTATATACGATTCGTATATAATTAAGATTGAAAAGATAGTCGAATAACTGATTCACGAATTTTGGCAGCATTCTTATCAGCATGCCCTTTTAAAGAATCCAAAAATATCTGCGTGGTTTGAAGAACGTCAGCAACATCGGCAGATGCTTTCTTGCAAGTAGAAGTCGATTCTTTGATGGAATCAGTTGATTTATCCATAGCCTGTGTATATTGATCTATGGCAGTCTCCACAAAAGCTTTAAGAACAACCCCTCCATAAGCTTTGTTATCTGCAAGCAACTAATCTAACTTTTCATGAATGCTCTGTAAATGTTGGCGGTTGACAGGAGCATCAGTGTCTTCATCAGATTGAAGCCCATATGGACTAAAATAGGTACAATCATACTCATCATTGTCTCCACCGAGAGTAGCACCTGACTCGGTTGAGTGGGTTGGAGAGATAGGTTTAGAGAGGACTGGGGGTTCGGTGTCAGTAGGTGCCCCCATATCAGATACATTGACCCTTGTTGTTTGTTCAGGAAGTGTAGTGGTGGTGGTTTGAGTAATGATTGGAGTTGGTAAGGTTGTTGTAGGAATGGAAACAGAAGAACCTGGTGGTGGTGGTAAAGAAGTTTCTATTGTGGAAGTGGTAACAAACGAAACTGTGACTTTTGGTGTCGGCGTTGGAGGTTTCGGTTTCGGTGATGGAGGTGGGGTTGGAATTTTGTGAGGTGGATATTCGGTTTGTGGAGGAGATCTAGGAGGAGTATTACCTCGTGGAGATTCCGAAGGAACTTCATCTTCTTCATCATCTTCAGGATGAGCAGGACTTGAAGGAATTTGATGTTTTGATCGCTTCGCCATTTTCTTAATTTTCTTTGGCTTTGAGGAGGACTCCGTTTCTGACTTTCGCTTCGTGGATTAGGAGGGCTTAGGTTGTTCCTCCTCATTTGTTTCCTTCTTTGATGTCACCCATTTTTCTCTGTTGCTTGGCTTGTCAACAGCATCCAAGGCAGCCTTTTGCTCAGGAGAAAGAACTCTCGGCTCCTTGGGAGGAAGTTGTCTATAGTCAGCCATCACCTTACTCTCGACTGTAACACTCCTGTACATGGTCTCCGGAATGGAACCATAATGAAGAAACTTTTTTGGGTCCGAGATGATGATCTTCTTGATATGAAAAGTTGCAACAGACACGATGAGAGCATCCTTCATCATCGGAACTTCCAGAGTGTCGATTGCCCGTCTTGTAATGAGAGTCCAAAACCTTCCACAAGAAATTTCGGACTGACGAGTGGAAGTATTTAGGCTCTGCACAACCTGAGACCATATGATAGACCCATAGTCCAGGTTGATTCCAATGTACAGACCATAGAGAATGGTCAGGAATCCTTTACTAGTGCCATCTGATCCAGCACTTCTTTCCGCCAAGCCTTTGATAAAGAGAGTCAGAAGACTGTTCCACTGAGATGGCATACACGACTTCTTGACTTTGGCAATGGTTGTCAGCATATCTGTGTATCCCATTTCATACAACATTGAGAAGATTTGTGTTGTTGTGATAAAGTCGGGGGAAATCACAGAAGAATCCACAGCGAGATGAAGCAACGAGCAAAACCTCCCTTTTGAAATAGAGGCCTTCTTGGAATGGATTTGAAAATATATACATTCCTTGTTTTTTTCATATGATGCAAAAGAATAAACTTGAGACAACAAAGACATCGGAACAGCCTCAAATTGGGTTAGGGCAATAACCAATGGAGAGTACTTCAAACATTCGACAACTTGTAACATGTAAGAACCATATAGAAACGGATTTAGTTCTATAATCATGTTCTGATTTTGCTTGATGGTAAGAAAGGTTGATGAAGTAATCTGATCTTGTGCAGAAGAAGAGGTCGCCATTGTTGAACAAGGGAAGAAGATGAATAGTTGAAAGTGTCGTTACAGTTTAGAAATCTTGATACTGGAAGAACACAAGGAATCGTGCAAACCCTTTATATACCGTTGCCAGGAGAGAGAAAATCATGATGATTGTGACGTTATCTCTAAAATGTAGCCTGAAAAAGCGCGATTTGACAGGTTGGGTGTTCCTAGGTATGCGGCAGCACGCGTGCGTATAGTGACCGTTCAAATTCACGCGCCCAAAAAGATTTCGTCAATCAGCATTTGAAATAGAACGCGCCATCCGAACCTGAATTGCCCTTGATTCACTAGAGGACAAATAAACTCAAACATACCATCAACAGAATGTGGGAAAATTAAAAAAATTCGTGCAATAGAGTGACAAAAGATAAAGTAATAAAGCAAATATGTATGGGATGTAAGTGATGTCTGATTATCAGACAAAAAACAGGGGATTTCGGGCAAGAATCGCTTCCTTCGAAGTCAATAATGACTAGAAGCGCTTGTGTGGTTTCCCGATAATATGATCAAGTGTTTGTAAATAAACATTGAAAGGCTTATTTTCATGACATAGGCTCAAGGTGGCCTATCTTCAACCGAACACCGACTCTTAAAATAAGACCGAGTATTGGAAGAAGTACTTATGAGACCGATGTGGTCTGTTGAACAAGTAGGCAAGTTATATTTTGTGATGACAAAAGAGTGTATAGAAATCTCAAAAAAAAAATTAAATTGGATCTTTATGGGAAGAATAGTCTTGGTTTTAGACAAATTCATAAAAGACCTCGCAAAGAAAAGAGATTTCATTATGTAACAAGTAAGATCTTGAATATAGAAATTCACCATTAATTCATTATGGGTGTTGAACTTTGGGTTTCACTCAGCACTGGTATTCGCATCGAAGATCATAAACATAGATTTTGTGCAACCATAGACCTTAGTGGTAAGAACCGAGAGTCTCAAGGGTTACAATTGTGAACCGAGAGTAGATGGAGAATGGTTTGAAGATGGTGAAAGAACCGAAAGTACCTTCTGCTATAAAACAGGACAAAGCAGAGAAACTCTTAACTCATGTGAGAAGAGTAAGCTAGCTCTAGATCGAGTAAAGAAAAACTGCCTGATTGGGAAGAAACGGTAGGTATTGATCAAATCATTAAGGCCTTGCACTAGGTCGTAGAGGCTTAGGTCAACATGCAGCATCATGCTTCTAGGGACCCTTAACTAGTTCATAAAATAAGCATCATACCTGTCCCAACTCCAAATTATGTGATACTTGTACCCTTGTGATTGAATAGAGACAAGACCAAACAAATATACCACACAAACAAAACGAAAAATATTTTTGAGAGATTGAATATTCTGAAAAATAATAAAAACATAAATAGAAAATATTTTTGGATTTTTTAAGTTTTCTGAAAAAGAATAAAAACAGAAAAAGAAAATATTTTTGGATTTTTGAAATTTTCTGAAAAAGAATAAAAACAGGAAAAGAAAATATTTTTGGATTTTTGAAATTTTATGAAAAAGAATAAAAACAGAAAAAGAAAAATTTTAAATAAGCATAAATCAAATTAAAGCCAAGAAAAGCAACATACACAGTTTACAACCAAAACCTTATCTCAGTTGAGTGAAGCGAAATAGACCGAGCGGTCGGTTCATTTCGGTTCCCAAAATTTAAGGAGCCGAAATAGACCGAGCGGTCGGTTCATTTTGGTTCCCAAAATTTAATGAGCCGAAATAGACTGAGCGTTCGCTCCATTTCGCTTGTCTAATTTTTAGTGAGAGGATTGAGGATTCGGTACCGACTTTGCTTCCATCATACCCAAGCCTTGTAAGATTCTGTTAAAGAGTGCTTCAGGTAATGCCTTAGTGAATATGTCGGCCAGTTGATCACTAGATCAAACAAAATGTACTTCTATGTTCCCATCTTCTACATGATCCTTAACGAAGTGATATCTAAGTGCAATGTGCTTAGTCTTTGAGTGTTGCACCGGATTGTGACAAATCCTTATTGCACTTTCTCAGTCACAGTAGAGAGGTATCTTCTTCATACTTAGCCCATAATCTCTCAGTTGACTTTAAATCCAGATTACTTGAGAAGTGAAAGAGGTTGCAGCAATATACTCAGCTTTGGCTATAGACAATGACACGCAAGTTTGCTTCTTGGACTGCCAGCTAACAAGTTTTCCATCAACAAATTGGCATCCACCTGTAGTACTCTTTCTGTCCAGTCCACATCCTCCTAGATCAGCATCAAAATAAGATTGAATGAAAAATCCAGTTCTTGTAGGATACCAGAGACCGAGAGATGAGGTTCGCTTTAGGTAATGGAATAAGTTCTTCACAGCTACCATGTGAGGTTCTCTTGGATTAGCCTGAAACGTAGCACAATAACACACAGAAAACATAATGTCCGGTCTACTAGATGTTAAATACATAAGTGACCCTATCATTTGACGATATTCTGTTATGTCAACAGTAGGTTTTTCCAGAGATGGTGTTAATTTAGTGCCAAGTGCCACTGGAACCTTCACTTTTGAGTCACCTGTCATACCGAATTTTGTTAGTAAGGTCTTTATATAAGCCTCCTGGTTGATGAATATACCTTCTGTTCCTTGTCTAATGTTTAAACCAAGAAAAAAGTTAATTGGACCCATTGCGCTCATTTCAAATTTAGTCTCCATCAACTTTCTGAATTTAGCTGTTAAGTTAGGATTCGTAGAGCCGAAGATGATATCATCAACATAAATTTGAACGATCATTAGATGTTCGCCTTCTTTCTTTCGGAAGAAGGTAGGGTCAACTGAACCTTACTTAAATTTTGACTTTTTTAGAAAATGAGTTAAGGTTTCATTCAAGGCTCTTGGCGCTTGCTTTAATCCATAGACTGATTTATCCAGCACATAGCAATGATCAGGGAATTTCTCATTCACAAACCCAGACGGTTGCTCAACATAAACTGTTTCTTCTAATTCTCCATTCAAGAAGGCACATTTGACATCCATTTGGAAGACTTCGATGTTTTTATGAGCAGCATATGCCAAGAAGATTCTTACTAATTCCAACCTAGCTACCGGAGCGAAGGTTTCCTCATAATTTATCCCTTCTTCTTGACAATATCCTTTCACCACCAATCGAGCCTTGTTGCAAATGACACTCCCTTCTTTATCCAACTTATTTATGACGACCCACTTCAAGCCAACCATAGACGCATCCTTTGGTGTAGGTATCAGCCTCCAAACTTGGTTACGTTCAAACTCATGGAGCTCATCTTGCATTGCTTGGACCCAATCTGAATGATCAAGTGCAACATTTACAGTTTTCGGTTCAATCTTGGAAACAAATGAATTAAACATACAAAATTCAACTTTAGAGAATAATGTAGTTTGTTTCGCTTTCAATTGAGAACAAGTAAGGACTTTTTCTGAAGTGTCGCCAATAATATGCGCTTTGGGATGGTCTTTGGTCCATTTCACTAATGGAGGATAATTTGGGTCATATGCTGGATCCAATTCAGCATTCACTTCGATTTCAACTTCTGATAGATCACCCTCGCCTTCGTCAGTTGTACTTTCAGTCTCTTTCTCCCCCTCGATTGGCGAAGTATAATCTGTGTCTTCACTAATGGTTGCATTCTGTGTGGGAGTTGGATTCTCCCCCTCGGTTGTACTACCTATAGGTAGATTTTGAGCAGAACCATCCTCTTTTTCTGAGCCTTTATGAGATGGATACAAAATTGAATCCTCCCCCTTGAAAGATGCTTTGTTTGATTCCGATGTTGTTGAACTTTCCCCTTGAAATGGTGGATTGCTCGTAGCAGTTGGAGGTTCATTTTCCATCTCTTTGGCAGCTTCATCAATAATTTTCTTGAGACTATCAATGGAGTTATCTGTGGCTTTCGCTTTTGAGTTTGCTGCTTTCTCTAGTTCATCAAACAGGTACATGTATTCTTCAAACAAGTTGGCTATAGGAATCGAGACTTGTCCTGATTCTGGAAAAATGTCTCCCAAGTCACTTTCACTTCTTTAAACTTTCTTCATGTAACTATCGTCGATGGTGACATAATAGGTTTCTTCAATTCGTTTTGAGCGTTTATTCAACACTCTGTATGCTTTCGACGTTAGTGAGTAACCCAGAAAAATTCCTTCATCGGCTTTGACATCAAACTTATTTCCATTCTCTTTGGAATTGAAAATAAAACACCTTGAACCGAATATGTGGAAAAACTTGACATTTGGCTTTCAGTTGTTTAAGATCTCATATGGAGTAGTTGAGAATCTCTTGTTTAGCAAGGACCGATTTTAAGTATAGCATGCAGTTGCAACAACATCAACCCAAAAATATAATGGAAGTGAATCGAAATTGAGCATGGTTCTGGCTGCTTCACACAAAGAACGGTTTCGTCTTTCAACAATCCCATTCTGTTGTGGTGTATAAGGGGCCGAAAAATTATGAGTTATCCCTTTGTCATCCAGAAAGCTCTCAAAATCATTATTCTTGAATTCCAGACCATTGTCACTTATGATATTCCTTACCGTTTTCCTCAGCTGTACTTCCACTTGCTTGACGAATGTTTTCAGCTTTGGAGTCGCATCTAATTTCTGTTTAAGAAAGAAAACCCAAGTGAAGCATGATCGTCAGTATCTTTCAACTGGTAACTGCCATCGGTATCTTTCAACCGGTAACTGTCATCGGTATCTTTCAACCGGTAACTATCATTGGTATCTTTCAACCGGTAACCGCCCTCAGTATCTTTCAACCGGTAACTGCCATCGGTATCTTTCAACTAGTAACTGGGGACTATTTCACCCCTACCACTAGCATATAATAGCAAGATATAAACATACAGTCATGCATATCGGGGTACTGACCTACCCCTTGGTCCTAACGACCTATGCCAGGGAAAGATTATTCCCTGTCACTACCACTAACACATATATCATATCACGCAGGCATATCTCATGAAAAAATCACATAACCAAACCAAGATAATTATCACAAAGACAATTATCTACTAAATACCCCTTTTGGTGGGTCGACATTGTGGCCTTAGACCTACCTCTACTGGAAGGTAACTCACCTCGATATCGTGTAGTGTCTGAACCATCCTCTGCGCAAAGATAGATTCTCCTTGACTCCTTAATCCCTACACGACAATCCTCAAGTCATCAAACATAACATATGACCCTAGCCAGGGTCAATACCATAACCAGTCAACGTCAATATTAGTGAAAGTCAACACCTAGTTAACCTGACTCACCAAGTTGGTCTACCAACTCGTCGAGTCTATGCTCCACTAACCCAATCCAACCCCGACTCCACTCGTCGAGTCTATCAAGAACTTGTCGAGTTCTCCTTCATTCAAACCATCAGGACCATCTTCATCCGACTCGCCAAGTTCTTCTTTCAACTCGGTGACTTCATCTCCCTCATAAAAACGGATCTAGTCTATGACTCGTCGAGTTGTATGAACAACTCGTCGATTCCATCTTCAACTATTAGGAGATTGCCTTGGACTCATCGTGTATGTTCATACACTCGCCGAGTCCCATGATTCCCAGGTCCCTTTACGTGTCTAAGCATCTACGGGACTTTCTTCCCAAACAACTGATCCATCCACAAAAAGGATTTGGTGGTCAATACACACCGACTCTCCGAGTTCCAAGAACAACTCGTCGAGTCCCTTCTTGGGACATCCCCATTTTCACGGCCAGAAAAGACCTATTTTCGTTTATGCTTTATAAAAATCAGAGTATTTCTTTTAATAAAAATGTTGTGGAATTTGTTCCCAGTAAAACATGATAAATATGTTATTAAAGCATTTATGAAGAAATGTATTTTTATTCATTTTAAAACATTTGGGATGTCATCGTCAATACAGAAACATAAGCATAAACAGAACTTACATTCATTATCACTAGTGATTTATATCTCCTTAATCTCTTAGTGTAATGTGAGTTCTTATCAACACCGGTGATATAAATAAACTGAGTGGGTAAGGTTGGGAAACCTGGTGAGTACATAGGGTTTTCAACCCACAATAATATAATTATTATGTTTAATCATCAAACAGTTAATCAACCCAATTGCCCATCCCCGTTATCTTCTTTACTCTTCAGGATCTACCCTAAGAATCAGCTATTTCTCATTCATTCATTCCTAAGGATTATCCTAAGGAATAGGTACGAAGTCCATCCTTGTCAATGACACGGCTATCAAGCACAACGGCTAGTTCTATCACTTAGGCGCGACTGCCAGAATTGTGACATTCTATATGAGGCGCAGCTACCAGTATTATCCTTCGAGCACAGCTGCTAGGGTTATCTCGCTTATTGACAATATCGTTTTCGAGAGTCCACCTGCAATACATGTCAATGGGTTTTTTAGAGTACACCTATGAACATATCGTTTATAACACCTACAGGTTGCGAGCCTGCTAATGTTCCACTGGATTGTCTAAAATAGTCTGTGGTTGTCATCCATACTCTGCTAGATGATGGGGCCAGCTTTTGGGAACAAGGATTCTCACATCATCCACCTCTCACCCTTACCACATGGTCTATATCACCTCTCAACTCATCATCCAACTCATACTTCATCTACCCATGTTTTACCCAACATATTATGTAGATATAAATATATACACAGTTTAAATCATATAAAACTTGTACAAAATCATTTATCCAGCATAGATAGCAATTATATAGATAATATGCACACATAGCACATAGTTTATATAAAATAATTCATATCTATGTGTAAGATGAAAGGGATCATGCACTCACTTGAAAAGGTGGTGACTCGGTACTCGGACATCACTTCGTTACTCTTAACACAATTTTCCTTTGACAAAACTTAGTATCATTACCACTAGAGTTTAGTGTATTATTCATCGAGACTAATTAATAGTCTAGCTATTATTACTATTATATAAGCTTTAAACAAGACTTATATATCATAATAATTCCTTAAGTATTTATTATAAGGTCCTAATAACATTACTATATTGAATCATAAGTTATACTAAAGATAGGTAAGGCGTAGCTCACTTACAACGGGTTTTTCTTAAAACTGGACGTTGCTGGAGCAGCATTCCCGAGATGAAAGGCTCTTCTTCTGGGAGTCGTCAGACACTCTGGGGCTTCCACCTCGTGCTAGGGAGGTTCCCTAGGCTTTTCGGAGGGTTTCGGGGCTAGAGAGAAGTTCTAGAGAGAGGGAAGTTATGGGAGGTGTGAGGAATGAAGAGGGTTTCACCTCTTATTTATAGGGGGCTGGAGGGTAACTCACGTCATGAGTTTTATGATGCTCACGTCGTGAGCCAGCTGGAGACACCCATGCGCAGCCTGGTGCTGACACTGGCATCCCACACAGGGTGGAAATCAGTCAATTTTCAAAAATTCATAACTTTCACATACAAGGTCCATTTTCAACGTTCTTTATTTCCACACATAGGTAAAAACATGATATACAAATTTCATTTATACTTCGTTGGCTAATTCTCGACCAATCTTACATTTAAAAGTAGGAGGAGATTATACTGTTAAATGTCCGCGTAAAATTCAGAACTTCTACATACAGACTCATTTTTCGTCTACATTTTTATCGTTGAGTTCCTATTAATGATATATTCAACTCTCATTTAGGTTGCGTTGGCCAAAAACCGCTCGAACTAAAATTTGAGTTTCGGGTCGTGCACTACTATGCCAAATCTTAGAAAATTCATAACTTCCTCATACGAAGTCAGATTTGGGTGTTCTATTTTTGTATGTTCTCGGTTTAACATATACTACAACTTTTGTTTAGATTTATAAGGCTAAAAAGTCATCCATCATAAATTCACTATTTACATCTCCCGGTGTCGTGCTAGTTTTGCCGAAAAACTTTGACGGACCATAACTTCTTCGTTATAGCTCGGATTTTAGCGTTCTTTATATGTACGGAACCCTTGAGACATATTCTACAACTTGGTTAAGATTATTTATTATAAATAATCTTTTGTAAAAAAGTCATTTTCGACCCCTGTTATCTCTAAATTGATTAGCCCAGATCTACAGGCGTTACACTTCTTGACCCTTACTATACAGCCGATTTAAATGGGTCTTAACACATCAAAACCATAGATCTGGACTCCTAATGTCCATTTTATATGTAAAGTTACAAACTTGGTGTACATGCATGGGGTTTTTGGCTCAAAAATCCATAAAAGGTGCTCTACAATATGCATGGGGCTCTTATGGCCATTAAGTTGGCACCTTTATGCCATGAGACCCTCCAATGACTCAGATCTGAAAGTAGAACCCCATGAATCACTTCACAAATCCAAAAATAGCTTGGGAAACCCTAAATGCACCCAAAATCTAATCCCTAAAGATGAACAACCAAATGGAAGACCAAAATAGGGAGCAATTACCTTGATTGAGCTGAAGATGGAATAGGATTTCTGGATCTACAAGCCCCAAATCGAATTCCCAAGCTTCTCCCTTCCTTTCAAGCTTCACAAACCACCCAAAAGCACCAAAATGGCCTTAGATCACACTAAAACGGTTAGGGTTTCGATATACAGCTTCTTGGGAGAGATAAGGATGAGGGAGGTTGAGTTAAGTCATTTAAATAGGGTGAAAACCCTCAGATTTAGGGTTTCCCTCAAACAACACCTACTCACCAAGTCAGTCTCCCGACTCGTCGAGTAGGTCACTTAAAATGCCTGCGGATCACGACCCTACTCAACGAGTTGGGCCACCAACTCGTCGAGTCCTAGAGAAAATACAGAAATGCTTAAATTAAATGCGTACCAGAAAACAAATGTTATAAATCTCCCCCACTTATTCTAGACTTCGTCCTCGAAGTCTGCTGCTTGATCCTGAAAAAGCTCGGGGTAATGCTCCATCGTCTCGTCCTCCAGCTTTCATGTCCATTCCGAGCCCTTGCGGTGCTACCACTGCACCTATACCAGTTCCACCCTCTTGTCATCAACCTAAATATCCTCTAAAGGCACCACTGCTGAATCGTCCACCAAATATTTCCGTAATAGGGAGACGTGAAAGGTGCTATGAATCTGACTGAGTTCGGCTTACAGATCTAGCCTATATGCCACCTTGCCCACCCGGGCTATAACCCTGAAGGGTCCAATATACCTGGGGCCCAACTTTCCCCGCTTCCTGAATCAAATGACGCCCTTCCATGGCGACACCTTCAGGAGTACCATATCCCTGACTTGGAACTCTAGGTCCGACCGTCGTTTGTCGGCGTAGCTTTTCTGCAGACTCTGAGCAGTCTGAAGCCTGCTCCGAACCTGATGGATCTTCTCCGTAGTCTTGAGTACCACTTTCGTACTCCTTATTCTTCGTAGTCTAGAATAATTAATGGGCTTTAAGGTAAGGCCCATATGAGGAGTTAGCCCAATTTGAAAAATTGGGCCATAAATAGGCCATAGTTGGGCCTTAATGATTATATGATATTGGACCATTAAACTGTCAAAGATTGGACTGGAATAAATGGTTGGGCCTTATGGTAAAACCTTGTAAAGTTTTGGTCCCAATTTGGAAAATTGGGCCATATGTTGAGATTTGACTCATAGTTGACTTTTGGGCCTTTGGATTGGGCCTTAGGCTTGAATACAACTAAGTTAGGGGTAAAGTAGTATTTACCCCTAGGTATGTATTTATGGTTATGTGATGGAACCTAATTATTAATTGGGTGATGTGTTGATATTGACTGTTTGAGAATCTGTCATCCAGCAGCTTGAGGTTATGTATGTGGGACTTCAGCTGTAACATCCCAAAAATCAAGGCCAAAAACTTCATTTTTAATTAAGTGGTTTATAAAATAACTTATCAATACATCGCTAAAATCATGTCAATACATAAAAACTTATTGTCATGTCTGAAAACCATAACATCAAAAGTAATGAAAAATCATAGTACAATCCCAGAAACCCAAAACGGAAACCATGTGTGTATGTGTGTGATGAGCTGCTACACTGCTGGCTCTTTCCCCTTCGACGAAGAGGTACCTGAAACACAAAACAAAAACTATAAGCAGAAAGCTTAGTGAGTTCCCCCATCATACCGCATACAATATAATATCATCGGTATCTTTCAACCGGTAATTGCCATCGATATCTTTCAACCGTATCTTTCAACCGGTAACCGCCATCGGTATCTTTTAGCCGGTAACTGCCATCGGTATCTTTCAACCAGTAACTGGGGACTATTTCACCCCTACCACTAGCATACAATAGCAAGATATAAACATACAGTCAGGCATAACGGGGTACTGACCTACCCCTTGGTCCTAACGACCTATGTCAGGGAAAGACTATACCCTGTCACTTCCACTGACACATATATCATATCACACAGGCATATCTCATGAGCAAATCACAAAACCAAACCAAGATAATTATCAGAAAGACAATTATCTACTAAATACCCCTGTTGGTGGGTCGATCATGTGGCCTTAGACCCACCCCTACTGGAAGGTAACTCACCTCGATGTCGTGTAGTGTCTAAACCATCCTCTGCACGAAGATTGACTCTCCTCGACTCCTCAGTCCCTACACGACAATCCTCAAGTCATCAAACATAAAATATGACCCAAGCTAGGGTCAATACCATAACCAGTCAAAGTCAACAACTAGTTGACCTGACTCGCCGAGTTGGTCTACCAACTCGTCGATTACATTCTCCACTAACCCGATCCAACCCCGACTCCACTCGTTGAGTCTAGCTAGAACTCATAGAGTTCTCCTTCATTCAAACCATCGGGACCATCTTCATCCGACTCGCCGAGTTCTTCCTTCAACTCGGCGAGTTCATCTCCCTCATAAAAACGTGTTCAGTCTATGACTTGTCGAGTTGTATGAACAACTCATCGATTCCATGTTCACCGGTTGGGCTTGGACTCGCTGAGTCTGTCATACACTCGCCGAGTCCTATTATTCCTAGGTCCCTTTACGTGTCTAAGCATCTAAGGGACTTTCTTCCCAAAAAACTGGTGCATCCACAGAAAGGATTTGGTGGTCAATACACACCGACTCGCCGAGTTCCAAGAACAACTCGTCGAGTTCCTTCTTGACCCTTACTATACAACCGATTTAAATGGGTCTTAACACATTAAAACCATAGATCTGGCCTCCTAATGTCCATTTTATACATAAAGTTCCAAACTTGGTGCACATGCAATGGGTTTTTGGCTCAAAAATAAATAAAAGGTGCTCTACAATGTCCCAGAGAAATGCCCGCGGATCACAACCCTACTTGACGAGTTGGGCTACCAACTCGTCAAGTCCCAGAGAAAATATAGAAATGCTTAAATTAAATGTGTATTGGGAATTAGGTGTTACATCAGCAGTGTGAGGTGAGTTACCTTTCAGTAGAAGTGTGTCTAAGGCACCAAGGCTGACCCACTAGTAGTTGATTACAGTTGAGATGATTGTCTTTGTGATAATTGTCTGGTTTGCTATTAATTGATGTGTTCTATGTGCCAGTATATTACATTCTACGTGATGGTGGTAGTAGGAGGGGAATAGTCCCCCGATCGGTTGTTTGGACCGAAGGGTAGGTTGTACACCCCAAATATGTTTGACAACATGTTTATGATATGTTATTATGTGATAGTAGTAGGGGTGAAATAGTCCCCGTGACCGGGTGAGATAGACCAGATGTTGGGCCAAAAATATGGTTTATACTTTACTTTTCTAAGAAAATGTATTTTTGGGTCTTGGAGCGTAAACAATTTGGTGTTTACGGCCGTATACGTGTTTACGATTGTGTTTACGGCCGTAAACCCATTCACAGCCCATGTTCACCAAGCCCATGTTTCTCATGTATAGATATAGGTGTAAGGGGTGAGGAGTAGATTGATAAGTTATAGAAGAGAGGAGCTTAAGTGTATGCATTTGAAGGTGTTCTAGAGAGAGAGAGAAAAGAGAGTGTATGTTAGTGTGTGTGAATCTTGTATCCGGATCTTCATTCATATCAATACATATAAGATTCATCATCTTCTTCTTCTCCTTCTCTTTTATTTGATCTGACATCATCTATTTGATTGGGATTCCGCACCATCAAACGGATCTGATTGATACACAAGCATTTTGGGGACTTACAATTGGTATCAGAGCAAGGATTGTATCAGTCAATTTTGTCAGATCTGGAGCTTATTTGATCTTATTTTTGAAAGATTCTTGCGTTTTTGGATAGATCTCTGAAAATTAGGGGGGGGGGGGGGGGTTGTTCTTCGCGTTTTTGATAAAAACGAATTTTTGATCGAGTTTTAGAGAAAAAAAGGGGTGAAAAACGTTGTTTTTCACGAAATCTGCAAACAGTTTACAGCCGGAAACAGTTTACGGTTGCCGGAGATTACGGCCGGTGGTTTGCGGTTGCCGGACTTTGCGGCCGGCAGTTTACGGCAGTGGTTTGTGGCCAATGGTGTGCGGCTCGGAGTGGCTCGGTGTTTACGTCTCAGACGATTGCGGCCTCGGCTCGATGTTTGCGGCTCGGACGATAGCGGCCTCGACTCGGTATTGCGGCTTGGTGAACGGCTTGGGAAGTCGGCTCGCTTCAACACTTTAATAAAAAGGGAAACGGATTTGAGGGGTGTCGGGGTTCGAACTCAGGACCTCTGGTTCATAAACCCAACACCTTAACCAAACAAATTTTATTCAAAAACACTCCCAGTCATTTCTAAATTTGCATTTTTACACTTTTAGCCCAAAATTCAATTTTTTTTTAATTTTAAATTTCATTTTCAACAAAATAATAATAATAATAATAATAATAATAATAATAATATAAATAAAATAATAATAATAATAATAATAATAATAATAATAAAAAACTAGATGTGTTACCCCGCGTTGCGGGGGTTGGAAGGTGTTGCTTTTGTGTGCAACTATAGTACATCGCTTTAATTGGTAGCCACAATAAAATATGTTGCTATTTTCTGCAATTCGTCCATTTGCAAACACGGTAAAAAAATGAATGTACATTGGTATTTTGTATTTTGATGATCCAAATTACAGAAAACTTAACATTAAAATGAAAGTACATTGCCCTATTTTGGTTGATATATGCCAAATTCCACCACCTAATGAAATTGCTGAAACAATTGTGGTGTAAGTTCCACTTCTTTTAGTTGATCTGTGTTATTCCATGCAGGTGGAAGTCCTTTATCTTCATAATCTTTTTGTTCCATGTTTAAGTCTACGGTGTGACACATTAGTTCTTCCAAACCACAAAACATCCAAAACTTACCATGACAGATTATGGCGTGATAAAATGATGAAATTGGACCATGCCTGTTTAAATTATAAATTACTTAAAACATTATAGTTCTGATTTATGATATGATCTAAAACCGATATAAGGGAGGAAAAACTGACATAATGAACTTAAGACTGTGAAGAGTTCTTTCTAATTTACAAAAATTGAAAACAATAAATTTGTATTCAAAATGACATTAAAAGGCACTCACAACATATTTAGTTCTTTAAGATTTCCAAGATCCTTGGGTATGGAGCAGAGAATTGAATGTCATTTTTGTTAAAAGATGCAGGTGGTATAATTCGAACCCTAATTTTCTTGCCTTCACGCCCATGAAATGTTCTTATTGCTCGATTTGCAACACATGCATCCCATAGACCTGCGATTGTATCACAAGATCCGGAAACAAATAATCTTCAGTTTGATCCGTTGATTGAAAAACTGGAATTTAGAAGAGCATAAAAGAATTGTAAATTACAAGAGCTGAACCTATGTGGATTCAAGAAATATATAACTTAGCCCACTGCCATAGAAATTTTTGAAAAAAAAAAACAAAATAAACTTTAAAAGTTTCCACCCATATTAGCAATGTACTTACATCTCTTTACATGCAATAATTGCAACATACTTACAATTTCTTTACTCATAATAGCAATGTACAAATAGCATCATACTTTTATTTCAAAATATATAAAAAAAGTACACTGCCTATATTGAAAGGGAGATACCTCAAGCCTGTGACTACATCAAAGAGTTTTTCATCAGCTTTCCATATCTTACAAACTACTCCAAATGACTTTGCAATTATGTCACCATCTTCTTGTGTTGCAAATGCTCCCATGCTCATAACTAAACAAAAACTATTTTTACAAATATTCATATATTTCCATTTTACGTTATCTTAGATATGTAGAAATAGTAGTTTCATTGATTTGTTTAGTATAGGCCAATGTCATACAAATGCAAACCAATTTTCACTGCTATAATTAGGTAGATTTTTCAAAGTATAAACGAAAATGTGTTGCGATTAGAGAGAACAAAATTGTGAATCTAGTTGTACATTGATCTTCAGGTTTATTTCCCTTTCTGTTTTTATTGCGTTTAGTAAATCAGTCCCTACTTAGGGTTTCTTTAGGCTATAGTTAAAGATTGTGTTAAGCCTCATAGTAAGGCAATTTTTTTTTCTTTTGTGATAATTATTGAAATAAAGCACCAGATAATCAATATAGATTAGAAATATAAAACATATTAAGCGAATAATCATAGAAATTATACCAGGTGCTGCTTCACCTACAGCAGCAGGGGTATTTGGCATAACCCTAATGAATCAATCATGACCAGCCCCATTCTTGTATCAAACAAAATCAATTATTAGAAAATTATCATCTTCTGAATATTTCATAAAACATCAGAAATTCTAAACATTAGCTTCACGTGCTACATAGAATAAAATCTTAGTAAATTGTATAACCATAAATCCAATAAATGAAATGAGATTAAAAAAATTTTTGTCATGAAACCTGAAGACCTTTTAATTCGACACCAGCAACCAACTACTATTGACACGAAAAGCTTTTTATCATATTGGAGTGGTCTCACTTGCAAGACAACATCTTTAACTACAGTCACAAGTAGAAAAAAAAAAATAACTAAATTTTATATTTCAAACGAAGAAGAAAAATTGTTTGCTCTAATATCGCAAAAAAGACATTAGAAAAAAGATTATTTACTAATTTGGTTCACGGAGAATGGAATGGAATTTAATAATAAAAATTGAATAATTTTTAAACTTTATTTATAGTTAACTATTTCTTATTATGGTATTAATCATAACTACCACTCTTGTAAGAACTAAATAACTAAAAGGGCACAGGTAGCATGAAAATACCAACTTGTGGCTTCACAGAGGAAAATAATCACATCACTGTTTTCAACAACCTGAATACATAGCTAATTCTTATGTACTTCACTAACAATTGTTAGAAAACTCATTCACTCACTAATACTATGCTTAAAAAAATGAGGTGTTTGCAATTTCATACATCCAGATGATGAACATCAAATGCTTGAAAATTCGAATAGAACCAACGAAAAAAAATAGAAATCAACCTGTGTTGCAGCGGTTGTCAGTTGATCGAAAACCTACATGGAAATTTGAAGATCAGACAAGAGATTTCATATTTTTTAACCCTGTGTAGGGTTTATGAAAAAATAGAAAGGAAGTATAAAGATAGGAATAACAATATGATGATATTAATACCAGCAAAGACACCGGTTGTTGAAATCAAAGCTTTGATAACAGCAAAGTGATAGCAAAAGGGAGTCGTGCTTGGTTCTGATTTTCAGTTTGCCTCATTGGTTTGTCGACACTAAAAAAATTATAAGGTGAGAAATAAAGCAGAGAAGATAGCATAAATCGTCACTAACCTCATCGTATACTGCCGCCACTACCACCAGTAGCCACCCCCGCTGACAATTGCAGTTTCGCTGCCATAGACCCCTAAACGGAATTCTTGCACTTTTCTACATTCCTTCTATTTCAAAAGGAATTCATCAAGTCCTTATATATATTTGAAGGTTAAAATCAGGTTATTTGAATGGAGGTTTGAAACCTTAAACTAATCGGGCCTATCGACATCAAAAGTAAGGTAAAGCCATGGGTGTATGAACACAAAATCATACAAATGTTGAAATAGAACATATTGGAACAAAGTTTAATCAAAGTCATAAAAATGGCATGATCACCTTCAGTTTACATTTCTTATAACCAAAAGCTTGACAACATTCTGCAAATTGAAGAGTCTCTCTAACTTTCATCTCAGCCATATGCCAATCTTTCTGAAGGGAGAATTTTTTATTTAGGGAAGAGGATCCATTACACGGGTATCTTCATTTGATAAATATGAATGATAATTGTATAAGGAAACAAATAATATGTTCACATTCAAAAACCACGTTCATATACAACAACCCTAGGTGAAACAACATAGGTAATATCATGCAACAGTGAATGCATCGGAAATAAGAAATAAGAAAAATAATTTCACTTACACCTTTCTCTGGTAGCCTCTGGTTGGCCTCTCTGATGGTGTATCGGCAGCCGATCTCCCCATTTATCGTCCCTGTCAACACACAGCAACATAAAGGAATCGAGAACCTGTATCCCTTTATGTCATTACTTTTAAGTTGT
Organism: Lactuca saligna; assembly: GCF_052625555.1. NCBI lineage: Eukaryota > Viridiplantae > Streptophyta > Magnoliopsida > Asterales > Asteraceae > Lactuca > Lactuca saligna. The sequence continues at coordinate 192,979,735 of NC_136418.1, read as the reverse complement.
ACGATCATTTCCTTTATGCCTCACGTATTAATAACCAACAACCTGTGAGAAGTCGTGTACGCGACTTTGCGAAGTGATGAAGAGCGTGTTTTCCTTATGAAGCAATAGTGGTGTTCATGATTTCATCTGGTGGGACCGAAGAAGCGTTTGTATACATCGGTTTTTGGTATTTATACCAGAGGAGGGAACCACCGAAAGTTACCGAATGTGTCACTTTAGTACTTCGATTTTGCTCATCTGACAGTATCTCCACCAACGAAACCAAAAAGTGATCCATCTGATCTGCTTCCTTTCTCGAATATGTCTATTTTTCGGTGTCTCTTTCTGTAATATATATAGAGAGAGATAGGGAGATGCGATAGGTAGGTGAGTCGAAGAAGGAGCAGGTTTCGACCATCAATTTCCCGAGATACATCTATGATTTTGGTGGATGATATTATTGGAGGAGAAGAGCGGCAGCGTGTAATTGAGCGAGGGAGACAGTAAACGGACGAACGTTGACACTGAGATTATTTGAGGCAGTGGGTAGGATTGGGGAGCGAGGTAAAAGAGACGATGGAGGTGAACCTGGTAAGAGAGGCGGTGGGAAGGATCGGGAAGAGGTAACGATGGTATAGGAGAGTAACCGAGGTAAAAGAGAAGATGACATTTGCTGAATGAACAGTGGTGGTGAAAGAGAAGAAAACATGTTTGCTGAATGAACAGTTACGTTGACCATCCATGGACTGACAATTAAAAACTCTTATTCTTACAAGGACCAAATTGTCATTTCAATAAATAGGTAGACCAATTCCGATTTAAAGCAAATGAAAGGGATCAATTTTGTCAATCCCTTAGCAACTTTAGTGTAGCTAGAGGTGGACAATTTTAATATATATATATATATATATATATATATATATATATATATATATATAATTTTTTATTTTTTATTTTAAAATTTTGATTTTTTACTTCAAAATTTGACTTTGACTTTTAAAATTTTGCCTTTGACTTTAAACTTTGAATTTCTCATTTAACTTTTCAATTTTCAAATTTAGCTTTTTGGTTTGATTTTTCAAGTTTGATTTTTTAAATTTGACTTTTAAGGTTGACTTTTGAGGTGTGTAGTCAAAGGGTTTGACTTTTAAGTTTGATTTTGGCTTCTAGTTGCGTTTTTAATGGCTTTTGAGATCAACAAGGGAATTGAAGACATGAAAGAGAGTCGTCAGGATATGTTAAGACAAAATTTCAACATGTTTAATTATATCCCTGGAGAAATCCTGGAAGCTCAGTTGCAGCAATTCACTACGCTTACTACTGAGATGAATATAGCTAAGATCTTCTTGACTAAGTTCGAGATAAACAAAAAGCTACTGAATTCACTTCCGAAATCGTGCGATATGAACGTGGCTATCATCAAGAAGACAAAAGATTTCAATCATCTTAGTCTTGCTGCTATAATTGAAGAACTTGACGCTTTGAAGTGTGGAAATACAATGAGTTCTGCAAACATCCCGGTCAATAAAGTTTCATTTACTCCTTGTGAAGATATGATTAAACTTCTTCGTGAACATAATGATTTGCTAAAAAGGGAAGTCGACGACCTAAAATATGAAGGATATAAACTTAGGAAAGGACAGAAACCCCTGAAGGCCGAATTAGAAGCAAAAACCAAAGACTTTAGGAAGCTGCAGGAATATTATAGCAATAAATGTGAAAATTATGACTATGTTAAGAAACAACTTGCTGAGTTAACTGATGAGCTTGACACATTAAAAAGCAAATTTAAAACTGCAGATTTTGATTTTAAAAAATTTGATGTGTCAAGCGAAGTAGTTCCAAACATGATTGACTATTGTCTACAATTTAAAAATAACTAGAAAAAAGGTCTAGGCTATGATAGTGTTCCTCCACCTTTCAATCATAACTACACTTCCATCCCTATGACACAGGAAGAAATTGACAAGGAGGCACATCTTCATTATGGCAAACCATCTGGATTTGTGTCAGGAGGTATTCAAGTTGAAGATTCTAATGTTTCTACTTTATGTGCAGGTAAAGTAGTGGAAGATGAGAACACGGAGAAAACCACTAAACAAACCAACATCTCCTTGAGCTCTGAATCTGTTGCTTCGAACTCAGCTGCTTCTGATCAACCCGATGTTGAGAAATACAAGCCACCAATTCCAGTAAAACAGAACATCTATTGTAACTGTGCGTGTGGGAACAATAAGAGACAGTGAAAGGACACGCCACTAGGGGCAGGAAGAAACAATTTCCCAGTGAAGAAAAAGACTTGTTTTCACTGTGGAACACTTGGTCACATTTCCCGAAACTGTCCAAATCGTGCATATGCTCCCTACATGCACAAGGATGGAAAAACGTGCCAAGAGGGAGATACTCCAAAAGAAATCCCTCAAGGTCACGTTCAGACAATGGTGACTGGAATGCTCAGAAGGAAAAGAATCCTAATTCCAAGGGCAAGAAGGAAATACTTGTCACACCCCAAAACTGGAACAACGGAAACGTTCTGGGGTGGATGACGTCATGTCAAGTATCACAACATATGCAGTATAGTAATCAAAGTACAACAACCATTGCATTAATAGTAATAAGTTTACATAGGTACATTTAATAACATCATCGAAGCAAATACAGGAAATAACATAGGCTGCAGCTGGGTACTAGGCTGACTTCGCAAAAGCTCCCGGAGACTACCTGTCTTTTTATGACCTGAGAATACAAGTTATTTTGAAAGCGAGTATCGGCATTTTAATGCTGGTGAGTTCATAAGTATTTAATGACATTGATATGAATACACGTTTTGCTTCAAAATAATTTCATGAAAGATGGTGGTTTAGAATTTATAGAGTATTAGAATTTCTTGCAGAAAATCCTATATTTTCTAATAAAAGTAGTCTTCTACCAAGAATCAAATGTTTTATGTTTAAACCAAGGATTAATTTCCCCCAAAAGCACTATCATTATCAAAATATAGTTTATACTTTAAAGAATATGTGAGAAGATCACAAGAAAAAGTAATAGGGAAAAATAATATTTTATCTCAGCAGTAACATTGCTGGCTAAAAGTAAATAAAACATAGAATCCAGGTGGTATTGAATGAACCAATACGCCTCGCAAAGTCTAAAAGAATCTTTAATCCTAAGTAGGTTTATTTAAAGATTTAAAACGTGGCCTAGTGTATAATGAGGAAGATATATATATAAGGATAATTTTATATATAGAAAATACCATGATGATACTTATTACCTTAAAGCCATGAATTATAAGGTAACTCTAAAGATACTCGTAACCATACTGATTGACAATCGAATACTTGACGACCTGCTGGCGTCAGAATGAATGTGACATTTGTCACCCTCTTGGCTTGGTCGGTCGGACTGTAGCTAGCAGTCAGGATGTGGGAGTGTCTATCCCGTATAGATCTATACACATAATGCCCGCTCTCCCTCCAGGAGACTCTGGTTACCAACTTGACAACGGTGAAATCCGCGTCATGAGGATGTATCTCGTGTTTTGATTTCTATAAACCTTTCCTTTTGCTAAAAAGTATATGTTTTAGAGTATAGATATAACTAAGTTCTCCTTCATGAATGTTATGGTTGGTTTCTAAACTATACCTATTATAGTTTACTTGAGAAGTTATCTACATGCCTTTGCTACCCAAAAGTGATGAATCTGCTGATAGAACTTTTATGACTATATATGTATACATGATATATAACTAATATTTAAATGACCTTCGAACGGATAACCATTACCCTAAAGCCACATCCAAACAAGGAAAATGAATTAAAGCGAGTTAGCCTTCCTAAGTCCTTTAAGCATTACTTATATAACTACACATATACAGGAATGCATTTGACCATACAAGAGTATAAAAAGAAATTTTGTTAAAACCTTTGGAAAATTTATAAATAAAAAATTATGACATGATGTCAGTTTATAAAACATGTTTTGAAAATCTTTAGCTGGATAAAAATAGTTTAACATGTAGAAATCTATTTGCTAGCCAGTTATTAATCACATGCGATTGATCTAATAACTTACTAGTTCAACTTGTCTTTCTCCCCATGAAAGCATTTAAAATCATTTAAAAGGTTGATTAAGGGGTATGAACTCACCTGACGTGAGTAACTCGAAAGAAAGATTGACATAAGATCACCGGATGTCGAATGAAGTCGTGAGCACAAACGGATCCTAGTTTAACATGTAATAACACATATATGAATATATTTAGGGTAAATAACCACTAATAGAAACATGGATACACTTTAGGTACATGAGAACACTTAGGAATGAGTGTCACAAACACCCATTGAAGTCCCTAAATGAGTGTGGGGCATTAGATTTGAGTGTAAGGCCACCAAACTCAACCTTTGTGAGTATGCGGCCAGGTGCGCGGCCAGAGTGTGTGGCCAGGCCTGTGTACGGCCGTACACTCCCGCCTAAACGTGCCCAAATCAATTTTCCACAGCTTGGGGATGATCTTAAGAAGGTGTTTTGGGTCGTTGCTATGCTTAAAGGAGTGTTTAGGTCCATTTTAGGGCCAAAGAGGTGTGTGCGGTCACACATGATGTGTGTGCGGATGTACACCTTCAAAGGGTGAAGAACACTATGAGTTCTAGGCTTAGATTCAGGTGTCTTACCAATATAACAAGCCAAATGGAGGAGTACTTCACATATTTGAGGCCCTTAGAGTGTTCTTGGATGAAGATTCTAGAGAGCGAAAGTTCCATCTTTGAAGGAGTGGGAGAAAGGGGTGTAAGGTTGGCTAAGTGTTCAATATATAGGATCGAGTGTGAGGCTGGAGGGTGTGTGGGGATGGGTGTGCGGCTGGCTGGCTGCACACACCTTCTTTGGTGTGTTTGGCCCAATTTTGTGATGCTACACACTTTCTAACCCTTCTTAAGACTTATATCTAGGTTAGACTAAGCCTAGAACGCTCATATAGACCCACATTTTCATTAAAAGATAGCAAAACGAAGGCTAACACTCGGCCGAGTTGAATAGTTGGACTTTACAAGACAAGGATTTTCAGGTTGTTACATTATCCCCTCGTTAAAGGGAATTCCGTCCCGAAATTAGAATCTTAACGAATACTCAAGGATAGGTGTGAAGGATGTGGATTCTTCATGCTCTATCTGATCTGCCCATTCCCTTGGATAATCAGATCTATATTGAGTCCTAACGAACATTCATTACGAGGTATGGCTTTTCCTTTGGCCTCTAGGCTACACGGGATAAGGTTTCATCAGTTTCCTTTACCGAGACAGATTTCGCCTGTTTCCCTTAACGAGCGTGACTCTGGTATTTATGGATTTAGTCGGGAAAATGATGAGAGTTTTTTTTCAGGTACTACTGGTTCATTCGCTGAGACGTGGACAGGTTAGGGTCTGATGGATGTTGGGCCAATTCTTATCGAGAATCTCCGAGGGTCTTAAGTTCTTGGGAAAATAGAATGCTCCGTATCCAAGACAGGATGTACTTCCATGGCGAGATCATCACTTGGTGTGATCACCATTCTGATGTTCCAAAAGTTTTCTCTTATTGGAGGTGTAGTCCTTCTGATTGGTTCCTAGGCGTCTCAGGTCGTATTCGGATTCGTATTCCCTATTGGTTGGCTTTCGGAGGTTTTATGTATCATTGAAGGTGCTGACTATATGTTGGCATCTATTGGTTGTGTGGCATCTACCTCAGCTTAGTGCAGAAAGGGCCTACACTTTCGACTCATGAGGTGTTTCTAACGGGATATCTCAACGTCAGGATAATAGAGGGTTTTAGTAGATGATGCTTAGATAACTCTAATTTTCATCTTAGTCTAATAGATGCTTTCACAGCATGATTCCTAATCGGAAGGAATCATTCTCTCATTCGGTTCGCTGTTTCATGGATAACAGTCTCTGATCAGGGCTAGGTTCGCCCTTAGAGATTTTCTGAAGTGATTGACTATTTCGGGAGGTGGTTCTACTATCTCTTTAGAGATAATATTCCTTGGAACACCTAGTAGTTTAACAAGTCTCTATGGCATGCTCCATTAGTTTTTCCATTGTGTCTGCTTCCTCAAGTTTGTAGGGAGCGCATGATCTTGTATAACCCATCGACTAACACCTAGACTGGTGTCAGGTCTACAATCTCTTTATGATCTGGGTTATAAGGCTCAATGCAACATACCATTTTTACTTTATTCAAGTATTCTTAGTCACGAAGGTTATCCTGTGGTTCTTGGCATTCTAGTATTAACTTTGGAGAATGTCGTTCATCGTCTATAGGGAGACGGTGACTTTTCTCGCATGAGGAGGCGGCGAGTCCCAGGCACTACTCGTTTGTAACTAGATGGACGAAGTGCCTGAGTAGTGAGAGTATTACTTGCAACTACTCTTCCGGTGTTTATGAGTTTTCTCGATCTAGATTAAATCTAGATAGTATAGGGTTCCATCACTTGGAATTTCAAATTTTCTCATCCACTCTTCTCAGGGTTTAACCTATCATAACTCCCAGGTTTCTGGGATCTCTGCTGAGATGCTTAACTCGTGGGTTTACACGTGAATGGATGGTCGTAGTCAATGTTTGACTCTTACGACGTGAGTTATTTTTCCTAACCAAGGGTGTTAGCTACTATGTTGGCTTAACCGGGATGACAACAATTTTTGAATTTGTGGTCATTTTAGTAGCTCAACCATCATTGGTTCTCTTGGCTCCAACCCCTTTTTTGTTATGGGGGAAAGGATGAAGGGTCGTATTATAAGGTTTGTGGTAGAGCTCATACTCGGCTTAATCACTAATACTCGGTGTATGCAAGTTGTATATAATTAAGATCGACGGGATGTTTAGTTGTGTGGCCCCACCCCAGACCCACAACCCAACGAGGAACAGTGAGTAGGGAGGAAGCACACATATTAAATCTTATTGATCTAAATTATATACCACTCTAATGCATATACTCAGTAGTAGTAAGTTAATCCCATGAGTTCTTTCTCTTGATTCACGAACTTAATTGTGAGGTGCTGAGGGTCCTTCTGGGGAATCTACTGAGTAGGCCTCAAACGGTTATTGTCTTCTGGGATACCTGCAGTGCCTTTTGCTTCGGGTTCTATCTGTCTAAGGAGGGGTTGGTTAACAGCGCGTGGTACCCTCCTCCTGGGTATTTTGGAAGATTTGGATAACATAGATGACTGGCGGTTCGTAGTAGGTTTTCTTATTAGGTTCGAAAGAACCTTTATTTGACGCATAAGCTATGGTGAAAATTCTCTTTACACAGCACTAGGAATTTGCACATGGTCACACCAAGTCGAAACATGATTGACGGCAGTGGCGATTTTAACAAAAATCAACATGATGTGGAACGAAGATCAATAGGACCATGTGCTGAATAAGGCACACAAGTTCTCAGTGTCTCGGGTCTCGTCCATGGTATCACTATCGCGGATACTTGGACCGATAGAATTTATGTGGAACTCTAGGGGGTCCTGATGTTTTGGAATAATGTACTCTTCATGAATGGATTCCTCACAAGGCCTCTCTATAATCGTCTAGTATACACTAGTCATGCACAATTAAGATTACCAGGACTGTTGACTGAGCGACTCCACCCTAAGTCCACAACCAAACGAGGAACAGGAGATAAGGAAGCATCACTCACTCGAGGTCTATCAATCTTAATTATAAATGGCCTTAACGAATATTCCAAGCCATCATAGCTTTACCTGATGGATTTTTGAATTTTACAATAGTGCTGCGACTTTCTCCTTAACGAGAGAGTAATTACAATTAGGATTAATCATTTAATGTTTTCGGTTAGTTACTCAGGATCAAGAGACATACCAAAATTCTACCGGGTTCTTTGATGCTTCCCCTAGGCATTAGGGTTAGACTCCTCATGTGTATTTGTCTCTTCTTTAAGTTGGGCAGTCCCTCTTGAGGTGTCCAATTTCACCACATAGGTGGCATACTGGACTGGTCCCAACATTGTGGTTGATGTAATGAACTCGACCGGGGTTCTGCAGCTGTGAGCGGTATGCCCCTTCAAGTTGCACCTAACACAAAAGGGTTCTCGACAAATACCATGATGATGGTAGTTACACTTGTTGCAGCGGGGGAGGTTTCCTAGGTATGGCCTTCCAGGTGTCGAGACAAAAGGGTTGAGAGGGGTATTGACTACCTCAGCTCGTTGCTCTTTAGAAGGTCCTTGAGTCGAGGTACTTCCCTCTTAGTTCTTAAACTTTCTCTCCAGTGGATTTAATTGGGTTCTTGGGTGGCTTTGCCCACCGGTGCTGGTTGTTGTTGTCCATTGCTTTGATCGGGATTTCCGATAGGGCTCCTGCTAACACTGGCATTTAGGTGAGCCATGATAGCTATTACGGTTGCTGAGACGGCAGCTCGGAACGTAGCTTCATCGAATTGAAGGACCGGTATCTTGCTAGCGGGTTGATTACGTTTCTTTGGAGGCATGGTTTTTCCTACACGAAAAGGAACACAAGCTGATGAGAAACGATGGTTAACCCTAGACATATCTTTCTTTATTATGATAGGCATAAATTTTTTCTGCGCCTCGGATTATGGTTATCTAAGCGTCAACCTACATCCCTATGATGCAGTCTGGGTAACAGGGTAGGAGTAAGTGTATCAGGAAAGCCATAAAATGGGTGTCATTCCTACTGAGTTATCTTTAAACTGGAGGGGTTCACTCTCCAGCTTTGAAAAGACTTGAGAGAGGTTCGGAACGAAGACCACGAAAGAAAAGGCTCATGAAAACTTATGGCTAAACACTCTCAATCGAGGTTTTGAGATCCAATCTATCCGTATTAATTGCGACGGGAAAGACGGTTTGCCTAGAACATAGTGTGAGTAGTGTAATCACTAACTCACTAAATTATATTATTTTATGGATTTATTAGCGTGATGATAAAAAGGAAAAGACACTTCTCGGGTTCCATGCATTGGCTCCCTCTGTCCACCTCTTTTCCCTGACTGGAACAAGCGTTGGTTTTCTTCAGGTACCTATATAAGATTCTCTGCTCTTGTGGACATATTGAATTTCTGCTCCGCCTTACTTCTGATTCTGACTCTGAGTGTCATCACTTCATGGTGGATGACTGGAATCTCGGAAGTTCAAGCGAATTTCCCCACTGTTGTCCCTAAAAGGTATAGGCACATGGTGGTTTCAATAGTCTCGTCCCTGTTCATTTATTTCCTAATTGGAAATTTTCTCAATGAACCTCTTCTGGGTCTGAATCGACTCTTTTGCCGATCATTGAAGTGGATAAGGTTTTCTAAAGGGTTTCGTGCGAGAATGGAAATGTTTAAAGAATCCTGAGAGATTATTAAAACATTTCACTGGGTGATCCATATCGAGTCCTGCTACAATTTCATAGTGTATACAAATCATATATAACTTAGATCTAATGGGCCTTCGAATATGTGATACTACTCTATATCCACATCCAAACAAGGAAAAGGAAGTAGAGCAAAACCACACATTCTTAGCCTATGAGATCCTTACTATATATAATCTTGGAATTATGCACTCTGTAATCATATGTCTATTAATAAGGATCTTTTTAGTTTTTCACACAAGGTTATTTATGGTTCCTAAAATACTCCTATAGTATTTTAATTACTTGCTTGATTCTTATTTTCTGAACATGCTTTTGGGTTCTATTGTAATCTTTTAGTATCATAAAATACTCCCATAGTATTTTAAACTTTATGTTTGGCTCTAGCATTCCTATTTGGTAAGTTTCAAACTTGTTGAAACACCACCATCACTACCAAGCACACATTAGTCGCATCTCGAATAAATATAGTTGATCATGTTATATTTATTCCAGCTTACGATTACATAACTGCCCAGGTTTGACGGTAGTGGTCAACATCAAAAGACTTTTATTCTTATTCTTCTTGTGATATTTTGTTCGGGTGTTTAGATTCTGGATGTTCTTATACTTTTGTAAAATTTAGTTATATTTTAAAGTATAATTCTTGGTCATAGTGTTTTATCCCAATGTATTTATAGGTTGTATATCTTTTATGATTAGATATACTGAGCTCACTATAAACAATGCTCTTATACCAATCTGTCACACTCCAAAACCGGAATGGCGGAAACGTTTTGGGGTAGAGGACGTCATGTCAAGTATCACAACATATGCAGTATAGTAATCAAAGTACAACAACCATTTCATTAATAGTAATAATTTTGCATAGGTACATTTTATAATAACATCGAAGTAAATACAAGAAATAACATAGGCTGCAGTTGGGTACTAGGCTAACTTTGCAAAAGCTCCCGGAGAGTACCTGTCTTTTTATGACCTGAGAATACAAATTATTTTGAAAGCGGGTATCATCATTTTAATGTTGGTGAGTTCATAAGTATTTATTGACATTGATATGAATACATGTTTTGCTTCAAAATAATTTCATGAAAGATGGTGGTTTAGAATTTATAGAGTATTAGAATTTCTTCTAGAGAATCCTATATTTTCTAATAAAAGCAGTCTTCTACCAAGACTTAATTGTTTTATGTTTAAACCAACGAGTAATTTCCCCCAAAAGCACTATCATTATCAAAATATAGTTTATACATTAAAGAATATGTGAGAAGATCACAAGCAAAAGTAATAGGGAAAAAACAATATTTTATCTCAGCAGTAACACTGCTGGCTAAAAGTAAATAAAACATTGACTCCAAGTGGTATTGAATGAACCAATACGCCTCGCAAAGTCTAAAAGAATTTTTAATCCTAAGTAGGTTTATTTAAAGATTTAAAACGTGGCCTAGTGTATAACGAGGAAGATATATATAAGGATTATTTTATATATAGAAAATACCTTGATGATACTTATTACCTTAAAGCCATGAATTATAAGGTAACTCTAAAGATACTCGTAACCATACTGATTGACAATCGAATACTGGACGACCTGTTGGCGTCGGAATGATTGTGACATTTTTCACCCCTTTGGCTTGGTCGGCCGGGACTATAGCTAGCAGTTAGGATGTGGGAGTGTCTGTCCTATATAGCACTATACACATAATGTCTGCTCTCCCTCCAGGAGACTCTAGTTACCAACTTGACAACGGTGGAATCCGCATCATGAGGATGTATCTCGTGTTTTGATTTCTATAAACCTTTTCTTATGATTATTTATTTCTAAGGACTCTAACCAACCCAGGATCCTAAAGTATTAGGCTAAATGATGCAGATCGTAAGATTGCTTGCAAGACCTTACTTATTAAGGATCTTAGTAATTAAGAATCCTACTGCAACATAAATCTACCACGCAAGTCAAACATGCAAACAAGGATATAAAACAACCATATCATTAAAAGGGGTGCACACAAACCTCGCAAAAACAAAATTCTTAACTTTCTTACATTTTCAAACAAAAACCATTTAAAATATTATTATCTAAACAAGGTTAAACCGTGGATTGGTTATCATCGCATAGAACCTTCTCCCATTCACCCACCTTCTGTTTCTACCCTTTATGATCCTAATTGGTACTAACTGGCTTACCAACTAGTTTTGGTAAAGCTTCACTCCATCCTATTACATTCTAGGATCCCGCATTCTCGAGATCCTCCACAAGCATGTTTTTTGCTTCCCAGACACCAACAACCTCACTAATCCTCACTTCAGCAATCACACCATCCATCTCAGACACATTTTCCTTTTCCTTATCATCCTTCTCCCTGGAAAACTTCTCCAATATCTATCGGAGCTCTTTATTAACTCTCTCGTGTTCCTTCAAGTCACGCTCTGTTTTAGAGAGTTTGGCTTTAAGATCCTCACTGGAGCGAGAGACGTGATCAACAACCTAAGAGGAACCACATTAAATAGATAATAAACTGAATGGAAAAGAACACGGGAATACTCACAAATTGGGAAAAGGAGATCAGCCTCTTTAACGCCTCTTTTGTCCCAATGTTCTCAAGATCCCAAGCATTATATGGTTTTCTCTTGCGAGATCTCGGGGTCTTCACAGTGAGGTCGAATTGATTCTTCTTGAGAGCAAGAGAAGGAGGGATAGTTTCCATCTTTACCATGAGCAAACCACTAGACATGTTGTCTTCAAATTAAAACAAGATAAATCGGGCACTAGAGCGAGTATTTTTTTTCCTCCTACACGTTAAGAAGGATCCCTATAAGTTCAATATCCTTATGATAAAATAGATAAAAACACCGAGAAGGATCCTTACCAGTGGCCATCGAAGTTGTGGTAGAAGAACCCTCTTGAAGACTAAGAGACTCAAGTTTGAATGATCTGATGTCTGTAGATAAAGCAAGAAAATACCTCGCCATATCTTCAGTATCCTTAGTAGCAGGAAAAGATTCACCAAACTTGTAACCCGCATCAAAATGAACAAAATAAGAAATGTAAATCCTTGGATCCTCAAGATCAATAAATAAGATCCTACCCTTTTCAAACCAAGCTTTAGGCAACAGATCCCCACAATCAATAGAATCTCGCCTCATAAAAAAAAACTTTTATTTCCAGGCTCCGTCGTTATGTTTGGTTTTCAAGACAAGCATAGATTTGTTGGTTTTAACCCTAAACAGAAAACAAGAACTCCCAAAAGTATAAAGATCATAAATAGAAGCTAACTCAGTAAGACCAATGTCTAGAATGTGGGAATGACTCACTCGCTCAATCTAGTACAAAATCCTCCAAACAATGGGTATTGCTTGGACATAGGAAAGCTTGGCGGCAAGAAATAAATATAATACCCGAAAAAGGATATCCAAGGCCCAAAGAAAAGGGATTTCAGAAAAGCATACCTATAAAGGAGAAATGAAATCAGGCTGAATAGAAGGATCAAAGGACCTGAAGATTGGATCAAAGGGAAAATGTAACACCCAAAGTCTTAAAGGCCATGAAAGGAAAGAAAAGCCCTAATTTAAGGGCCGACTCGGCGAGTCCGAGCGGGATCCGGGTCGAGGTGTAAGCAACCGACTCGGTGAGTCTGGTCTGTGCGTGGAAAACCCTAAATTCGGGACTTGGAGCCTATATAAATGTCTTAATCTTCTTCCTAGGGTTCCTTACTGCCTCTTTAGCCCTGGATATCAAACCCTAGCCGTCACATCTCCTAGTTGAGCCTTGGAAGGTGCATTAAAGCTTGGAAAAGGAAGAAGGAACTTGGAGGAGCAAGAAGGAGCTATAGATCTGGGATTGTGAGTTCATTCTGAGCACTTGGAGGTAATAAATTAGTTCCTGGACCCTTTTGCACCTAGATCTATGTGTGGTTGTTGGGGCTCTTTAGCCATAATGTTATTATTTTGAGTTAGAAGTCGGATCTGGAGTTGCTACTTCAGATCCAAGTGTGTTATGGCCTGGAGAAGCATAAAGTATCAGCCATTAAGTTGATTTTGAAGCCCCTTGGCCTTACACCCTAGTTTATGGCATATTTTGCCTAGATCTCCTTCTCTACACGTAAAGTTTGCAACTTTACGTGTGGAATAGGCTTGGGAAGGGTGGATCTATAGTTTGGAGTCCATGCATGACTCAAAAATCCTCTGCATGTAAGGAGAACTAAAGGGACTCGGCGAGTCCTTTGAGTGGACTCGGCGAGTAGCATGAAGTTGTGGAGAAACTCAACGAGTGGGATGAACAACTCGTTGAGTCGTATGAAGATTGCCTTGGACTCGGCGAGTCTGTTCTTGGACTCGGCGAGTCAGGTCGCGAAACCCCAAACCCTTCGAGTTGTGACTCGAATCAGTGAGTCGGGTGGAGACTCAGTGAGTTGGACAGGTCTGGACTCAGAAATCGATAGACTCGACTAGTCATGGACTGACTCAGCGAGTCGAGTCACGAATGGAAGGAATCTGATCATTTTGAACTCGGCGAGTCAGTAGGGTGACTCGGCGAGTAGGGTTGACCTGGAAGGTTGACTTTGACCAGGACTTTGACCTTGGACCATGGTGGACTTGGTTGTCTTTCGGGGGTCAGTTAGACTCAGTGTTGCATTGATATTGGTAGTTCGGGGAGCAAGGGGAGCAGGAGTTCCGTGAGTTATCGGGCAGCAGCTAGTGAGATCATCTGCAAGTTCGGCCAGTGCAGGTGAGTTTCCCTTTTGTGTGGATGGGTCTAAGGCCACAATGCCGGCCCATGTAGTTATGAGTAGAAGACCCGGGGGTTAGCCCTAGGCACGGTATGCTAGTATTATTTGCGGGACGAGGTCTAGTAAGAGCGGGCGGGTGCCCAGGGAATTGTTTATATGATAGTTATACTTGTTGTCTGTGTGATACATGTATGTGCCTGGTAGGGAGGTGAGTGTGGGCGAGGTCCCGTATCTCACCAATAGCAGAGTGTGGATGGGGTTCCATATCTCATTAGTAGCAGAAGGCGAGGCCCGAACTAGAACAGGAGTGAGAGTAGGCTAGGCCCGTACCTCACTACCATTAGTAGCGTGGACGGGGTTCCATGACTCATCAGTAGCAGGACATGGGCGAGGCCCAGGAAAGGCGAGGCCTTAGGACAGAACCAGTTGCATGTGTTAGTTATGTGCTGTGAAATGTTTATGTGGTATTATTTGTTGACGGGCGAGGCCCTGTGACAGGCAAGGCCTAAGTAAAACAGATCTGTATCCGAGCGGGGCTCGAAGCCAGGCGGGGCCGTTGTAGCGGGCGAGGCCCGAGGTAGGGGGCGAGGCCCAAGATAGGGGGTGTGGCCCAGTATGTGCAGTATGTGGTTATGCATGGTATGTGGTAGGGTGGGAAACTCACTAAGCTTCGTGCTTACGGTTTTCAGTTTTGGTTTCAGGTACTTCCGGTAGCGGAGGGAAGAGCTCGAAGTGATCGCATGACACACACCATAGATTAGACAGCCTGGGACTGTTTACTCTGATAATGAACATGTGTTTTGAAAACTTATACTCACGTTATGTTTTGGAATAATGACTTTACTTTAAGTAATGATTTATTAAAAGAAATTTTTGGTCTTAAATTTTGGGTCGTTACAGAAAAGCTCTATTAGCCTTAAGGGACTACATGTCCTCATCATTGAAAGAACGAACCTCATCATGGGCCAGAAGCCCCTGATCGACAAAGCCATTCTCTGGAGGAGCGATAATGCTAGCGCAATAACGAACTATCTTCTTGCCCATGATCGGAGAAAGGAAAATTACAAAATGAAGAACAAGGGGAAGAAATTACCTGAGAAGGTAGTCGGAGACTTATTGGGAAAGGTCAAAAGAGTTAATGGGATTACCCTATTTAACCTAATGACAGAAGAGAGAGGTTATGATTTGACCGCATGATGATTAACCTTGGGTAGATAATCCCTATCCAAGTAGGGTTTAAATTCAATATCTTTTATCTCTTTCTTTTATTATTTTTAAAGTATACCTCAAATACGGGAAACTAAGCATGATATTTCATAGGTATATATCGGAGCAGGATCCTTGACTTATATTCAGGATCCTCAAATACTTTTGAAATCTTAGGATCCTTAAACATATCCCGAGATGCTGACTATTACCACTAATATTTCCAACACTTGTAACGATTATATATATATATATATATATATATATATATATATATATATATATATATATATATATATATATATATATATATATATATATATATATATATATATATATATTTTCACATGTGCCGAACGACTCAACACAAGACCCATTCTCAACGGAGAGTCATCTCAACCAGGCAAAAGACCCGGAATACCAAGTCAAATTACGTTCATATGTTGATTCCGGAGGATCCTAGAATTATAGGATTTCTTGTTATTAGCATTAGACTATAAATAACACATGTAACTAGCACACTAGGGACACACGAAGCTCATTCATGATACTTGTATTTACATTTACACATTCATTTATGAAAATCAACATATTATATCAATAAAATCAACAAGTTAGGTGATCATTATCACCTCTCAAGGTTTTATACCAGAGATTCTATCAAGGATCAAGGGCTTTCCTTATAACTCACTTGTGTCACTTTGATTATCATTTCTTAATTGGTTTAGCACGGACATCATAGTCTCTCATACAATTTGGTTAGATTCTACTTGGTTGATTTTTTACCAAACAATTGGGTCAAAGCACCTCATTTTTGCAGAGTGATTTAAAAACACCCTATTTTTGCAAATGGTTTTTCAAAACACCACATTTCTGCAAAAAAAAAAAAAAAAAAAAAAAAAAAAAAAAAAAAAAAGTTATGGTTATATTTTTTTTAACTCAAATTATTAGAAGAAGCTTCGGAGCATACAAAATTGAGTGTTCCTAAATGTAATAGTTCAAACGAAGCTATAATTACTACCAGTTCAAACGAAGCTATAATTACTACCAATAATAAAAGAGTAGTTGGATTTAAGTGTTGAAGCCCATATAGTTGCCGAATTGTGTCCAGAAGCCTACATCCTCCCCTTCCTCCATTTGACCAAGAGGGTTTTTTGGATCTAAGAATCGTGCCTTATCGCTAAGCTCTTGAAAAGAGTTTAGGAGATTTTGAAGCCTTGCTACAAACTCGATCAAGGAAGATGTGAAATTGGCCAAAGACAAAGCACTTGCACTCTCGTAAGTCCTTACCTCACGTTCATTAAGAACGGTGTCCCCAAGAACCGAGAGGCGTGAAGGCCACTGTAACTGTTGTTTAAGCGCCTCTTCATCACAGGAACCCCAGTTTGCAAAAGAGGGTAGATTCATGGACATATTTGTGATATGGCGGTCAATGTTTTTGAAGGTATGAGAATGTTTCAAATAGGGAGCTTGTTGGGCTTCATTAGAGGTCTCTTCCTCGGTCTCCTCTTGATCAGGATCTTCTAATTCTTTGTGTCTTTGTCTAGCAGCTGTGCTCACAAGATGGTATGATTTTTCATCTATCAACATTTGTAACTCCTCTGCGGCCTCGTGCACCTTCTCAAGCAAGTCAAAATCTGGGCTTAATTTTTCCAGCTTCTCCAACTTGTTTCCCAGCTCCCTCAATACTTTGGCACCTTCACTCCCCACCCTCTGAATCTCGTTTCTAAACATCATCCTCAGTTCAGCTGCTGCCTATATATAGAAATTAAAACATAATCTCACTAATCCCATCCCGATATGATCGATGATGTTGCTTCTTAAGTCTTAAATCAAATCAAATGTATATGTACCTGTATTTCAGAAAGTATGCACCCATGCATTGCCATAACCATAAAAGCACAATGCCTTAATGCACCGCCAACTTTCACAAATTGACCCCATGGATATCTCAACATTTTATAACGCCCATGGGGCGGTTCCCAAATTGCAAATCCCAACTGCATGTATATATATATATATATATATATATATATATATATATATATATATATATATATAAACCAATTGAAAAGGCTAAAATTAGAAGAAAACAAATACCAGAGCATCTTCTTGACTTGTAGACTGTACTGCTGCTCTATATCCGGTATAAAGAGGGTCATCAGTCGCCTGGTATACGAGAATTTTCGAAGGTATCCTATCATATTCCACGTTTTGCAGGTAACTTCTAACACATTCTATTGGATTCCATTAAAAAAAAAAAGGATGCATGCATGGTTCAATATCCAGACTGGCAATATTGCTTGTTGTTAATAATAATATATGAATTAATACATGAACTTATTACCTTCCAAGGAAGTAGCAACACCCCTAAAATTCTTCACCACTAATTTGTGCAGCTCTTCTCCAGACCACACTGGATAAATACATATGTTAACTATAAAACATATGCCTGCCCCGACTATAACCAATAACAATCGAGAAACGGCTGTTCTAAAGAAGTGGGAAGTCCCCGACACTAGTACTATTGAAAATGTCAACATGAACACCCTGAACCCATATTCGTAAGGCTTCATTGATGGATAGAGTTTGATATAGGTTGACACAGAACCTAGATTAATGCAAAAACAAAAAAATATATTTATATATAAAGCTAGCACATAATATATATATATATATATATATATATATATATATATATATATATAATAATAATAATAATAATAATAATAATAATAATAATAATAATAATAATAATTGAGCAAACCATAATAATAATTAGTGAAGCTGACCTGCTATAAAGATGCTGATGATGACCACAATTTCATGCCATTCCCCAGCCCACACAGATACTTGAGCAAACCCCAATGCCAGCACTGCCGCAGAAAATGTCCCCAAAGTACGATTAAATCCTTTGCTAAGGGTCGCTCCTACGTACACTCACAAAATAATACAAACACGTGATGATGATGATCTTGTCGAGCTAGCTAGCTAGGTGATATATTTAAATTTAAATGAGCGTGTTATTTGTTTACCGATGCTAAATTCAAATACGACAATGACAGTTAGAATTGCCCAGATGCAATATTGGCTGATGTAATCAAGGGGTTCTTTAAAGAAAATGAGGACGGAAACAAAAGCAAGTGCGAACCCGGATTTAGCAGCGAAGATGATCTGTCTGGGGTCGGACCGACCCATTTCGTAAACCTTGACAAGGAACTCCTGAAGATCTTCCCATGATTTCGTGATTCTATCCAGGATGGACGCATCATCATCACCATCCTTATTATGATCAGTCTCTTCAAACAAGGCCTTCCGAGATAACAACCTTTCTTTGCTTCTGTCAATGTTAAAGTTATACGCCATTTTAGGATTGTTTATGAATAATATTACATAATTTCATTTCACTACCGGTGGTTGGAAGGAGAACGAGGAGGCTGATCCGATCTAAGAGTTGAGTGGGAGTGAAATCAGAAGTTGGTTTCGATTGAGGTGATTTTTTTTTTCTCCACATGTCTTTTTTTCACATTTCCATCAATTATATTAGACAAAATTAAAAAAATGGTCACTATTGTTTGCAAAAAATAACACCTTAAGGATATCTTTAGAAAGAAGTTTTTTTGTAAAACTAGAATAGTTTTCAAAAAGCATTATCGAATTAAGCTAGTTTTAAAATCTCTTGTAGAAATAGGTTGATTTGTGGGAGGGCCCACCACTTCTATCTTTTTTATGGGTTATTTGCTAAAAACGTTTATGTAATTTCATTTATAACCTTAACATTTTATAAATTTAACCCATTAAGTTTTATAACCCTAACATTTTATAAATTTAACTCTTTAAGTTTTATCTCATTTTATTTATCTCCTTCACTATTAAACAATTTATTTTTTATCCTTATTAAATATATATACATAGATTGCTTTATTCCATAATATATGATTATTTTTTTGTATTATTTTTAACAAATAACCCCTTTAAATAGATCCTATAAATACATTCAAATAGATATTAATATTGAATATATTACAACATTATGAAATTACAAGAACAATTAAAATCGATATTAAAGTACGAATTAAATGTAAAATTACAGTACAAATGTAACATCCGGACTCCCAGGTATCTTATTTTATGCTTTGATATTGAGTTTTTGGAGAGAGACTCGGCGAGTAGGCGCTCAGACTCGTCGAGTAGGAGCGCAGATGGTCGGCCTGATTTAATGGCGGACTCGGCGAGTCCACGCTGTTTAATGAAATCCTAATCCCCGGGGTTTGAGACTTATTTAAAGGGGCTTATAGCCATCATTTGCGGCTACCAGACCCCTGAGAGGAAGCCTAAGAGATCAAGAGCGTTTGTGAGGAAGAAGAGGTCATTTTTGATCTTTGTGTGGGTGTTTTTGCAAGAAGAAGGTGGTCAAGGCAAGAGGGAACTAAAGAGGGCGATATTCTGTGGATTTCAGAGGCTAGGAACTTCATTCTGAGGTATATTTCGATCCTTCCTCAGTTTGGTGTTAATCTTTGAGAGTTAGGGTTTCTAGCCCCTTTAGAGTATGGATTGTGGTGCAGTTGGTCCCTTCTTGTGTTGAGACTTTGGATCTGCATCCAAAGTGGTCCAGAGACCATAACTCCTCGATCTTTATGAGTGTCATTGGGAGCTAAGAGCTTTGGATGGCATATTGGGGTCATTTCTTCAAATAGAGCCATTAGGTCTTTGCATGGGCATCAAGATCCAAACTTTACTTGTTTATTTTGCTTAAGGAGGCCAGATTTACGGGTTAGAGGAACGGATCTGACCTTAGGAGGTCATTTGAGTTTGAGCATGGCTTGAACTCGCCGAGTCCAAGAGCAGACTCGGCGAGTAGGATGGGTTTTCCTCATAAATCACAAAGATGGTAACTCGTTGAGTTGGGGAAGTGACTCAGTGAGTCATTTGGGATTTTGAGGCGTGAGTTCATGACTGAACTCGCCGAGTCACAATAGTGCACTCAACGAGTCTAGTCAAAGGGTTGACCATTGACTTTTGTTGACTTTTAGGGTTTGGTCACTGTGACATCCCCAAAATCACGGCCAGAAAAGACCGATTTTGTTTATGTTTTGTTTGAAAATCAGAGTCACGTTTTAAATAAAAGTGTTGCGGAATTTGTCCCAAAACAAAATATGATAAAAATTTATCAAAAGCATTTCCAAGGAAATGTATTTCATTAAAAGACTTGGGATGTCATGTTCGATACAGATCAAAAGCATAAACAATACAATATAAGCCTTACTATAGTATTTCGTATCTACAGGCCTATATCCGTAATCCCTCATCCAAAACATCACATCTATGCTCATGCGCCACTACCTGTAATGCAAGAAACTGAGTGGGTCAGGCTTGGGAGCCTGGTGAGCACATAGGGTTTTCAACCCACAATAAATAAGTTTATTAATTTCATCAATCAACAATAATCCGATTACCCGTTCCCGTTATCCTCACTTTACATCCTAAACACCTATCATAAGGGACCTAGCCTAAGGATCATCATCGGGATGGACACCACTGCTAAGGGGGTTCCTTAGCAATAAATGTCTGAAAGGCAACCATGTGGGGGATGGAGTACACCGATGAACACATCGTTCACAAACACCTACAGGTTGCAAGCCTGCCAGCGTTCCACTGGACTGTCTAGAAGAGTCTGTGGTCGTCATCTATACTCTGCTAGATGACTGTATTAACAACAACAACATCGAGGCCTCTCATCATTTTATCACACATCGTCTTATTACATCTACCCATGTTTTACCCCAACATTTTTGTAGATATAAAATACATATACAGTTTAAATCATTTAAAACTTGTATAAAAACATTCATCCAGCATAGATAGCAAGTATACAGATAATATGCACACATAGCACGTAATATATAAAATACTTCATATCTATGTGTAAGATGAAAGTAACTATGCACTCACATGAAAAGTTGGTGATTCCGAACTTAGACATCGTTTCGCTTCTTAAAAAGAATTTCCTTCGACGAAACCTAGTATTATTACCACTAGAATTTAGTCTATTATTCGCCGAGACTAATTAATAATCTAACTATTATTACTATTATATAAGCATTAAAAAATACTTATATAACCCATAATAATAGCCCAAGTATTTATTATAAGTTTCTAATAACGTTACTATAATTAAATAAAAGCTATATTAAAAATAGCGTAAGCGTAGCTCACTTACATCGGGTTTTATAGAAAACCAGACTTTGCTTAGAGCAGCGTTTCCAAGCCGAAAAGTTCTTCTTATTGGAGCCGTTGAGCACTTCGGCCTTCAGGGCTTTCGCCTCGTGCTATGGAGGTTCCCTAGGCTTTTCGGGGGATTTCGGGGTTAGAGAGAGGTTCTAGAGAGAGAGTAAAGAGAAGAAAGAATGAGAAAGGTGTGAAGAAAATGAGGGTGGGAGAGGTTCTATTTATAGGGTGAAAATTGGCTGAACTTGGTGCCACATGTCACCATCTAGTGGCAAGACTTGGGGAGAAAGCAATTGCCAAGATTGTGCCACATCACCCATTTTCGCACAGCACACTTCCGACTTCTAAAATCCGTAACTTTCACATACGACCTCCATTTTTGATGTTCTTTAAATCCACGCGTAGGTAATAATAATATCTACAACTTTCATTTTGACTCCCTTGGCTAATTCTCGACCGATCTTAAATTTAACAGTACAAGGAGATTATACTGTTAAACATCCGCGTAAAATTCATAACTTCTACATACGGACTCTGTTTTCGTCTGTCTTTTTACCGTTGATTTCCTATTAATGAGATCTTCAAATCTCATTTAGGTCGCGTAAGCCAAAAACCACTCGAACTAAAATTCGAGTTTCGTGCCGTGCACTGCTAAGCCGAATCTTAGAAAAATCATAACTTCTTCATACGAAGTCAGATTTGGGCGTTCTTTGTATGGATGTTCTCGGTTTAACATATACTACAACCTTAGTTTAGATCACTAAGGCTAAAAATTCCTTCATCGTAAATTCACTATTTACGTCTCCCGGTGATGTGCCAGTTTTGCCGTAAAACTTCGGCGAGCCATAACTTCTTCGTTATAACTCGGATTTTGGCGTTCTCTATATCCTCGGAACTCTTGTTTCGACCACTAAAACTTTATATAAAGATATTGGGCTTATCTCATACTTTGATTTTGACGCTTATTTTTATTCTTTATTAATTATACATTTATAATTAAATAATAAGCACATAATTCACATAATAATCAAATATTTCATCTTTATTACTTCAAAAAGATTTAAAATAGTTGACATAAACTATTACATTGTCTAAAAATGTTTAGCCCCAAAACCTGGGCGTTACAATTCTCTCCCCCTTAGGATGATTCCGTCCCGGAATCATGCATCAGCAAACAGATGTGGATAGCGACTCATCATGTCACTTTCTGTTTCGCAAGTGAGATTCGGCCCATTCGGATGTTTCCATCGGACTAGCACTAAGTCGACCATCTTGCGTCGTAACTTCTTAGTCTTACGGTCAACAATTGCCTCAGACTCTTCGATTAGCCTTTTATTCTCATCCATCCTTAATTCTGAGATTAGAATTATGTCGGCTCTTCGACTAGCCTTTTATTCTCATCCATCCTTAATTCTGAGATTAGAATTATGTCGGGAACTTCTCCCGTGAATTTCCTCAGATAACACACATGGAAGGTGTTATGTATACCATCAAGTTCTTCGGGTAGTTCCAGCTTGTAAGCTTGGTTCCCAACCTTCTGAAGAACTTTGAACGGTCCAATAAACCTTGGACTCAACTTTCCTCGTTTCCCAAATCGTATAAGTCCCTTCCACAGTGAGACTTTAAGCAGAACCGAATCCCCAACTTCGAAGGTTATCGATCGTCTTTTCTTGTCAGCATAGCTCTTCTGACGATCCTGAGCTGCTAACATCCTTTCCCTAATCACCTTCAACTTCTCAGCAGTCTCATGGACTATCTCGGGGCCCATAAACTGCTTCTCTCCGTCTTCAAGCCAACAAGACGGCGTACGACACTTCTGTCCATACAAGGCTTGATAAGGTGCCATCTTGATGCTCGAGTGGAAACTATTGTTGTAGGAGAATTCTACCAGAGGTAAGTGCTCATCCCAGTTCCCTTGGAACTCGAGGGTACATGCTCTCAGCATATCTTCTAGTGTCTGAATCGTTCTTTCGCTCTGACCATCAGTTTGCGGATGGTAAGCAGTGCTCAAACAAAACTTTGTACCCAACTCCTCTTGTAGACTCCTCCAAAACCTCGAAGTGAAACGACTATCACGATCTGATACAATCGTAAGAGGAACACCGTGAAGTCTTACAATTTCCTTCACGTAAGCATTTGTGAGCTTATCCATAGACCACTTCTCGTTGGCTGCTATGAAGTGTGCACTCTTGGTGAAACGATCCACGACTACCCAAATCATATCGTGTCCGTTCTTCGTCCTGGGTAGTTTAGTCACATATCCATGGTGATGTCTTCCCATTTACCCATGGGTACAGGTAAAGGTTCTAAACTCTCATACGGTTTCTGATGTTGTGCCTTAACTCTTGTACAAGTCACACACTCGGCCACATACTTCACAACATCGAGCTTCATCGTCGGCCACCAGTAGTAGGGTTTTAGGTCCCTATACATTTTAGTACTACCGGGATGAATCGAGTACATGGTCTTATGTGCTTCTTCCATTAGAAGGTCTCTTATTCCTCCCATCTTAGGTACACAAATCCGATCTTGGAATACTTTCAGTCCTCGACTGTTTGCACTGAACACTAACATTTTGCCTAAACGTTCTTCTTTTTGGTCATTCTTCTCTAAAGCTTTTTCTTGAGCTTTCCTGATACTTTCCACAATCATCGAGACGACTTCAATTCTCAATGCTCTTGGCCTTTTCCTTTCAAGGTTGACTTTCCGACTGAGAGCATCAGCAACAACATTTGCTTTACCTGGGTGGTAAAGTATCTCACAGTCGTAGTCTTTGAGTAGTTCTAGCCAACATCGTTGCCTCATGTTCAATTCTTTCTGATTAAAGAGATACTGGAGACTCTTATGATCAGCGAAAAGCTTGCACTTCGTGTCGTATAGGTAATGCCTCCATATCTTTAAGGCAAATACTACCACTGCCAACTCCAGATCATGAGTGGGGTAGTTCTTTTCGTGTTCTTTCAATTGTTGAGATGTGTATGCTATCACCTTTTCTCTTTGGGTCAGAACACAACCCAACCCGACTCCAGATGCATCACTGTAAACCGCTAAGTCTTCAACTCCATCGGGTAAAGAAAGTATCAGTGCTTCACATAACTTCTTCTTTAGCTTCTCGAATGCTTCTTCATGCTTCTTATTCCACGTATATGTAGCTCCTTTATGGGTCAAAGTTGTCAATGGAGATGCTATCGAAGAAAAGCCTTGGATAAATCGTCGGTAATATCCGGCTAATCCTAGAAAGCTTTGGATCTCTGTGGGACTCTTTGGACATTCCCACTTCATTACAACATCGATTTTTGATGGGTCAACCATTATTCCCTCCTAGTTAACCACATGACCCAAGAATTGGACTTCTCGGATCCAAAAATCACACTTGGAGAACTTAGCGTAAAGCTTTTCCTTCCTTAACACTTCCAACACCTCCCGTAGATGCTTGTCATGCTCCCCTTGGCTCTTTGAGTAGTTCAGAATGTCGTCGATGAACACTATCACAAATTTATCGAGGAATGGTTTACAAACCCTGTTCATCAAATCCATGAATGCTGCAGGAGCATTGGATAGTCCAAATGACATAACCAAGAGCTCGTAGTATCCATATCTCATTCTAAATGCAGTCTTCTCAATATCCTGCTCTCTTACCTTCAGCTGATGATATCCTGACCTAAGATCGATCTTTAAGAAGTAGCTCGAACCTTGCAGCTGGTCGAATAGGTCATGAATCCTAGGCAATGGGTACTTGTTCTTCACTGTTGCCTTGTTCAGCTCTCGGTAGTCTATACACATTCTCATGCTTCCGTCCTTCTTCTTTACGAATAACACCGGAGCTCCTTAGGGTGATGAACTAGGTCGAATGAAACCGTTGTCCAACAGCTCCTGAAGTTGCATCATAAGCTCCTTCATCTCCGTCGGTGCTAATCGGTAAGGTGCCTTTACTATCGGTGTTGTACCTGGTAACAAGTCTATCCGAAACTCCACATGCCTATCAGGTGGTAATCTGGGAAGATCTTCAGGAAAGACTTCCAGATAATCGCACACAACCGGTATATTCTGCACCTCTTTCTTTTCCTTCTTAGCATCGATTATGAATGCCAAGTATGATGCACATCCTTTGGACAAACATTTTCTGGCTTTCATCAGGGAGATGATTCCAGAATTCACTCAGCGTTTGTCCCCGTACACCATAAATGATTCTTTTCCGGGTGGGTTCACCCTTACTATCTTCTTTCGGAATTGAATCTCAGCATCGTTGGCGCTAAGCCAATTCATACCCAAAACAATGTCGAAACCGTTTAACTCTATGGGTAATAGATCCTCATGGAATTCGTTTCCGTTTAGGTCAATGACGATGTTCCTAATACGATTACTAACATGTACGAATTTGCCACTGGCAACTTCTACAATTAGGGCATTATCAAGTTTTTCTACAAGTAATGCTATTTTCTCACCAAATTTACACGACACAAAGGAGTAGTTGGCTCCAAAATCAAATAGTATATTTGCAGGAAAACCATTTACAAGAAAGGTACCTGAAGCGACGTCTGCTGCCTCCTTCACAGCCTCGAGCGTCATTTGGAAGGCACTCGCCTTCGGCTTCGATGGTATGTTAGGTCTTCATGCCTCCTTCTTTTTCGGGCAATCCTTTGAAATGTTCCCCTCCTCGTTGTACTCATAACAGACTTTCTTAGTGAACGTGCATTCGTTGGCATAGTGCCCAGGCTTTCCACACTTGAAACAAGTGACTCCTCCGTCACATTTCCCCTGGTGCTTCTTCTTGCACTTGTCGCACCATTTTGCTTCGAATCCTCCTCCTCTCGAACCAGACTTCGAGAATTTACTCTTCTTACCGGACCTCGAGGATCCGTTAAATTTCCTTTTCTCTCCCACCTCCGCTCTCTCCAGACCCTTCTCTCATATCTAGGTCTCCACATTCTTAGCAGCCCAGATGGCGGCTTTTAGAGTGGTAGTTTGCTTGACCATTGGACCAAAGTCCGCTGGTAATCCGAGGGAAATTTTGTTAACCTTGGAGAGTTCAGTTGGGATCAGGTGAGGAACAAGCTTCATTTTCTCAGTAAAGCTTACAGCGTATTCAGTAATGCTCATTCTTCCCTTCTTCAAATTCTGGAATTCATTGTTGATATCCAGAAGATCCTGTTCAGAGCAGTATTGCATCTTCAACTGTACCAGAAAATCCTCCCACGACATCTTGCTTGCTTCACCTTTGGGCATTGAATCAGCTAATAGCTTCCACCAGTTAGTACTCCAGATTTCAACAGAGGAACCGCGAGAGCGGTCTTCTGCCTATTGCTACACTCGCAACTCTCAAACATCGTCTCCATTTCAGAGATCCAGTTCATGACTTCCACTGGCGTCGGGCTTCCGGATAGACTCGGTGGTTTGGATGCCATGAAATCCTTGTATTTGCATCCACAACCATCATTTCCTCCATCCTGGTGGTTTTGCCTAACTATCGGTGGGTTGGCTTGACCAACAATCCCACTATAGTTTCCTTCCTTAGTCTGCCCTTCGTTCAACTCGGGCTGTTCGATCTGAATAGTCGCTTCCTCTCGATTTTGCTGGAGCAAACGCCTGGTTTCCTGCATTTGACGATTCAACATTGCATGGACCATCGATTGCACTCCGGCCATCGTTATTGGCCCGGCGGCGGCTTCCACAACTGGTATTTGCTCGATCACTAGGGGTTGGTTTCTGTTCCCATTTGCATTCACGTTTCCGCTACGGGTCCTTGCTATCTTGATCTATACACTGAATAAGGTGAATTTAAATCTTTATTTAGGACTGATGTTCAAATCATCCTTATCTCTGCGAAACGTTTACATGCTAGTTCTAATATCATAGTCGTACGTATAGAATCCTAAACACATAAGGTTTCCAGATCCGGTCGGCAACAGACCATACATCCGAACAATTAACAGCATATCAGGCACAAAGCATTTATCACATAGAAGCATTTTATAAAAAACATAATTCATTTAATATTCGTAAAAACACCCATGTTTGAAATTCAATCCATGTCGTACAAAAATCCCAAGATCTCATAACATAAAATCTCGTGTGTGTGTACTGATCAAGTCGGCGCCTTCCCACGGTCGTCACTAGTACCTGAAACAAATAACATCAAACATTGTAAGCACAAAGCATAGTGAGTTCCCCAAAATACCACATATAACACATATTAGCCACTTGAGGCTATAACTCTGTGGGTCCGTGCACCCAAACTCTGTGAACTCTCAGGTTCTAACTCTGTAAACATGCACAACATAAATCACATAGAATAATGTAGTGCATCACATAACACATATATAGCATACAAACACTGTATCACATACTCTAGTTACCTACTCAGGGTAAAGTATAGTGAGAAGACTCACCTCGTGTATCTCGATAACTCGCAAATCCCTTAAATCAATCGTGCTCAATCCCCCGAGCTATAATCTTCCTATAATACAATATATCTCTAATTAATACTTTTACAACTAAGTTTGACTAACCCTATCAAGTCAACACTTGTCAACTGTCAACTTTGACCGGACTCGGCGAGTGCACCAAAGCGACTCGGCGAGTCTATACGCATTCACTGACTCCCTTGGATCCTCTCTTGGCACGTCGAGTACTTCCCTAACTCGATGAGTTCCGGCTTGACTTAACCCCATATTGACTCTCCCTGACTCACTGGGTCATCCCCCAACCCGGCGAGTCTACTCGCTGAACACTTTACGTGAAACCCCAACCCTACTCGCCGAGTCTCAAGAACAACTCGGCAAGTTCATGCCATGCACAAACTTTATTGACCTTCTAAGGTCAGATCTGCTTTCCCAAACCATAGATCTGGCCTTCCCAAGCATGAATGTCACGTAAAGTTCGAAACTTTATGCTTGTATAACCCCCATAAGGCATAAAAAGGAGATTTGGTCCCAAAAATAACCACCTAGGTCCAATGACTCCATAATAACCCAAAAAGCTCCAATGGTTAAGGTCTCTGGACCTCTTTGAGTCCAGATCCAAGGCACAAACTCGAAGAGGGACCATTTTCTTCACATAATCACTCTCCAAAGGGGTTATAAAACCCTAACTCTAAAGATCAACCCTAAAACTGAAGGAGATTCGAACCTTTACCTCAAAATGAAGCCTCTGGACTCTGGATCTGCTGGAATCTCACCTCCTCCTTGCTCTTTCCACCTTCCTCTTGCTAAATAAAGAATACAAAGGCCCAAAAGTGACTTCCTCTCTCCCAAAACGAATTAGCTCTCTTAGGGTTCTCTCAAGGGACTGGTAGCCGCAATGGGAGGCTATAAGTGCCCTTAAATAGGCTCCAAACCCGAAGAATTAGGGTTTCATTAAATAGTGTGGACTCGCCGAGTCCACTCCTTGGACTCACCGAGTCCAGACGCGAACCCGCGTCCAAAATCGCGATCTTACTCGGCGAGTTTGAGCTCCAACTCGCCGAGTCTCCTCACAAAATACCAAAAATATAAGAATGAATAATACCTGGGAATCCGAGCTGTTACAAATCTCCCCCACTAGAACTAGACTTCGCTCTCAAAGTCTCGCTCTGCAAATAACTCCGGATGCTGCTCGTGCATCTCACGCTCCGGCTCCCAAGTCATGTTGGACCCCTTCCGATGCTGCCACTGAACCAAAACCAAAGGTACCTCCTTGTTCCTCAGAACCTTGATTTTCCGATCTTTGATTGCCACTGGTCTCTCAGCATAATTCAGGCTCGCATCCACCTGAATATCCTCTAATGGAACCACTGCCGAATCATCGACTATACACGTCCGCAATTGCGACACATGGAAAGTGTCGTGAATCTGCCCCAACTCTGCTGGCAATTCCAAACGATAGGCTACCCTGCCTATCCTCGCGACCACCCGAAATGGACCAATATATTGGGGCCCCAACTTGCCCCTCTTCCTGAATCGAATCACTCCTTTCCAAGGAGAGACCTTCAGGAGCACAAAGTCGCCGACCTGAAACTCAAGCTCGAACCGGCATCTGTCCGCATAACTCTTCTGACGACTCTGAGCGGTCAACAACCTCTGTCTGACCTGCTGGATCTGCTCTGTCATCTGAAGTACAATCTCAGTACTGCCCATAACACGCTGTCCGACTTCTCCCCAGCAAATGGGGGTCCGACACCTCCTCCCATACAACAGCTCAAAGGGTGGCATACTAATGTTCGAATGATGGCTGTTGTTGTAAGAAAACTCTGCCAAGGGCAAGTACGTACCCCAACTCTCCCCGAAATCCATCACACATGCCCGGAGCATGTCCTCGAGCGTTTGAATCGTCCGCTCACTCTGTCCGTCTGTCTGGGGGTGATATGCAGTACTAAAATGCAGCCTAGTACCCAGCTCCTCATGAAACTTCTTCTAGAATCTGGATGTGAAGCGTACATCCCGGTCCGAGACAATCGAGATCGGCACCCCATGCCGAGATACCACTTCCCTCACGTACATCTCTGCTAACTTCTCTACGGAGGAGCTCTCACTAATAGCAAGGAAGTGGGCGCTCTTCGTCAACCTGTCCACAATCACCCAAATTTCATCGACTCCCCTCGCAGTTCTCGGCAATTTGGTGATAAAATCCATGGTAATCTGTTCCCACTTCCATTCGGTAACCTCCAACGGCTGCAACCTACCATGCGGTCTCTGGTGCTCGGCCTTAACCCTACGGCAGGTTAAGCACCTCTTAACAAACCATGCAACATCCCTCTTCATACAGGGCCACCAATACTCCCTCCTCAGATCCAAATACATCTTAGTGGCCCCAGGATGGATCGAGAATTTCGACCGATGAGAGTCTTCCATCAAATGGTACGCGTCCCTTCCACAAACGGTACCCAAATCCGCCCCTGAAATGTCATAAGCCCCCAACCATCGGTAACGAACTCCGATACCAACCCTACCACTCGCTCTCTCTTTTGGTTCTTCGACTTCACGGCCTCAGCCTGTGCTCCATGAATGGTGTCCAACACCAGAGCTATCACGGTCAAATGCAAATATACACCTCGCAACGGGGCGCTCTCCGCCCTGCGACTCAGGGCGTCTGCTACCACATTAGCCTTGCCCGGATGGTACAGGATCTCACAATCATAATCCTTAACGACATCCAACCACCTCCTCTGCCGCATATTTAGGTTGGGCTGATCCATCAAATATTTCGGGCTCTTATGGTCCGTGTATATCGTACACCGAACCCCATACAGATAGTGATGCCAAATCTTGAGGGAGAACACCACTGCCCCCAACTCTAGGTCATGGGTGGGATACCTCGTCTCATGTGGCTTCAGCTTCCTCGATGCGTATGCTATCACATGCCCTCCCTGCATCAGCACTGCTCCCAACACCAAGATCGATGCATCACAGTATACCACAAAGTCCTCCATTCCCTCCGGGAGGGCTAACACCGGGGCCTCGCATAACCTTTGGCAAAGCGTCTCAAAGGAGGCCTGCTGCTCGGGGCCCCATGAAAAAGAGACACCCTTCCGGGTCAATCTGGTGAGTGGCACTGCGATCTTAGAGAAATCCTTGATAAATCTCCGATAATAACCGGCCAACCCTAGAAAACTCCTGTTCTCGGAGGGTGACCTCGGCACCTCCCAACTCATCACCACCTCAACTTTGGCCGGGTCGACCAATATCCCTTTATGGTTAACGAGATGTCCTAGGAACTGGACCTCTCGCAACCAGAAATCACACTTGGAGAATTTGGCATAAAGCCTCTCTGATCTCATAACTCCGAGGATCTCCCTCAAATGCTCCTCATGCTGCTCTCTAGATCTCGAATATACCAAGATGTCATCGATGAATACAATCACTGATCGATCCATCATCGGCCTGCACACTCGGTTCATGAGATCCATGAACACTATCGGGGCATTGGTGAGCCTGAAAGGCATCACCACAAACTCGTAATGCCCATAACGCGTCCTGAACGCTATCTTCTCGATGTCCTCATCTCGCACCCTCACCTGATGGTATCCAGACCTCAAATCAATCTTGGAGAACCAAGATGCTCCCTGTAACTGATCGAACAAATCGTCGATCCTCGGCAACGGGTAACGGTTCTTGACCGTCAGCTTGTTCAACTCCCGGTAATCAATGCACATCCGGTGTGAACCATCCTTCTTCTTGACAAAAAGGATAGGCTCTCCCCACGGCGAGCTACTCGGCCGAATAAACCCCTTTCCCAACAGCTCCTGAAGCTGTGAGGACAACTCTTGCATCTCTAAAGATGCAAGGTGATAAGGCATCTTAGCAATAGGCGCGGCTCCCGAAACCAAATCGATACTGAACTCCACTTGCCTCACGGGAGGCACACCTGGCAACTCCTCTAGAAAGACATATGGGAACTCACGCACTATCGGAACCTCCTCCACTGACCTCGGCCTCTCGGAATCAACCCGCGTATCCATCACGTACGCCACAAAACCCTTACAGCCCTGCTGTAGACACTGCCTCACCCTAGTGGCCGAACAAAACGTTGATCCAGAACCTGTACCCTCGCCATACACCGTAAGAACTCCCCCACTAGGGTCTCGTATGGTCACCAGCTGTCGCTCGCAGTCGATAACCGCACTAAATCTGCTCAACCAGTCCATGCCCACACTGACACAAACATCACCCATCGCAATAGGAACCAAGTCAATCGGGAAATCAACACCGAAAATCTCGAATACGCACCCGCGGATCACCTCCGTGGCACATATCACCCTCTCGTCTGCTATGGAAACTCTCAGAGGCCGACTCAGTGCCTCACGACTAACACTAATATGATGACTAAAAGCCAAAGATACAAAAGACCGACTCGCACCCTAGTCAAATAACACCAAGGCAGGTACATAATTCACAAGAAAAGTACCTACGCATAACCTAATATAAGCATAATATCTCAATCATCAAAATAAATACACGAAAGAATACATACCAGCCACGACATAAGGCGCTGCGCGGACCTCCTCCAAGGTCAACTGAAAGGCTCTCCCTCGTGCCCTCGGCGCCTCGGCCTTCACTGGCCGACTCTCGGTAACTCTGATGGCGGCAGGGGCAGATCCCTTAGGTGCTCCCTGAGATGATCCCCCGCAACTACGGACACTCCGCCTTCCGGTGTCCGGTCTAGTTGCAGTGAAAACACACTGCAAACCCCTTGGGGCAGTCCTTGGCCATATGCCCCTCCTTGCCACATTTGTAGCAAGATCCAGCTCTACATACTCCATCATGACCCTTGCCGCACTTTCCATAAGTGCGGCCCTTCTGGCTCCCAGATTTGGGATCAGTGGGCTTGGCCCGCTTGGCTACCGGCTGGGACTGTGCCGGTCGCCGATCCCTCCCCTGAGACTCCGCCTCCTCCCTGGCCTGAGTCTCTATCTCAATCTCCCTCTTCCGGGCATTTGCCTGAAGCTCAGAAAATGTCCGGTATGAGGAGTTCGCCACGAACTCCCGAATGTCTCGCCTCATGCGTTCCTACTCAATGAACACGTGCTCAGGGCAGAACATCGCCCTCTCGTGGAACATCCTGGTAATCACCGTAACAGACTCAGTACCCCTGCTTGAGGGTCAGAAACTTCTGGGCCAAACGCTCCCTATCCACCTGGGGAACGTACTCATCTCGGAACATGGCAGTGAACCTCTCCCAGGTCACTGCCGCAAGCTCAGCAGGCAAAAAGTGCGTTGTCACAAACTTCCACCAGTCCTTCGCTCCCAAGCGAAGCTGGTTCAGCGCGAATTGAACTCTCAAGTGCTCAGGAGATGAGCAAGTGAAGAAACACCCCTCTATGTCTGAAATCCACCTCATAGCCGCCACCGGGTCCTGGGTCCCGTCAAACTCTGGCGGTTTCGTGTTGCTGAACTCCCGGAACAGCAACGCATTACCACCCTGCGGCCTCGCAGCAGCAACAGCTGCAGTGGCCGCCGCAACAGCAGCCTCAGAAGGAGCAGCATAACGCTCGTCGAAAGTCTCAATCAGCTTGGTCGTAATAGACCCAAACATCTCTGGTATCTCTGCCCTGATGGCCGCAACCACCTCCTCATGGATGATCCGACGGATCTCCTCATCACTAGCCCCACTGCTCTCTGGCATAAGACGTGTCCTCACCATGATCTACCTCTGAAATACAACATACAATAAATTAGAATCCATTCGAGCATACTCACACTCGACAACTCTTCCCTCCCTGATCCTTGGCATTCCAAAGGTTCTTACTTGAATTGTACACCGCACCGGTGCTTTCAGTTGTACGGGCCCAATACTACTGTCCGCACCGTTTCAGTATACACCCCAAATCCTCCTCTTCGGATCCCAAGTTCCAAGTACTCTATCACTCTCTAACAGATCTCTCATAAGCTCCTCGCTGCTACCTATTCACTCTCAAGCATCTCATAGCAGCTCACCTCTCCCTAGGCTAAGGCATCACAAATCAGGGCACTCTAGTCCTAAATGGAATACCTAGCCCGCTCTAGCAAGATAATAAATCATATCAATCTCATAAACATATAATATAAGGGTATTTTGGGAAATCATCGTTCGGGCACTGACTGATCGTACATAGGTTTTTACTCTGAGTTTCTCTAAAAATCTTTTTGAGAAATCACCGTTCGAGCGCTGACTGATCGTACACACGTTTCTACTCTGAGTTTCTCTAAAAATATTTTACTTCTTTTAGAAAATTTGGTTCTCTTTTGAAAATATTTTCCAAATCCTCAGTTTGAGTTCAAATACTCCCGAAGGTGTACCCCAATCCCTCAAACCAAGGCTCTGATACCAACTTGTAACACCGTAAATTTCAAAACAATTTTTCGCATTTTATAAAAAACATAATTCATTTAATATTCGTAAAAACACCCATGTTTGAAATTCAATCCATGTCATACAAAAATCCCAAGATCTCATAATATAAAATCTCGTGTGTGTGTGTACTGATCAAGCCGGCGCCTTCCCACGGTCGTCACTAGTACCTGAAACAAATAACACCAAACACTATAATCACAAAGCTTAGCGAGTTCCCCAAAATACCACATATAACACATATTAGCCACTCGAGGCTATAACTCTGTGGGTCTATGCACCCAAACTCTGTGAACTCTCAGGTTCCAACTCTATAAACATGCACAACATAAATCACATAAAATAATGCAGTGCAACACATAACACATATATAGCATAAAAACACTGTATCACATACTCTAGTTACCTACTCAAGGTAAAGTATAGTGAGAAGACTCACCTCGTGTATCTCGATAACTTGCAAATCCCTGAAATCACTCGTGCTCGATCCCTTGAGCTATAATCTTCCTATAATACAATATATCTCTAATTAACACTTTTACAACTAAGGTTGACTAACCCTATCAAGTCAACACTGGTCAACTCTGGTCAACGGTCAACTTTTACCGGACTCGGCGAGTGCACCAAAGCGACTCGGCGAGTCTATACGCGTTCACTGACTCCCACGGATCCTCTCTTAGCACGTCAAGTACTTCCCTAACTCGACGAGTTCCACCTGGCATGAATCGCGGGGCAACCATGACTCAACTCGCCGAGTCTCAAGAATAACTCGGCGAGTTCCGGCTTGACTTAACCCCATATTGACTCTCCTTGACTCACTGGGTCATCCCCCAACCCGGCGAGTCTACTCGCTGAACACTTTACGTGAAACCCCAACCCTACTCGCCGAGTCTCAAGAACAACTCGGCGAGTTCATGCCATGCACAAACTTTATTGACCTTCTGAGGTCCGATCTGCTTTCCCAAACCATATATTTGGCCTTCCCAAGCAGGAATGTCACGTAAAGTTCGAAACTTTATGCTTGTATAACCCCCACAAGGCATCAAAAGGAGATTTGGTCCAAAAAATAACCACCTAGGTCCAATGACTCCATAATAACCCACAAAGCTCCAATGGTTAAGGTCTCTGGACCTCTTTGAGTCCAGATCTAAGGCACAAACTCAAAGAGGAGGGACCATTTGCTTCAAATAATCACTCTCCAAAGGGGTGATAAAACCCTAACTCTAAAGATCAACCCTAAAACTGAAGGAGATTCGAACCATTACCTCAAAATGAAGCCTTTGGACTCTGGATCCGCTGGAATCTCACCTCCTCCTTGCCCTTGCCACCTTCCTCTTGCTAAACAAAGAATACAAAGGCCCAAAAGTGACGTCCTCTCTCCCAAAACGAATTAGCTATCTTAGGGTTCTCTCAAGGGACTGGTAGCCGCAATGGGAGGCTATAAGCGCGCTTAAATAGGCTCCAAACCCGGAGAATTAGGGTTTCATTAAACAGCGTGGACTCGCCGAGTCCACTCCTTGGACTCACCGAGTCAAGACGCGAACCCGCGTCCAAAAATCGCGATCCTACTCGACAAGTTTGAGCTCCAACTCGCCGAGTCTCCTCAAAAAATACCAAAAATATAATAATGAATAATACCTGGGGATCCAGGCTGTTACACTAATTCTCGACCGATCTTAAATTTAACAGTACAAGGAGATTATATTGTTAAACGTCCGCGTAAAATTCATAACTTCTACATACGGACTCTGTTTTCGTCTATCTTTTTACCGTTGATTTCCTATTAATGAGACCTTCAACTCTCATTTAGGTCATGTAAGCCAAAAACCGCTCGAACTAAAATTCGAGTTTCGGGTCGTGCACTGCTAAGTCAAATCTTAGAAAAATCATAACTTCCTCATACAAAGTCAGATTTGGGCGTTCTTTTTATGGATGTTCTCGGTTTAACATATACTACAACCTTGGTTTAGATCACTAAGGCTAAAAAGTCCTTCATTGTAAATTCACTATTTACGTCTCCCGGTGCCGTGCCGGTTTTGCCGTAAAACTTCGGCGAGCCATAACTTCTTCGTTATAACTCGGATTTTGGCGTTCTCTATATCCTCGGAATCCTTGTTTCGGCCACTACAACTTTATATAAAGATATCAGGCTTATCTCATACTTTGATTTTGATGCTTATTTTTATTCTTTATTAATTATACATTTATAATTAGATAATAAGTACATAAATACACATAATTCACATAATACTCAAATAATTTATCTTTATTACTTCAAAAAGATTTGCAATAGTTGACATAGACTATTACATTGTCTAAAAATGCTTTGCCCCAAAACCTGTGCGTTACAGTCAACTTTAGAGTATTTGAGGCTTTGAGCCTTAAGAGGGGTAAAATGGTCTTTTACCCTCCTGAGAGTGCTAAGAGAGGGAATGGTCAAGCCTTGGGAAATTTGTTAATGCCGAGTGTTTATTTTTGTATGATTAGGCGGAGGTTAGATTATGTTTCACGGAGTCCGAGATTTCTGAGTTACCGAGTTACACGAGGTGAGTCTTCTCACTATACATTACCTAGAGTGGTATTATGAGCTGACCGGAAGGTCTTATGTGCTATGTATGAGATTGTGTGCCACATATGAGATTATATGCTATGTGATGTATGTATGATATATAATTGTATAGACCAGATCGGAGTGTCCAACGAGACAGACCAGGTCGGAGGGCCCAACGAGCTATGATCGGACCAGAGGGTCCAACGAGCTACGGGACCGGAGGGTCCCGCTGAGACACATCGACCGGAGGGTCGTACAGTACGTAGCCTCGAGTGGCGTATGTGTTGTATGTGGTATTTTGGGGAACTGACTAAGCATTTATGCTTACAGTTGTTGTGCTATGTGTTTCAGGTACTAGTGAGGACCGTGGAAAGGCACCGGCGTGACCCGTACACACAGAGAGAAGATTTGTTTTTGTGATCTTGGGATATGTTATGTTTTGATAAATATTGTGGAATACTTTTATATAAATTTGGTTGTTGAAAAATGAAAAAATTGTTTGAAAATCTCATCATTAGAAGTTGGTATCAGAGCCTTGGTTTGAGGGATTCGGATGCACCTTCGGGCGTATTTGAACTCAAACTGAGGATTTGAGAGATTTTTTTTTAAAATAAAACAAGTTTTTTAAAAAAAGAGTAAAAGGTTTAAAAAGAGAAGAGCACAGTAGTGTGTACGGTCAGCCAGCGCCCGAACAGTGAATCCCCAAAATACCCTTACATTATGTGTTATATGATATATTATGTTATGCATGCTAGAGTTGGCTAGGTATTCATATTAGGACTAGAGTGGCCTAATTTGTGATGCCTTAGCCTAGGAGATTATTGATGCTATGAGATGCCTTGAGAGTGAGTAGGTAGCAGTTAGGAGCTCATGAGAGGTCTATCAGAGGGTAACAAATGCATAGTGAGAGTAGAGTACTTGCGATTTGAAATCCAAGGAGGAGGATTTGGGGTGAATACTGATGCGGTGTGGTGAGTAGTATAGGGCCCGTACTATTGAAGACATCAGATCAGTGAGCAGTCCAAGTAAGAATCCTTTGGATATTGGAGGACAAGTAGGGTTGCATTATCGAGTGCGAGTATGCTCGATCGAGTCTCTAATATTTTTATGTTATCTTTCAGAGGCATCATGGTTGGGACACGACACACACCTAGGATCAGTGGTGTCAGCGACGAGGAGATCCGTCGATTGATTCATGAAGAGGTGGCTGCTGCCATCCGGGCCGAGATTACAGAGATGTTTGGAGAAATCAAGACCACATTGATTGAGACCTTTGATGAGTGGTATGCAACAGTGACTGAGGCTGCGGCTGCTGCAGCTAATGTTGTTGTTGCTGCTGCCAGACCTTAGGGAGGTGACTCGTTGTTATTTCGGGAGTTCAGCAACACGAAGCCACCAGAGTTCGATGGGATGCAGGACCCAATTTTTGCGATGAGATTGATCTATGACATCGAGGGATGTTTCTACACGTGTTCTTGTCCAGAGCACTTGAGGGTACGGTTCGATCTGAAACAGCTCCGCTTGGAAGAGAAGGATTGGTGGAAGTTCGTGACACCGAGCTTCACTCTGGCAGAGATTTCTGAGGTGATCTGGGAGAGGTTCACCGCCATGTTCAGAGACGAGTATGTTCCCCCGGTGGAGAGGGAACAGTTGATTCAGGAGTTCTTGACCATCAAGCAGGGTACTAGTTCTGTTACAGTTGTAACCATGAAGTTTCATGAGAGGGCGATGTTTTGCCCTGAGCAGGTGTCTACCAAGCAGGATCGCATGAACTGGTATCTGAGTGTTCTGAGGAGAGATATTCGTGAGTTCATGGTGAACTCGACTTACCGGACATTTGCCGAGTTCCAGGCAAATGCTCAGATGAGGGAGATTGAGTTGGAGACTCAGGCCAGGGAAGAGGCCGAGTCGCAGAGGATGGATCGGCGACCGGCTCAGTCTAAGCCGGCAGCCAAGCAGGCCAAGCCTGTTGATTTGAGATCTGGGAGAGCGAAGGGCCACACTTGTGGGAAGTGCGACAAGATTCACGAGGGTTCGTGCCGGGCAGGAGTATGCTACAAGTGCGGGAAGGAGGGGCATATCGCGAGGGATTACCCCAAGGGATTTTCTGTTTGCTTCCAATGCAACCAGACCAGCCATCAGAAGGCCAAGTGCCCTCAGCTAGGGGTGTAAGTGAACCGAGCTACTCGTGAGCTACTCGGGATCGACTCGTTAAAAGCTCGACTTGAGATCGAATTAAACGAGCTCGAGCTGAGTTCGAGCCTAAATATGAGGCTCGTTTATTAAATGAGCTCGAGCCGAGCTTCAATTAATGGGCTCGCGAGCCTAAACGAGCTTAAACGAGCCTCTATATATAAATATATGTATATATATATATATACACACACACACACACACACATATACATACACACACACACATATATATATATATACACACACACACACACACATAGAGGCTCGTTCAGGCTCGATTAGGCTCGCGAGCCCAATAAATTGTTCATGAGCCGAGCTCGAGCTTCATTTTAAGGCTAGAATCGAGCTCGAGCTCGAGCTTGAGCTTCCTCAAATTAAACGAGCCGAGCTCGAGCTTTGTCAGGCTCGGGCTCGGCTCGGCTCGTTTACACCCCTACCCTCAGCTACTTAAAGGATCAGCGTAGGGATCCACGCCTGCTTCTAGGGCTACCGAGGTTCGGCCAGCAAAGGTCGAGGCACCGAAGGCTCGCGGGAGAGCCTTCCAGTTGACAGCGGAGGAGGTCCGCACAGCACCCGACGTTGTGGCCGGTATGTATTCTTTTCTCTATTTATTTGAGTCTGAGATATTATGCTTATATTATGCTATGCGTAGGTACTTTTCTTCTGAATTTTGTACCTGCCTTAGTGTTATTTGACTCGGGAGCGAGTCGATCTTTTGTGTCGTTAGCTTTTAGTCATCATATCAGTATTTGTCGAGAGGCCTTGATTCGACCTCTGCAAGTTTCTATAGCTAACGAGCGAGCAGTGTATGCCACGTAGGTGATTCGAGGAAGTAGGCTTGAGATCTTCGGTGTGGGGTTCCCAAATGATCTAGTCCCGATTGTGATGGGGGGGGCGTATGTGTCATAGTGGGCATGGATTGGTTGAGCCAATTTGGAGCTATTATAGACTGCGAGCGTCAGTTGGTGACGATTCGAGACCCTAGTGGGGGAGTACTTATGGTGTACGGTGAGGGTACCCGTCCTGAGTTAGCATTTTGTTCGGTTGCTAGGGCAAGGCAGAGTTTACAGAAGGGTTGTAGGGTATTTGTGGCCTATGTGATGGACACACGAGTGACCGCTGGGAGGCCAAGTTCGATTGATGAGGTCCCGATTGTGCAGGAGTTCCCTGATGTTTTCCCTGAGGAGTTGTCGGGTGTGCCTCCCGGGAGGCAGGTGGAGTTTCGTATCGACTTGGTACCAGGGGCGGCACCTATTGCCAAGGCACCCTATTGCCTTCCGCCGCCCGAGATGCTGGAGTTATCCTCGCAGCTTCAGGAGCTACTGGGAAAGGGGTTTATTAGACTGAGTAGCTCACCATGGGGAGCGTCGATCCTTTTTGTCAAGAAGAAGGATGGTTCACACCGGATGTGTATTGATTACCGGGAGTTGAACAAGTTGACGGTCAAGAACCGTTATCCGTTACCGAGGATCGACGATCTGTTCGATCAGTTGCAGGGAGCGTCTTGGTTCTCCAAGATAAACTTGAGGTCGGGCTATCATCAGATGAGGGTTCGGGATGAGGATATCCAGAAGACAACGTTCAGGACTCATTACGGGCATTACGAGTTCGTGGTGATGCCTTTCGAGCTCACCAATGCACCAGCAGCGTTCGTGGAACTCATAAACAGGGTGTGCAAGCCGATGATGGATCATTCGGTGATCGTATTCATCGATGATATCTTGGTGTATTCGAGATCCAGAGAGCAGCACGAGGAGCATTTGAGTGAGATCCTTGGAGTTCTGAGATCGGAGAGGCTTTACGCCAAATTCTCCAAGTATGATTTTTGGTTACAAGAGGTCCAGTTCCTAGGGCACCTCGTTAACCAGAAGGGGATATTGGTCGATCCGGCAAAGATCGAGGTGGTGATGAGTTGGGAGGTGCTGAGGTCACCTACCGAGATCAGGAGTTTTCTGGGGTTGGCTGGTTATTATCAGAGATTTATCATGGATTTCTCTAAGATCGTCGTGCCACTCACCAAGTTGACCCAGAAGGGTGTTGCTTTTTCATAGGGTCCGGATCAGCAGACCTCATTTGAGATACTTCGCCAGAGATTGTGCGAAGCTCCGGTGCTAGCACTCCCGGAAAGGATGGAGGATTTTGTGGTGTACTATGATGCATCGATATCAGGGTTGGGAGCGGTTCTTATGCAGAGGGGGCATGTGATAGCATATGCATCGAGGCAGCTGAAACCTCATGAGTCGAGGTATCCCACCCACGATCTAGATTTGGGGGCAGTGGTGTTTGCCCTCAAGATCTGGCGTCACTATCTATATGGGGTTCGGTGTACCATATACATGGATCACAAAAGTTTGAAGTACTTGATGGATCAGCCTAACCTGAATATGTGCCAGAGGAGATGGTTGGATGTGGTAAAGGATTACGACTACGAGATCCTGTACCACCCGGGCAAGGCTAATGTTGTAGCTGATGCCTTGAGTCGTAGGGCGGAGGGCGCCCCGATACGAGATGTTTACATGAGATTGACAATGATGACTCCGGTGTGGGACACCATTCGAGGGGCTCAGGCGGAGTCTGTGAAACCAGAGAACCGCAAAAGGGAGCGAGTGATCAGGCAGGTATCGGAGTTTGTTACCGATAGTCGATGACTTATGACCTTTCAGGGTCGGGTTTGGGTACCGTTTGTGGGCGGAACGCGTACCGTCTTGACGGAGGAGGCGCATAGATCGAAGTTCTCGATCCACCCCGGGGCCACTAAGATGTATTTGGACCTGAAGAAGGAGTAGTGGTGGCCCTATATGAAGAGGGATGTTGCATGGTTCGTGGAGAGGTTCTTGACTTGTCTCAAGGTTAAGGCTGAGCACCAACGTCTGCATGGTAAGTTGCAGCCGTTAGAGATTCCCGAGTGGAAGTGGGAATAGATCGCCATGGATTTCATCACCAAATTGCCAAGGACTGCCAGGGGTGTCGATGCAATCTGGGTGATTGTGTACAGATTGACGAAGAGCGCTCACTTCCTTGCCATCAGTGAGAGCTCTTCCGCGGAGAGGCTGGCAGAGTTGTACGTTAGGTAGGTGGTATCGCGACATGGAGTACCGATCTTGATCGTCTCAGATTGAAATATGTGTTTCACTTCCAAATTCTGGAAGAAATTTCATGAGGAATTGGGTACG
The DNA here is from genome assembly GCF_052625555.1 of Lactuca saligna. Lineage (NCBI taxonomy): Eukaryota > Viridiplantae > Streptophyta > Magnoliopsida > Asterales > Asteraceae > Lactuca > Lactuca saligna. Next base: position 192,937,509 of record NC_136418.1, on the reverse strand, counting down.
AGGCTGCATTTTAGTATCGCATACCACCCACAGACCGACGGGCAGATCGAGCGGACGATTTAGATGCTCGAGGACATGCTTTGGGCATGTGTATTGGATTTCGGCGGGATTTGGGACACGTATTTGCCCTTAGCTGAGTTTTCTTATAACAACAGCCATCATTCGAGCATTGGTATGCCACCCTTTGAGCTGTTGTATGGAAGGAGGTGTCGGGCTCCCATTTGCTAGGGTGAGGTAGGACAACGGGTGATGGGTAGTACAGATATAGTGCTCCAGACGACAGAGAAGATACAGCGGGTCAGATAGAGGTTATTGACCGCTCAGAGTCGCCAGAAGAGTTACACGGATAGGCGTCGGTCGGAGCTCGAGTTTCAGGTGGGGGATTTTATGCTCCTGAAGGTGTCTCCTTGGAAAGGAGCGATCCGTTTCAGGAAGAGGGGCAAGCTGGGGCCCCGGTATAATGGGCCGTTTAGGGTAATCGTGAGGGTGGGCAGATTAGCATATCGTTTTGAGTTACATGCGGAATTAGGCCAGATTCATTACACCTTCCACGTATCGCAGTTGAGGAAGTGTGTGGTCGATGAGTCGGCGGTGGTACCATTAGAGGATATCTAGGTGGATGCGAGCTTGAACTACGTTGAGAGACCATTTGTGATTATGGATCGGAAGATCAAGGTTTTGAGGAACAAGAAAGTGCCCTGGTGCAGGTCTAGTGGCAACATCGGAGGGGGTCCGAGCTGACTTGGGAACCGGAGCGAGAGATACGTGAGCAGCATCCATAGTTGTTTTGGAATGAGACTTTGAGAACGAAGTCTGATTCTAATGGGGGAGAATTGTAACATCTGGACTCCCAGGTATCTTATTTTATGCTTTGATATTGAGTTTTTTGAGAGAGACTTAGCGAGTAGGCGCTCAGACTCATCGAGTAGGAGCGCGGATGGTCGGACTGATTTAATGGCGGACTCGGCGAGTCCATTCGTGGACTCGGCGAGTCCACGCTGTTTAATGAAACCCTTATCCCTGGGGTTTAAGACCTATTTAAAGGGGCTTATTGCTACCATTTGCGGGTACCAGACCCCTGAGAGGAACCCTAAGAGATCCAAAGCGTTTGTGAGGAAGAAGAGGTCATTTTTGATCTTTGTGTAGGTGTTTTTGCAAGAAGAAGGTGGCCAAGGCAATAGGGAACTTCAAAAATAAGCCTGATACCAGTTTGGGTGTGTGGATGTGTACGGAATTTATGTTTTAACAAAGAAGGGAATAAATATAAAAATTGTGAAAAGAAGACTCTTGTATCAATAAATGTGTAATTGTGATGTAGTGAGTGTTATACTTACATAGATAGAAACTATTCAAGCCAGCCTGTGTCGTTCTTTGGTCTGTGTGGTTGCTTTCCCTATTGGCATGGTGCCTGTGGTACTGTTAATCATCGTCGACCTGACACTCTGTCACTTACAAGTTTCATCACTCTAAATTGTATGAACACTCAAAAATAACAAAACAAAGGTTTATTGATAACAGAGTTCCCAAAAAGGGAAGACTCTTACAATATTTTACATTTTTCCCCTTCTAAGGGAGGAATTACTCACTAGACATTGAACTGAAAATTTACTAGATAGAGAGTGTTTTTTCTTGCACTCGTTATTGCGCTGTCCCTAAAACAAAACATAACTCTCAATTTATAGATACATTGAGAGGGTCTGATCTTTGCCTATTATGTCAGGCATGACGTTTTTATCCACTAAATATTACATTATTGTGGACAACTGGAAAGCTTCTAATAATGGAGAAAAGGCATTATTATTTTGAGTGGCGGGGCCATTTGACACGTGAAGCATCTTTCTTTAAGATGATGATGATTTGTCATCTTCAGAGGGGGGTCCCTCCTTTGTCTCCGAATCTTTGCTTTCGCAGAAGTGACAAAGATGTTCTTCGAAAAGTTGTTCTGCATGTCGGCAGAAGTGCTGGCGTGTAGCATTGGATACTTCCATGTTATTGTTCATGAATTTTTCTCCAAACTTGGAGGCTTGACGAAGATCTTCTTGGCTGGTGTTGTTGTAACTCCAGCTTGTAATTATAGAATGTGAATCGGTATAATTAATCTTCTTTTTTGAACCAGAGATAATTTCAATGATTTTTTCTGATATTCTTCTTAAACCATTGATGCGATTGGGATGAAGAATTTCTGTGAAAGGTAAATCTTTATCTTCCATTGGTTGAGATTGTTCAATCTCTCTGTTGGCTTTAGAAAGACCAATTTCCAGAAAGTGGTATGGAGAAAGAGTTGATTCTTGAATCCATTCTGGGAGTGAAGAGATACATCTGATGTAGATCGGATTATCTTTTGCTTTAAGTACTTTCTTTCGAAAGTTCTTAATGGATTCTACCATGCTGCTTGGGAAGAATTTGAGTTCTTGAAGGTTGCAACTTGGGTAGATATTGTCGATTAGTCCAGCTTGAAAGGCTTGGTAGACTAATTTTGCATCTGCTCCTTCGAGAAAGTTGAACAGACTTTTTGTTTTCTTGTCCGTAGTGAAAAACTTTTCATGAACAAGGTCTTCTGGGCATGCAGCTCTTGCTTTCTTCCAGATTGTTCTGAAATCTTCAAAAGAGATTTCAGGATAGTTAACCATTTGTTGAACATCAATTGGAACGTCAAACCTTTGGTCTCTGTGGGCTTCTTTGACTTTTTGAATTTTTGGTCGAAGAAGTGGTTGGTTAGTCTTGCTTGTATCGTCTTGATAAGTGGCAAGGCTTAATCTTGCAGATGTTTCATTTCTGAATTTTTTGCAAGTAACTTTATCAACTTTACAGAAGGTTTCTGTAATTCCCCAGTCAGTATGAACACCAGCATGGGGTCCTTTATAGATTACATAAAATCTTTCAGCTTCTTTGTTAAGAGCTTTTTTGTAATCTGGTGTAAACTCCTGCACAGATTTGTTAGTGGGTGACAAAGTTGTCATTTTACTGATTCCTTCAGTACAAGGATTGGGATCAACCAATAAGCTAGTTTTTCCATTAGGAAGAGGAGTAGCTGTCTCCTTTATTATGCTTTTTAGCAAAGCATCAGCTTTCAACGGATTTGTTGATTCTTTACCATGTGCCGTTTGCACTGGAATAGCCTTTGTTTTTGAGCTTTCGCTTTCCGGTACATTGGTGACCGTTGTTACTTGTTCATACAAGTTGATTTTTTGCTCAATTGCAGATAGCTCTATGAGGAGCATTTGTTTCTTCATCCTCAAAATGTTGAGGTCTTCCATTTTTGTAAACTCAATTTTTGTTTACTTTTCTCTCTAATCTCCCCCTCTCTTTTTTGTAGGTGAAGTTTTTGTGAGGAAATATGTCATGAGGATCATATCTTTTTATAGGGCTCGAGAGGAGCGAGTGAGATCATGGATGATGTAAGGCATACCTGAAGTCACGAGTGAGGCAGTCTGCCAGTACGTTTTTGTTTCCTGCGAGATGTTCAACAGTGAATGTATATCGTGAGAACCACTCTTGCCATCGTATTAGTCGGCCTAATTTGTTATCTCCTGCAATCTTCGTTCGGAGGAAATAAGTAAAATTTTTATTATCTGTACGAACCAGGAAATTTACTGGTGTTAAATATACAGAGAATTTTGTAATAACTCTTTTTACAGCGAGTAATTCTTTTTCATTGCTATGGTAGTTTTTCTCAGCTGCTTTGAAACTGCCAGAGGTGTACCTGCAAATTTGTTCTTCGTTTTTGGGGTTTTTAGCTTTTAAAACACCTCCCCAAAATTCATCAGAAGCATCAGTTTCAATAATTAAATTGTCTTCAATGTTTGGAAGATAAAGTTTTGGAAAATTGATTAAAACTTTCTTTATCTTTTTGATGTAGTCTGTATCAGCACTTGACCAATTCCAAATGACATCTTTTTTTAATTTTGCCTGTAAAGGTTTTCTCATGGCTGCAAGTTTTTCAATATATGTTTCAGCATAAGTCAAAACACCAAGAAATCTTTGTAGTTGCTTTTTGTCTTCTAAAACATTTGGAAAGTCATGTAAATGTTCAAGAATATGCTTTTGAGGACAATGAGTACCCTCATTTATTTCTAAACCCAAAAAATTGATTTTTGTTTTGAAAAGATGAGCTTTCTTTTTTGAAAGTATTATTCCATATTTTAAAATAGTTCTGAGAACCTGTGTGACATGAACATAGTGTTCTTGTTCATTTTTGCTGAAGATCATGATGTCATCAACGTATACAGTGCAGAAACCTTCAAGGCCTCGAAGAGCGTTCTGCATGTGTCTTTGAAAAATACTAGGAGCTTGTTTAAGCCCAAAGGGTAGTACTTTCCATTGAAAGAGTCCATCAGGACATGTGAAGGCAGTGAGAAGCTGCGATTCTTCATCAAGTAGAACTTGCCAGAAACCTGACTTGCAGTCGAAACTTGAATAAATGTTTTTTCCTCTTAGAAGAGTCAAGAGTTCATGCATATTGGGAAGATTATGCGAGTCTCCAATAGTTGCATCATTGATTGCTTTGTAGTTGACAACCATGCGCTTCTTTCCTCTTCTTTTCTCTGCTTCTTTATTGACAAGAAAGGCAGGAGACATATGAGGGGATTTTGATTCTATAATTAGTCTCATATCAAGTAATTCCTTGATTTGTTTGGAAAATTCTTCTCTATCTTGTAAAGAGTAAACCATAGGTTTTTCTCTAATAACCGTCTTGGGATTAATAAGCTTAATTGAAGCTTTCATCCATCCTTTGGTTTTATTTGGATCAATAGGATTTTCAGAACAAACTTTTTCAAGAAGATCCTCAATCTGTTTGAACCTGGTAGTTTGAATAGAAATAATCTTTTCTTTATTAATCCCTTCATGGGTTATATTAGTACCTGGAATTTGTTTTTCTTTAGAACCTTTTTCTTGAGTTTCAAGAAAACCTGGTTTTCCTTTGCTATAGGCCTCTGTAACCTTTTTTATAATTACCATATCATTATTAAGATGAAAGGCGATTCTATCTATCCATTGTATGAATGGTCCATAAACTTGACAAAAGTTGTTCCCAATTATGATATCAATTCCTGAATTTTGTTGGTAAATAGTGGGAACGTTGAAATGTTCTCCTGAAAGTTCGAGATTAATGTTTCTACAAACTTTATTAATTTTTATGGTTTCACCATTTGCAATAGTGGCACTAATTTCTTTGGGAGCGTTTTCCCAGAGTTCATCCGGAATGATGAATTTGCTTGCAAGACATAAAGATGCACATGTGTCTACAAAACAATGTACTCTAAATTTTTTATATCCTTTAAAGTTAAGGAAGGCAGAAACATAGATAGAGTTTGGATTAGTAAGATTCATGATAATGGAATCATCAATCTTCTGGAGGTTTGCGCAAAAATGGTTAATCTCCTCCTCCCTGAAAAGTGGGGTCTGTATGGGACTAGTCTGAGTCATCCGTTGTTGATTCGTATTCATCAGTGTCTGATGAAGATTCTGTCTCAACATGATATATAAAAACATGTTGTGTACCATCATACTCTTCTTCAAGAGCTTCATAGCCCCCATTGTTAGCGGTTTGTAAAACCTTGACTTTGTCAGGGTATTTCTTTCTATTTGGACATTCATTGGCGTAGTGTCCTTCTTCATTGCAGATCCAACACCTACATTTTTTCTTTCCTTGCGGACAGGAAGTAGTCTTCTTAGGTGTTTCTTTTGAAGGTTTTTTGAAGTATTTTCCTGGAGAAAATTTTCTTCTTTTCTTTTTCCAAAAAGATTTGAATTTCTTTTTGTTTTTATACTTTTTCTTATTATAATTTTTCTTTCCAATATCAAAGTTTTTGAAATCAGAGAGAATGCTACAACAATCTTTGCTTATTGTTTTAAGTTTTTGTTGTTTATATCTGTCTTGACAGATTCTATCAATTTCTTCTTTTGCAATTTTTGTTGCATAAGAAAGACTGGTTTGCTGAATTTCTCCAGTAACTTCTTTTTTCCATCTGTCTGTACAGGTTTCTCCAATAATTGGAATCTTCATGAGGTAAGCAGATATCCATTGTGCATATTCACTTCTTTGTGGAATATCATATAGATATGATTCATACATACATGTGTATTTGTCGAGAAGACTAATATCATGTAATTGGAGTTTTGTCATTAAAACTCTTGCTATGTCAACTTTCTTATTAATGGTGTAGTCTTTATTAGAAATATAATCAAGGCCTAAGAAAGTAGTGTATATGACATTTATGATATTATCAAAAAGATCTGAACCATGCATTTCTTCATTCCAATTATTGTTTCTTAGGAATTTTTGTACAATTCCATCAGTTTTGTGTTCTAAAAGTAGTAGAACATTTTTTGCTTTTTCAAATTCATCTGGGTTTGTCTGTAAGATTAGTGAAATCTCAGTAACCCATTTTTCTACAACTCTTTCTCTGAGTTTTAGATCTTGGATACAATCAATATTAAGTACATTGATCGTATTGGATCCTTGACCACTATTTGGAATACCATTGTGGACAGGCATTTTGAACTCATATTTCTTTTTATTGCCTCTTCTTGTAGCTGTATAAGAAGATTCTGCTTCATCATCTTCCATATCCGAATATTCGAACTTAACAGTCTTTGTATTTGTTTTAAAGTTATCTTCTTCTTCTGATTCAGTGTCAGGTTCATTTATTTTAGTCATTCTAAAATATTGATCAAAAAGTTTGGGTTCTTTTTGATACAATTTTTCACATTCTTCAGTTTCTAATGATAAAAGTTGAATAAGTTTTTGGTCAGCTTTATCATAATCTTCAAATTGAAGGTTAAAGAAATATTTCTCGAGTTTCTCAGAGATTGTTTCTTTCATTTTTACTCTTTCCTGAAAATGTCAATTTTCTGGGAATTTTTTGAGCTTCCTAAGTCAGGGTTTCCAACACTAGGATTGGGAGGTGAGTATTTCTTAAGACCTGAATATTTTCCTGGCTTGGATTTTTGTTCTACGATGGAGATATTTTTGATGTGCTCAAGAATGTCTTTATTACAAGGGCAAGAGTCAATCTTTTCAGATAACTCCTTAATAATGTCTGCAATAATTTTTGCAGAAGCTACTTCCAACTGGGCAATGGTTACGTATTTATTGACTATTAAGTCCAAGTTTATAATCAGACCATCTATTTTTTCATTAAGGAGGTTGATTGATCTATTGAGCTCGGGTATCGAGGTGGTTGATCTATTCAGCTCGGGTATCGAGGTCATCCTATTAGTTGTTTTAACTGATCATGTATATTAGTGATCTTAAGGTTGATTTCCTTAAGAGTGCCCTCAATATTTGCCTTTTTGGCGACTTCTTCAACAAATTGGTTGTTTTTTAAAGAGTTTTCTAAAAGAATAGAATGTTTGTCAATAGATTGGGTTAACTTGATAGTTAATTTATTTTGTCTTTCAATAACTTCCAAGAATTTTTCCAAATCTTTTTTATCAAGATTGTTTTTAACCATAAAGGCTAAATCGTTTTTAAATTGGTTAAAAGGTATTTTATTTTTTGAAATATCTTCAGAAATATCTTTTGAAATACCAAGATAATGGCTTATTTTTGAAGTTTTTAAGAGGCATCTTGCAATGATCTGGTTTAGATTATTGCAATGATTTACAATTGTTTGAATACCGGCTTTTCCTGAAGTAGAAAAAACGTATTCTTTCTTTTCAGTATTATCGTCAAGAGTTTTAATTTTGACTGTTTTACCTTTTTTATAGAAATGAGGAAAATCAATTTTATTATTCATTTATAATGTCAGTGATTTGTTTGATATTCTGGCGTAGACTATCAATTTTTAAAGACATGTTTCTTATTAAATTATTATCTTTTCTTTCCGAGCTTTCTCCTATGTGGAGTGAATCCATAGAAATTCTTGGTCTAAGAGTTTCTCCTAGAGCTTTTTTATTTCTAGCTATATTTAAAACCCAAGAGTTTTCTTGAGGATTTATGTCGCAGAATTGTTTATCTTTGACATGGCCTATTTCTGAAAAGACATCATCAAGTTCGATGTACTCGTCTTTCTTATAGTCTATGCTATGGTGACTGTTGGTCAGGGCATATCCTATAAGATATGTTATGGTGAATGGTTTATCACCTGGACTCATAAGGTCACTTCTTTCAAAATGATGTATAAAAGATAAGGTTTTATCTATATTTGCAGATTTTAAATCCAGAGCAAACTTTGGATAGACTGAAAACATAAACTTTTGGTAAGCAAGGTTTCCCTTTGCAGCACCTAAGATGCAGTCCTGTCTGTCAGTAATTCTGTTGTCAATTAAGGCCATTTTTATGGGAGAATTTATTCCTGCTTGGAATTGGGATTTTAGCAAAATTTTTACAGCTCCGATATGGACCATTCTAATTTTTGATCTAATCTCAACTGGAATACTTTTTAAGTTATTGTTTATTTGTTCCTTAGTTAAAAGGGGTAGAAAGACAGCTCCTATTGTATCTTTTATGTCTACTGACATTTCTTTAGTACTAACAAAGTAGAAGATTTCATTTTTCCTTTTAAGAGGATTTAAAATACTAAGTTTAGAAGGAACATTTTTGAAAATGTTTTCTTTCTTTATTTTTAAATCAATTTTCTTAACTCGAGAGAGAAGGTCTTGTTTTATTAAAAGATTTGCATGAAAGCCGTCTTCATCTTCAACATAAGTTAAGATTTGTTTTTCTTCTGAATTATTTTCTTCAGTGTTGTTGAAAATTTCATTATTCATTTTAAGAAAAGCTAACAAGTTAAAATAAACTTTCTGAGTTTTGAAACTAATTTTTTATTTCTATCAAGATGTTCTTGATGTACTTTTTGCTTATGCAGGAGATACATACGTATATTAACCAAGTTTGGTATATATTCGTGAGTATGTTTATTTTGTGCTTGTAGAATTCTGAAATCTATATGCACCAAGTCTTTTTTATTATTGAAAAGTATATTTTTATGTTGAGAGATTTCAATCTCTTTATTATGAATATGTTCAAACTTTACTCTGTAAAGTGTTTTATTATAATGTAATGCCATATTTATCAAGGCTCTGATACCAGTTTGGGTGTGTGGATGTGTACGGAATTTATGTTTTAACAAAGAAGGGAATAAATATAAAAATTGTGAAAAGAAGACTCTTGTATCAATAAATGTGTAATTGTGATGTAGTGAGTGTTATACTTACATAGATAGAAACTATTCAAGCCAGCCTGTGTCGTTCTTTGGTCTGTGTGGTTGCTTTCCCTATTGGCATGGTGCCTGTGGTACTGTTAATCATCGTCGACCTGACACTCTGTCACTTACAAGTTTCATCACTCTAAATTGTATGAACACTCAAAAATAACAAAACAAAGGTTTATTGATAACAGAGTTCCCAAAAAGGGAAGACTCTTACAATATTTTACATTTTTCCCCTTCTAAGGGAGGAATTACTCACTAGACATTGAACTGAAAATTTACTAGATAGAGAGTGTTTTTTCTTGCACTCGTTATTGCGCTGTCCCTAAAACAAAACATAACTCTCAATTTATAGATACATTGAGAGGGTCTGATCTTTGCCTATTATGTCAGGCATGACGTTTTTATCCACTAAATATTACATTATTGTGGACAACTGGAAAGCTTCTAATAATGGAGAAAAGGCATTATTATTTTGAGTGGCGGGGCCATTTGACACGTGAAGCATCTTTCTTTAAGATGATGATGATTTGTCATCTTCAGAGGGGGGTCCCTCCTTTGTCTCCGAATCTTTGCTTTCGCAGAAGTGACAAAGATGTTCTTCGAAAAGTTGTTCTGCATGTCGGCAGAAGTGCTGGCGTGTAGCATTGGATACTTCCATGTTATTGTTCATGAATTTTTCTCCAAACTTGGAGGCTTGACGAAGATCTTCTTGGCTGGTGTTGTTGTAACTCCAGCTTGTAATTATAGAATGTGAATCGGTATAATTAATCTTCTTTTTTGAACCAGAGATAATTTCAATGATTTTTTCTGATATTCTTCTTAAACCATTGATGCGATTGGGATGAAGAATTTCTGTGAAAGGTAAATCTTTATCTTCCATTGGTTGAGATTGTTCAATCTCTCTGTTGGCTTTAGAAAGACCAATTTCCAGAAAGTGGTATGGAGAAAGAGTTGATTCTTGAATCCATTCTGGGAGTGAAGAGATACATCTGATGTAGATCGGATTATCTTTTGCTTTAAGTACTTTCTTTCGAAAGTTCTTAATGGATTCTACCATGCTGCTTGGGAAGAATTTGAGTTCTTGAAGGTTGCAACTTGGGTAGATATTGTCGATTAGTCCAGCTTGAAAGGCTTGGTAGACTAATTTTGCATCTGCTCCTTCGAGAAAGTTGAACAGACTTTTTGTTTTCTTGTCCGTAGTGAAAAACTTTTCATGAACAAGGTCTTCTGGGCATGCAGCTCTTGCTTTCTTCCAGATTGTTCTGAAATCTTCAAAAGAGATTTCAGGATAGTTAACCATTTGTTGAACATCAATTGGAACGTCAAACCTTTGGTCTCTGTGGGCTTCTTTGACTTTTTGAATTTTTGGTCGAAGAAGTGGTTGGTTAGTCTTGCTTGTATCGTCTTGATAAGTGGCAAGGCTTAATCTTGCAGATGTTTCATTTCTGAATTTTTTGCAAGTAACTTTATCAACTTTACAGAAGGTTTCTGTAATTCCCCATTCAGTATGAACACCAGCATGGGGTCCTTTATAGATTACATAAAATCTTTCAGCTTCTTTGTTAAGAGCTTTTTTGTAATCTGGTGTAAACTCCTGCACAGATTTGTTAGTGGGTGACAAAGTTGTCATTTTACTGATTCCTTCAGTACAAGGATTGGGATCAACCAATAAGCTAGTTTTTCCATTAGGAAGAGGAGTAGCTGTCTCCTTTATTATGCTTTTTAGCAAAGCATCAGCTTTCAACGGATTTGTTGATTCTTTACCATGTGCCGTTTGCACTGGAATAGCCTTTGTTTTTGAGCTTTCGCTTTCCGGTACATTGGTGACCGTTGTTACTTGTTCATACAAGTTGATTTTTTGCTCAATTGCAGATAGCTCTATGAGGAGCATTTGTTTCTTCATCCTCAAAATGTTGAGGTCTTCCATTTTTGTAAACTCAATTTTTGTTTACTTTTCTCTCTAATCTCCCCCTCTCTTTTTTGTAGGTGAAGTTTTTGTGAGGAAATATGTCATGAGGATCATATCTTTTTATAGGGCTCGAGAGGAGCGAGTGAGATCATGGATGATGTAAGGCATACCTGAAGTCACGAGTGAGGCAGTCTGCCAGTACGTTTTTGTTTCCTGCGAGATGTTCAACAGTGAATGTATATCGTGAGAACCACTCTTGCCATCGTATTAGTCGGCCTAATTTGTTATCTCCTGCAATCTTCGTTCGGAGGAAATAAGTAAAATTTTTATTATCTGTACGAACCAGGAAATTTACTGGTGTTAAATATACAGAGAATTTTGTAATAACTCTTTTTACAGCGAGTAATTCTTTTTCATTGCTATGGTAGTTTTTCTCAGCTGCTTTGAAACTGCCAGAGGTGTACCTGCAAATTTGTTCTTCGTTTTTGGGGTTTTTAGCTTTTAAAACACCTCCCCAAAATTCATCAGAAGCATCAGTTTCAATAATTAAACTGTCTTCAATGTTTGGAAGATAAAGTTTTGGAAAATTGATTAAAACTTTCTTTATCTTTTTGATGTAGTCTGTATCAGCACTTGACCAATTCCAAATGACATCTTTTTTTAATTTTGCCTGTAAAGGTTTTCTCATGGCTGCAAGTTTTTCAATATATGTTTCAGCATAAGTCAAAACACCAAGAAATCTTTGTAGTTGCTTTTTGTCTTCTAAAACATTTGGAAAGTCATGTAAATGTTCAAGAATATGCTTTTGAGGACAATGAGTACCCTCATTTATTTCTAAACCCAAAAAATTGATTTTTGTTTTGAAAAGATGAGCTTTCTTTTTTGAAAGTATTATTCCATATTTTAAAATAGTTCTGAGAACCTGTGTGACATGAACATAGTGTTCTTGTTCATTTTTGCTGAAGATCATGATGTCATCAACGTATACAGTGCAGAAACCTTCAAGGCCTCGAAGAGCGTTCTGCATGTGTCTTTGAAAAATACTAGGAGCTTGTTTAAGCCCAAAGGGTAGTACTTTCCATTGAAAGAGTCCATCAGGACATGTGAAGGCAGTGAGAAGCTGCGATTCTTCATCAAGTAGAACTTGCCAGAAACCTGACTTGCAGTCGAAACTTGAATAAATGTTTTTTCCTCTTAGAAGAGTCAAGAGTTCATGCATATTGGGAAGATTATGCGAGTCTCCAATAGTTGCATCATTGATTGCTTTGTAGTTGACAACCATGCGCTTCTTTCCTCTTCTTTTCTCTGCTTCTTTATTGACAAGAAAGGCAGGAGACATATGAGGGGATTTTGATTCTATAATTAGTCTCATATCAAGTAATTCCTTGATTTGTTTGGAAAATTCTTCTCTATCTTGTAAAGAGTAAACCATAGGTTTTTCTCTAATAACCGTCTTGGGATTAATAAGCTTAATTGAAGCTTTCATCCATCCTTTGGTTTTATTTGGATCAATAGGATTTTCAGAACAAACTTTTTCAAGAAGATCCTCAATCTGTTTGAACCTGGTAGTTTGAATAGAAATAATCTTTTCTTTATTAATCCCTTCATGGGTTATATTAGTACCTGGAATTTGTTTTTCTTTAGAACCTTTTTCTTGAGTTTCAAGAAAACCTGGTTTTCCTTTGCTATAGGCCTCTGTAACCTTTTTTATAATTACCATATCATTATTAAGATGAAAGGCGATTCTATCTATCCATTGTATGAATGGTCCATAAACTTGACAAAAGTTGTTCCCAATTATGATATCAATTCCTGAATTTTGTTGGTAAATAGTGGGAACGTTGAAATGTTCTCCTGAAAGTTCGAGATTAATGTTTCTACAAACTTTATTAATTTTTATGGTTTCACCATTTGCAATAGTGGCACTAATTTCTTTGGGAGCGTTTTCCCAGAGTTCATCCGGAATGATGAATTTGCTTGCAAGACATAAAGATGCACCTGTGTCTACAAAACAATGTACTCTAAATTTTTTATATCCTTTAAAGTTAAGGAAGGCAGAAACATAGATAGAGTTTGGATTAGTAAGATTCATGATAATGGAATCATCAATCTTCTGGAGGTTTGCGCAAAAATGGTTAATCTCCTCCTCCCTGAAAAGTGGGGTCTGTATGGGACTAGTCTGAGTCATCCGTTGTTGATTCGTATTCATCAGTGTCTGATGAAGATTCTGTCTCAACATGATATATAAAAACATGTTGTGTACCATCATACTCTTCTTCAAGAGCTTCATAGCCCCCATTGTTAGCGGTTTGTAAAACCTTGACTTTGTCAGGGTATTTCTTTCTATTTGGACATTCATTGGCGTAGTGTCCTTCTTCATTGCAGATCCAACACCTACATTTTTTCTTTCCTTGCGGACAGGAAGTAGTCTTCTTAGGTGTTTCTTTTGAAGGTTTTTTGAAGTATTTTCCTGGAGAAAATTTTCTTCTTTTCTTTTTCCAAAAAGATTTGAATTTCTTTTTGTTTTTATACTTTTTCTTATTATAATTTTTCTTTCCAATATCAAAGTTTTTGAAATCAGAGAGAATGCTACAACAATCTTTGCTTATTGTTTTAAGTTTTTGTTGTTTATATCTGTCTTGACAGATTCTATCAATTTCTTCTTTTGCAATTTTTGTTGCATAAGAAAGACTGGTTTGCTGAATTTCTCCAGTAACTTCTTTTTTCCATCTGTCTGTACAGGTTTCTCCAATAATTGGAATCTTCATGAGGTAAGCAGATATCCATTGTGCATATTCACTTCTTTGTGGAATATCATATAGATATGATTCATACATACATGTGTATTTGTCGAGAAGACTAATATCATGTAATTGGAGTTTTGTCATTGAAACTCTTGCTATGTCAACTTTCTTATTAATGGTGTAGTCTTTATTAGAAATATAATCAAGGCCTAAGAAAGTAGTGTATATGACATTTATGATATTATCAAAAAGATCTGAACCATGCATTTCTTCATTCCAATTATTGTTTCTTAGGAATTTTTGTACAATTCCATCAGTTTTGTGTTCTAAAAGTAGTAGAACATTTTTTGCTTTTTCAAATTCATCTGGGTTTGTCTGTAAGATTAGTGAAATCTCAGTAACCCATTTTTCTACAACTCTTTCTCTGAGTTTTAGATCTTGGATACAATCAATATTAAGTACATTGATCGTATTGGATCCTTGACCACTATTTGGAATACCATTGTGGACAGGCATTTTGAACTCATATTTCTTTTTATTGCCTCTTCTTGTAGCTGTATAAGAAGATTCTGCTTCATCATCTTCCATATCCGAATATTCGAACTTAACAGTCTTTGTATTTGTTTTAAAGTTATCTTCTTCTTCTGATTCAGTGTCAGGTTCATTTATTTTAGTCATTCTAAAATATTGATCAAAAAGTTTGGGTTCTTTTTGATACAATTTTTCACATTCTTCAGTTTCTAATGATAAAAGTTGAATAAGTTTTTGGTCAGCTTTATCATAATCTTCAAATTGAAGGTTAAAGAAATATTTCTCGAGTTTCTCAGAGATTGTTTCTTTCATTTTTACTCTTTCCTGAAAATGTCAATTTTCTGGGAATTTTTTGAGCTTCCTAAGTCAGGGTTTCCAACACTAGGATTGGGAGGTGAGTATTTCTTAAGACCTGAATATTTTCCTGGCTTGGATTTTTGTTCTACGATGGAGATATTTTTGATGTGCTCAAGAATGTCTTTATTACAAGGGCAAGAGTCAATCTTTTCAGATAACTCCTTAATAATGTCTGCAATAATTTTTGCAGAAGCTACTTCCAACTGGGCAATGGTTACGTATTTATTGACTATTAAGTCCAAGTTTATAATCAGACCATCTATTTTTTCATTAAGGAGGTTGATTGATCTATTGAGCTCGGGTATCGAGGTGGTTGATCTATTCAGCTCGGGTATCGAGGTCATCCTATTAGTTGTTTTAACTGATCATGTATATTAGTGATCTTAAGGTTGATTTCCTTAAGAGTGCCCTCAATATTTGCCTTTTTGGCGACTTCTTCAACAAATTGGTTGTTTTTTAAAGAGTTTTCTAAAAGAATAGAATGTTTGTCAATAGATTGGGTTAACTTGATAGTTAATTTATTTTGTCTTTCAATAACTTCCAAGAATTTTTCCAAATCTTTTTTATCAAGATTGTTTTTAACCATAAAGGCTAAATCGTTTTTAAATTGGTTAAAAGGTATTTTATTTTTTGAAATATCTTCAGAAATATCTTTTGAAATACCAAGATAATGGCTTATTTTTGAAGTTTTTAAGAGGCATCTTGCAATGATCTGGTTTAGATTATTGCAATGATTTACAATTGTTTGAATACCGGCTTTTCCTGAAGTAGAAAAAACGTATTCTTTCTTTTCAGTATTATCGTCAAGAGTTTTAATTTTGACTGTTTTACCTTTTTTATAGAAATGAGGAAAATCAATTTTATTATTCATTTATAATGTCAGTGATTTGTTTGATATTCTGGCGTAGACTATCAATTTTTAAAGACATGTTTCTTATTAAATTATTATCTTTTCTTTCCGAGCTTTCTCCTATGTGGAGTGAATCCATAGAAATTCTTGGTCTAAGAGTTTCTCCTAGAGCTTTTTTATTTCTAGCTATATTTAAAACCCAAGAGTTTTCTTGAGGATTTATGTCGCAGAATTGTTTATCTTTGACATGGCCTATTTCTGAAAAGACATCATCAAGTTCGATGTACTCGTCTTTCTTATAGTCTATGCTATGGTGACTGTTGGTCAGGGCATATCCTATAAGATATGTTATGGTGAATGGTTTATCACCTGGACTCATAAGGTCACTTCTTTCAAAATGATGTATAAAAGATAAGGTTTTATCTATATTTGCAGATTTTAAATCCAGAGCAAACTTTGGATAGACTGAAAACATAAACTTTTGGTAAGCAAGGTTTCCCTTTGCAGCACCTAAGATGCAGTCCTGTCTGTCAGTAATTCTGTTGTCAATTAAGGCCATTTTTATGGGAGAATTTATTCCTGCTTGGAATTGGGATTTTAGCAAAATTTTTACAGCTCCGATATGGACCATTCTAATTTTTGATCTAATCTCAACTGGAATACTTTTTAAGTTATTGTTTATTTGTTCCTTAGTTAAAAGGGGTAGAAAGACAGCTCCTATTGTATCTTTTATGTCTACTGACATTTCTTTAGTACTAACAAAGTAGAAGATTTCATTTTTCCTTTTAAGAGGATTTAAAATACTAAGTTTAGAAGGAACATTTTTGAAAATGTTTTCTTTCTTTATTTTTAAATCAATTTTCTTAACTCGAGAGAGAAGGTCTTGTTTTATTAAAAGATTTGCATGAAAGCCGTCTTCATCTTCAACATAAGTTAAGATTTGTTTTTCTTCTGAATTATTTTCTTCAGTGTTGTTGAAAATTTCATTATTCATTTTAAGAAAAGCTAACAAGTTAAAATAAACTTTCTGAGTTTTGAAACTAATTTTTTATTTCTATCAAGATGTTCTTGATGTACTTTTTGCTTATGCAGGAGATACATACGTATATTAACCAAGTTTGGTATATATTCGTGAGTATGTTTATTTTGTGCTTGTAGAATTCTGAAATCTATATGCACCAAGTCTTTTTTATTATTGAAAAGTATATTTTTATGTTGAGAGATTTCAATCTCTTTATTATGAATATGTTCAAACTTTACTCTGTAAAGTGTTTTATTATAATGTAATGCCATATTTATCAAGGCTCTGATACCAGTTTGGGTGTGTGGATGTGTACGGAATTTATGTTTTAACAAAGAAGGGAATAAATATAAAAATTGTGAAAAGAAGACTCTTGTATCAATAAATGTGTAATTGTGATGTAGTGAGTGTTATACTTACATAGATAGAAACTATTCAAGCCAGCCTGTGTCGTTCTTTGGTCTGTGTGGTTGCTTTCCCTATTGGCATGGTGCCTGTGGTACTGTTAATCATCGTCGACCTGACACTCTGTCACTTACAAGTTTCATCACTCTAAATTGTATGAACACTCAAAAATAACAAAACAAAGGTTTATTGATAACAGAGTTCCCAAAAAGGGAAGACTCTTACAATATTTTACATTTTTCCCCTTCTAAGGGAGGAATTACTCACTAGACATTGAACTGAAAATTTACTAGATAGAGAGTGTTTTTTCTTGCACTCGTTATTGCGCTGTCCCTAAAACAAAACATAACTCTCAATTTATAGATACATTGAGAGGGTCTGATCTTTGCCTATTATGTCAGGCATGACGTTTTTATCCACTAAATATTACATTATTGTGGACAACTGGAAAGCTTCTAATAATGGAGAAAAGGCATTATTATTTTGAGTGGCGGGGCCATTTGACACGTGAAGCATCTTTCTTTAAGATGATGATGATTTGTCATCTTCAGAGGGGGGTCCCTCCTTTGTCTCCGAATCTTTGCTTTCGCAGAAGTGACAAAGATGTTCTTCGAAAAGTTGTTCTGCATGTCGGCAGAAGTGCTGGCGTGTAGCATTGGATACTTCCATGTTATTGTTCATGAATTTTTCTCCAAACTTGGAGGCTTGACGAAGATCTTCTTGGCTGGTGTTGTTGTAACTCCAGCTTGTAATTATAGAATGTGAATCGGTATAATTAATCTTCTTTTTTGAACCAGAGATAATTTCAATGATTTTTTCTGATATTCTTCTTAAACCATTGATGCGATTGGGATGAAGAATTTCTGTGAAAGGTAAATCTTTATCTTCCATTGGTTGAGATTGTTCAATCTCTCTGTTGGCTTTAGAAAGACCAATTTCCAGAAAGTGGTATGGAGAAAGAGTTGATTCTTGAATCCATTCTGGGAGTGAAGAGATACATCTGATGTAGATCGGATTATCTTTTGCTTTAAGTACTTTCTTTCGAAAGTTCTTAATGGATTCTACCATGCTGCTTGGGAAGAATTTGAGTTCTTGAAGGTTGCAACTTGGGTAGATATTGTCGATTAGTCCAGCTTGAAAGGCTTGGTAGACTAATTTTGCATCTGCTCCTTCGAGAAAGTTGAACAGACTTTTTGTTTTCTTGTCCGTAGTGAAAAACTTTTCATGAACAAGGTCTTCTGGGCATGCAGCTCTTGCTTTCTTCCAGATTGTTCTGAAATCTTCAAAAGAGATTTCAGGATAGTTAACCATTTGTTGAACATCAATTGGAACGTCAAACCTTTGGTCTCTGTGGGCTTCTTTGACTTTTTGAATTTTTGGTCGAAGAAGTGGTTGGTTAGTCTTGCTTGTATCGTCTTGATAAGTGGCAAGGCTTAATCTTGCAGATGTTTCATTTCTGAATTTTTTGCAAGTAACTTTATCAACTTTACAGAAGGTTTCTGTAATTCCCCAGTCAGTATGAACACCAGCATGGGGTCCTTTATAGATTACATAAAATCTTTCAGCTTCTTTGTTAAGAGCTTTTTTGTAATCTGGTGTAAACTCCTGCACAGATTTGTTAGTGGGTGACAAAGTTGTCATTTTACTGATTCCTTCAGTACAAGGATTGGGATCAACCAATAAGCTAGTTTTTCCATTAGGAAGAGGAGTAGCTGTCTCCTTTATTATGCTTTTTAGCAAAGCATCAGCTTTCAACGGATTTGTTGATTCTTTACCATGTGCCGTTTGCACTGGAATAGCCTTTGTTTTTGAGCTTTCGCTTTCCGGTACATTGGTGACCGTTGTTACTTGTTCATACAAGTTGATTTTTTGCTCAATTGCAGATAGCTCTATGAGGAGCATTTGTTTCTTCATCCTCAAAATGTTGAGGTCTTCCATTTTTGTAAACTCAATTTTTGTTTACTTTTCTCTCTAATCTCCCCCTCTCTTTTTTGTAGGTGAAGTTTTTGTGAGGAAATATGTCATGAGGATCATATCTTTTTATAGGGCTCGAGAGGAGCGAGTGAGATCATGGATGATGTAAGGCATACCTGAAGTCACGAGTGAGGCAGTCTGCCAGTACGTTTTTGTTTCCTGCGAGATGTTCAACAGTGAATGTATATCGTGAGAACCACTCTTGCCATCGTATTAGTCGGCCTAATTTGTTATCTCCTGCAATCTTCGTTCGGAGGAAATAAGTAAAATTTTTATTATCTGTACGAACCAGGAAATTTACTGGTGTTAAATATACAGAGAATTTTGTAATAACTCTTTTTACAGCGAGTAATTCTTTTTCATTGCTATGGTAGTTTTTCTCAGCTGCTTTGAAACTGCCAGAGGTGTACCTGCAAATTTGTTCTTCGTTTTTGGGGTTTTTAGCTTTTAAAACACCTCCCCAAAATTCATCAGAAGCATCAGTTTCAATAATTAAACTGTCTTCAATGTTTGGAAGATAAAGTTTTGGAAAATTGATTAAAACTTTCTTTATCTTTTTGATGTAGTCTGTATCAGCACTTGACCAATTCCAAATGACATCTTTTTTTAATTTTGCCTGTAAAGGTTTTCTCATGGCTGCAAGTTTTTCAATATATGTTTCAGCATAAGTCAAAACACCAAGAAATCTTTGTAGTTGCTTTTTGTCTTCTAAAACATTTGGAAAGTCATGTAAATGTTCAAGAATATGCTTTTGAGGACAATGAGTACCCTCATTTATTTCTAAACCCAAAAAATTGATTTTTGTTTTGAAAAGATGAGCTTTCTTTTTTGAAAGTATTATTCCATATTTTAAAATAGTTCTGAGAACCTGTGTGACATGAACATAGTGTTCTTGTTCATTTTTGCTGAAGATCATGATGTCATCAACGTATACAGTGCAGAAACCTTCAAGGCCTCGAAGAGCGTTCTGCATGTGTCTTTGAAAAATACTAGGAGCTTGTTTAAGCCCAAAGGGTAGTACTTTCCATTGAAAGAGTCCATCAGGACATGTGAAGGCAGTGAGAAGCTGCGATTCTTCATCAAGTAGAACTTGCCAGAAACCTGACTTGCAGTCGAAACTTGAATAAATGTTTTTTCCTCTTAGAAGAGTCAAGAGTTCATGCATATTGGGAAGATTATGCGAGTCTCCAATAGTTGCATCATTGATTGCTTTGTAGTTGACAACCATGCGCTTCTTTCCTCTTCTTTTCTCTGCTTCTTTATTGACAAGAAAGGCAGGAGACATATGAGGGGATTTTGATTCTATAATTAGTCTCATATCAAGTAATTCCTTGATTTGTTTGGAAAATTCTTCTCTATCTTGTAAAGAGTAAACCATAGGTTTTTCTCTAATAACCGTCTTGGGATTAATAAGCTTAATTGAAGCTTTCATCCATCCTTTGGTTTTATTTGGATCAATAGGATTTTCAGAACAAACTTTTTCAAGAAGATCCTCAATCTGTTTGAACCTGGTAGTTTGAATAGAAATAATCTTTTCTTTATTAATCCCTTCATGGGTTATATTAGTACCTGGAATTTGTTTTTCTTTAGAACCTTTTTCTTGAGTTTCAAGAAAACCTGGTTTTCCTTTGCTATAGGCCTCTGTAACCTTTTTTATAATTACCATATCATTATTAAGATGAAAGGCGATTCTATCTATCCATTGTATGAATGGTCCATAAACTTGACAAAAGTTGTTCCCAATTATGATATCAATTCCTGAATTTTGTTGGTAAATAGTGGGAACGTTGAAATGTTCTCCTGAAAGTTCGAGATTAATGTTTCTACAAACTTTATTAATTTTTATGGTTTCACCATTTGCAATAGTGGCACTAATTTCTTTGGGAGCGTTTTCCCAGAGTTCATCCGGAATGATGAATTTGCTTGCAAGACATAAAGATGCACATGTGTCTACAAAACAATGTACTCTAAATTTTTTATATCCTTTAAAGTTAAGGAAGGCAGAAACATAGATAGAGTTTGGATTAGTAAGATTCATGATAATGGAATCATCAATCTTCTGGAGGTTTGCGCAAAAATGGTTAATCTCCTCCTCCCTGAAAAGTGGGGTCTGTATGGGACTAGTCTGAGTCATCCGTTGTTGATTCGTATTCATCAGTGTCTGATGAAGATTCTGTCTCAACATGATATATAAAAACATGTTGTGTACCATCATACTCTTCTTCAAGAGCTTCATAGCCCCCATTGTTAGCGGTTTGTAAAACCTTGACTTTGTCAGGGTATTTCTTTCTATTTGGACATTCATTGGCGTAGTGTCCTTCTTCATTGCAGATCCAACACCTACATTTTTTCTTTCCTTGCGGACAGGAAGTAGTCTTCTTAGGTGTTTCTTTTGAAGGTTTTTTGAAGTATTTTCCTGGAGAAAATTTTCTTCTTTTCTTTTTCCAAAAAGATTTGAATTTCTTTTTGTTTTTATACTTTTTCTTATTATAATTTTTCTTTCCAATATCAAAGTTTTTGAAATCAGAGAGAATGCTACAACAATCTTTGCTTATTGTTTTAAGTTTTTGTTGTTTATATCTGTCTTGACAGATTCTATCAATTTCTTCTTTTGCAATTTTTGTTGCATAAGAAAGACTGGTTTGCTGAATTTCTCCAGTAACTTCTTTTTTCCATCTGTCTGTACAGGTTTCTCCAATAATTGGAATCTTCATGAGGTAAGCAGATATCCATTGTGCATATTCACTTCTTTGTGGAATATCATATAGATATGATTCATACATACATGTGTATTTGTCGAGAAGACTAATATCATGTAATTGGAGTTTTGTCATTGAAACTCTTGCTATGTCAACTTTCTTATTAATGGTGTAGTCTTTATTAGAAATATAATCAAGGCCTAAGAAAGTAGTGTATATGACATTTATGATATTATCAAAAAGATCTGAACCATGCATTTCTTCATTCCAATTATTGTTTCTTAGGAATTTTTGTACAATTCCATCAGTTTTGTGTTCTAAAAGTAGTAGAACATTTTTTGCTTTTTCAAATTCATCTGGGTTTGTCTGTAAGATTAGTGAAATCTCAGTAACCCATTTTTCTACAACTCTTTCTCTGAGTTTTAGATCTTGGATACAATCAATATTAAGTACATTGATCGTATTGGATCCTTGACCACTATTTGGAATACCATTGTGGACAGGCATTTTGAACTCATATTTCTTTTTATTGCCTCTTCTTGTAGCTGTATAAGAAGATTCTGCTTCATCATCTTCCATATCCGAATATTCGAACTTAACAGTCTTTGTATTTGTTTTAAAGTTATCTTCTTCTTCTGATTCAGTGTCAGGTTCATTTATTTTAGTCATTCTAAAATATTGATCAAAAAGTTTGGGTTCTTTTTGATACAATTTTTCACATTCTTCAGTTTCTAATGATAAAAGTTGAATAAGTTTTTGGTCAGCTTTATCATAATCTTCAAATTGAAGGTTAAAGAAATATTTCTCGAGTTTCTCAGAGATTGTTTCTTTCATTTTTACTCTTTCCTGAAAATGTCAATTTTCTGGGAATTTTTTGAGCTTCCTAAGTCAGGGTTTCCAACACTAGGATTGGGAGGTGAGTATTTCTTAAGACCTGAATATTTTCCTGGCTTGGATTTTTGTTCTACGATGGAGATATTTTTGATGTGCTCAAGAATGTCTTTATTACAAGGGCAAGAGTCAATCTTTTCAGATAACTCCTTAATAATGTCTGCAATAATTTTTGCAGAAGCTACTTCCAACTGGGCAATGGTTACGTATTTATTGACTATTAAGTCCAAGTTTATAATCAGACCATCTATTTTTTCATTAAGGAGGTTGATTGATCTATTGAGCTCGGGTATCGAGGTGGTTGATCTATTCAGCTCGGGTATCGAGGTCATCCTATTAGTTGTTTTAACTGATCATGTATATTAGTGATCTTAAGGTTGATTTCCTTAAGAGTGCCCTCAATATTTGCCTTTTTGGCGACTTCTTCAACAAATTGGTTGTTTTTTAAAGAGTTTTCTAAAAGAATAGAATGTTTGTCAATAGATTGGGTTAACTTGATAGTTAATTTATTTTGTCTTTCAATAACTTCCAAGAATTTTTCCAAATCTTTTTTATCAAGATTGTTTTTAACCATAAAGGCTAAATCGTTTTTAAATTGGTTAAAAGGTATTTTATTTTTTGAAATATCTTCAGAAATATCTTTTGAAATACCAAGATAATGGCTTATTTTTGAAGTTTTTAAGAGGCATCTTGCAATGATCTGGTTTAGATTATTGCAATGATTTACAATTGTTTGAATACCGGCTTTTCCTGAAGTAGAAAAAACGTATTCTTTCTTTTCAGTATTATCGTCAAGAGTTTTAATTTTGACTGTTTTACCTTTTTTATAGAAATGAGGAAAATCAATTTTATTATTCATTTATAATGTCAGTGATTTGTTTGATATTCTGGCGTAGACTATCAATTTTTAAAGACATGTTTCTTATTAAATTATTATCTTTTCTTTCCGAGCTTTCTCCTATGTGGAGTGAATCCATAGAAATTCTTGGTCTAAGAGTTTCTCCTAGAGCTTTTTTATTTCTAGCTATATTTAAAACCCAAGAGTTTTCTTGAGGATTTATGTCGCAGAATTGTTTATCTTTGACATGGCCTATTTCTGAAAAAACATCATCAAGTTCGATGTACTCGTCTTTCTTATAGTCTATGCTATGGTGACTGTTGGTCAGGGCATATCCTATAAGATATGTTATGGTGAATGGTTTATCACCTGGACTCATAAGGTCACTTCTTTCAAAATGATGTATAAAAGATAAGGTTTTATCTATATTTGCAGATTTTAAATCCAGAGCAAACTTTGGATAGACTGAAAACATAAACTTTTGGTAAGCAAGGTTTCCCTTTGCAGCACCTAAGATGCAGTCCTGTCTGTCAGTAATTCTGTTGTCAATTAAGGCCATTTTTATGGGAGAATTTATTCCTGCTTGGAATTGGGATTTTAGCAAAATTTTTACAGCTCCGATATGGACCATTCTAATTTTTGATCTAATCTCAACTGGTATCAGAGCCTTGATAAATATGGCATTACATTATAATAAAACACTTTACAGAGTAAAGTTTGAACATATTCATAATAAAGAGATTGAAATCTCTCAACATAAAAATATACTTTTCAATAATAAAAAAGACTTGGTGCATATAGATTTCATGTCCTGATGGACTCTTTCAATGGAAAGTACTACCCTTTGGGCTTAAACAAGCTCCTAGTATTTTTCAAAGACACATGCAGAACGCTCTTCGAGGCCTTGAAGGTTTCTGCACTGTATACGTTGATGACATCATGATCTTCAGCAAAAATGAACAAGAACACTATGTTCATGTCACACAGGTTCTCAGAACTATTTTAAAATATGGAATAATACTTTCAAAAAAGAAAGCTCATCTTTTCAAAACAAAAATCAATTTTTTGGGTTTAGAAATAAATGAGGGTACTCATTGTCCTCAAAAGCATATTCTTGAACATTTACATGACTTTCCAAATGTTTTAGAAGACAAAAAGCAACTACAAAGATTTCTTGGTGTTTTGACTTATGCTGAAACATATATTGAAAAACTTGCAGCCATGAGAAAACCTTTACAGGCAAAATTAAAAAAAGATGTCATTTGGAATTGGTCAAGTGCTGATACAGACTACATCAAAAAGATAAAGAAAGTTTTAATCAATTTTCCAAAACTTTATCTTCCAAACATTGAAGACAGTTTAATTATTGAAACTGATGCTTCTGATGAATTTTGGGGAGGTGTTTTAAAAGCTAAAAACCCCAAAAACGAAGAACAAATTTGCAGGTACACCTCTGGCAGTTTCAAAGCAGCTGAGAAAAACTACCATAGCAATGAAAAAGAATTACTCGCTGTAAAAAGAGTTATTACAAAATTCTCTGTATATTTAACACCAGTAAATTTCCTGGTTCGTACAGATAATAAAAATTTTACTTATTTCCTCCGAACGAAGATTGCAGGAGATAACAAATTAGGCCGACTAATACGATGGCAAGAGTGGTTCTCACGATATACATTCACTGTTGAACATCTCGCAGGAAACAAAAACGTACTGGCAGACTGCCTCACTCGTGACTTCAGGTATGCCTTACATCATCCATGATCTCACTCGCTCCTCTCGAGCCCTATAAAAAGATATGATCCTCATGACATATTTCCTCACAAAAACTTCACCTACAAAAAAGAGAGGGGGAGATTAGAGAGAAAAGTAAACAAAAATTGAGTTTACAAAAATGGAAGACCTCAACATTTTGAGGATGAAGAAACAAATGCTCCTCATAGAGCTATCTGCAATTGAGCAAAAAATCAACTTGTATGAACAAGTAACAACGGTCACCAATGTACCGGAAAGCGAAAGCTCAAAAACAAAGGCTATTCCAGTGCAAACGGCACATGGTAAAGAATCAACAAATCCGTTGAAAGCTGATGCTTTGCTAAAAAGCATAATAAAGGAGACAGCTACTCCTCTTCCTAATGGAAAAACTAGCTTATTGGTTGATCCCAATCCTTGTACTGAAGGAATCAGTAAAATGACAACTTTGTCACCCACTAACAAATCTGTGCAGGAGTTTACACCAGATTACAAAAAAGCTCTTAACAAAGAAGCTGAAAGATTTTATGTAATCTATAAAGGACCCCATGCTGGTGTTCATACTGACTGGGGAATTACAGAAACCTTCTGTAAAGTTGATAAAGTTACTTGCAAAAAATTCAGAAATGAAACATCTGCAAGATTAAGCCTTGCCACTTATCAAGACGATACAAGCAAGACTAACCAACCACTTCTTCGACCAAAAATTCAAAAAGTCAAAGAAGCCCACAGAGACCAAAGGTTTGACGTTCCAATTGATGTTCAACAAATGGTTAACTATCCTGAAATCTCTTTTGAAGATTTCAGAACAATCTGGAAGAAAGCAAGAGCTGCATGCCCAGAAGACCTTGTTCATGAAAAGTTTTTCACTACGGACAAGAAAACAAAAAGTCTGTTCAACTTTCTCGAAGGAGCAGATGCAAAATTAGTCTACCAAGCCTTTCAAGCTGGACTAATCGACAATATCTACCCAAGTTGCAACCTTCAAGAACTCAAATTCTTCCCAAGCAGCATGGTAGAATCCATTAAGAACTTTCGAAAGAAAGTACTTAAAGCAAAAGATAATCCGATCTACATCAGATGTATCTCTTCACTCCCAGAATGGATTCAAGAATCAACTCTTTCTCCATACCACTTTCTGGAAATTGGTCTTTCTAAAGCCAACAGAGAGATTGAACAATCTCAACCAATGGAAGATAAAGATTTACCTTTCACAGAAATTCTTCATCCCAATCGCATCAATGGTTTAAGAAGAATATCAGAAAAAATCATTGAAATTATCTCTGGTTCAAAAAAGAAGATTAATTATACCGATTCACATTCTATAATTACAAGCTGGAGTTACAACAACACCAGCCAAGAAGATCTTCGTCAAGCCTCCAAGTTTGGAGAAAAATTCATGAACAATAACATGGAAGTATCCAATGCTACACGCCAGCACTTCTGCCGACATGCAGAACAACTTTTCGAAGAACATCTTTGTCACTTCTGCGAAAGCAAAGATTCGGAGACAAAGGAGGGACCCCCCTCTGAAGATGACAAATCATCATCATCTTAAAGAAAGATGCTTCACGTGTCAAATGGCCCCGCCACTCAAAATAATAATGCCTTTTCTCCATTATTAGAAGCTTTCCAGTTGTCCACAATAATGTAATATTTAGTGGATAAAAACGTCATGCCTGACATAATAGGCAAAGATCAGACCCTCTCAATGTATCTATAAATTGAGAGTTATGTTTTGTTTTAGGGACAGCGCAATAACGAGTGCAAGAAAAAACACTCTCTATCTAGTAAATTTTCAGTTCAATGTCTAGTGAGTAATTCCTCCCTTAGAAGGGGAAAAATGTAAAATATTGTAAGAGTCTTCCCTTTTTGGGAACTCTGTTATCAATAAACCTTTGTTTTCTTATTTTTGAGTGTTCATACAATTTAGAGTGATGAAACTTGTAAGTGACAGAGTGTCAGGTCGACGATGATTAACAGTACCACAGGCACCATGCCAATAGGGAAAGCAACCACACAGACCAAAGAACGACACAGGCTGGCTTGAATAGTTTCTATCTATGTAAGTATAACACTCACTACATCACAATTACACATTTATTGATACAAGAGTCTTCTTTTCACAATTTTTATATTTATTCCCTTCTTTGTTAAAACATAAATTCCGTACACATCCACACACCCAAACTGGTATCAGAGGCTCTGATACCATATGGCATTACATTATAATAAAACACTTTACAGAGTAAAGTTTGATAGAAATAAAAAATTAGTTTCAAAACTCAGAAAGTTTATTTTAACTTGTTAGCTTTTCTTAAAATGAATAATGAAATTTTCAACAACACTGAAGAAAATAATTCAGAAGAAAAACAAATCTTAACTTATGTTGAAGATGAAGACGGCTTTCATGCAAATCTTTTAATAAAACAAGACCTTCTCTCTCGAGTTAAGAAAATTGATTTAAAAATAAAGAAAGAAAACATTTTCAAAAATGTTCCTTCTAAACTTAGTATTTTAAATCCTCTTAAAAGGAAAAATGAAATCTTCTACTTTGTTAGTACTAAAGAAATGTCAGTAGACATAAAAGATACAATAGGAGCTGTCTTTCTACCCCTTTTAACTAAGGAACAAATAAACAATAACTTAAAAAGTATTCCAGTTGAGATTAGATCAAAAATTAGAATGGTCCATATCGGAGCTGTAAAAATTTTGCTAAAATCCCAATTCCAAGCAGGAATAAATTCTCCCATAAAAATGGCCTTAATTGACAACAGAATTACTGACAGACAGGACTGCATCTTAGGTGCTGCAAAGGGAAACCTTGCTTACCAAAAGTTTATGTTTTCAGTCTATCCAAAGTTTGCTCTGGATTTAAAATCTGCAAATATAGATAAAACCTTATCTTTTATACATCATTTTGAAAGAAGTGACCTTATGAGTCCAGGTGATAAACCATTCACCATAACATATCTTATAGGATATGCCCTGACCAACAGTCACCATAGCATAGACTATAAGAAAGACGAGTACATCGAACTTGATGATGTCTTTTCAGAAATAGGCCATGTCAAAGATAAACAATTCTGCGACATAAATCCTCAAGAAAACTCTTGGGTTTTAAATATAGCTAGAAATAAAAAAGCTCTAGGAGAAACTCTTAGACCAAGAATTTCTATGGATTCACTCCACATAGGAGAAAGCTCGGAAAGAAAAGATAATAATTTAATAAGAAACATGTCTTTAAAAATTGATAGTCTACGCCAGAATATCAAACAAATCACTGACATTATAAATGAATAATAAAATTGATTTTCCTCATTTCTATAAAAAAGGTAAAACAGTCAAAATTAAAACTCTTGACGATAATACTGAAAAGAAAGAATACGTTTTTTCTACTTCAGGAAAAGCCGGTATTCAAACAATTGTAAATCATTGCAATAATCTAAACCAGATCATTGCAAGATGCCTCTTAAAAACTTCAAAAATAAGCCATTATCTTGGTATTTCAAAAGATATTTCTGAAGATATTTCAAAAAATAAAATACCTTTTAACCAATTTAAAAACGATTTAGCCTTTATGGTTAAAAACAATCTTGATAAAAAAGATTTGGAAAAATTCTTGGAAGTTATTGAAAGACAAAATAAATTAACTATCAAGTTAACCCAATCTATTGACAAACATTCTATTCTTTTAGAAAACTCTTTAAAAAACAACCAATTTGTTGAAGAAGTCGCCAAAAAGGCAAATATTGAGGGCACTCTTAAGGAAATCAACCTTAAGATCACTAATATACATGATCAGTTAAAACAACTAATAGGATGACCTCGATACCCGAGCTGAATAGATCAACCACCTCGATACCCGAGCTCAATAGATCAATCAACCTCCTTAATGAAAAAATAGATGGTCTGATTATAAACTTGGACTTAATAGTCAATAAATACGTAACCATTGCCCAGTTGGAAGTAGCTTCTGCAAAAATTATTGCAGACATTATTAAGGAGTTATCTGAAAAGATTGACTCTTGCCCTTGTAATAAAGACATTCTTGAGCACATCAAAAATATCTCCATCGTAGAACAAAAATCCAAGCCAGGAAAATATTCAGGTCTTAAGAAATACTCACCTCCCAATCCTAGTGTTGGAAACCCTGACTTAGGAAGCTCAAAAAATTCCCAGAAAATTGACATTTTCAGGAAAGAGTAAAAATGAAAGAAACAATCTCTGAGAAACTCGAGAAATATTTCTTTAACCTTCAATTTGAAGATTATGATAAAGCTGACCAAAAACTTATTCAACTTTTATCATTAGAAACTGAAGAATGTGAAAAATTGTATCAAAAAGAACCCAAACTTTTTGATCAATATTTTAGAATGACTAAAATAAATGAACCTGACACTGAATCAGAAGAAGAAGATAACTTTAAAACAAATACAAAGACTGTTAAGTTCGAATATTCGGATATGGAAGATGATGAAGCAGAATCTTCTTATACAGCTACAAGAAGAGGCAATAAAAAGAAATATGAGTTCAAAATGCCTGTCCACAATGGTATTCCAAATAGTGGTCAAGGATCCAATACGATCAATGTACTTAATATTGATTGTATCCAAGATCTAAAACTCAGAGAAAGAGTTGTAGAAAAATGGGTTACTGAGATTTCACTAATCTTACAGACAAACCCAGATGAATTTGAAAAAGCAAAAAATGTTCTACTACTTTTAGAACACAAAACTGATGGAATTGTACAAAAATTCCTAAGAAACAATAATTGGAATGAAGAAATGCATGGTTCAGATCTTTTTGATAATATCATAAATGTCATATACACTACTTTCTTAGGCCTTGATTATATTTCTAATAAAGACTACACCATTAATAAGAAAGTTGACATAGCAAGAGTTTCAATGACAAAACTCCAATTACATGATATTAGTCTTCTCGACAAATACACATGTATATATGAATCATATCTATATGATATTCCACAAAGAAGTGAATATGCACAATGGATATCTGCTTACCTCATGAAGATTCCAATTATTGGAGAAACCTGTACAGACAGATGGAAAAAAGAAGTTACTGGAGAAATTCAGCAAACCAGTCTTTCTTATGCAACAAAAATTGCAAAAGAAGAAATTGATAGAATCTGTCAAGACAGATATAAACAACAAAAACTTAAAACAATAAGCAAAGATTGTTGTAGCATTCTCTCTGATTTCAAAAACTTTGATATTGGAAAGAAAAATTATAATAAGAAAAAGTATAAAAACAAAAAGAAATTCAAATCTTTTTGGAAAAAGAAAAGAAGAAAATTTTCTCCAGGAAAATACTTCAAAAAACCTTCAAAAGAAACACCTAAGAAGACTACTTCCTGTCCGCAAGGAAAGAAAAAATGTAGGTGTTGGATCTGCAATGAAGAAGGACACTACGCCAATGAATGTCCAAATAGAAAGAAATACCCTGACAAAGTCAAGGTTTTACAAACCGCTAACAATGGGGGCTATGAAGCTCTTGAAGAAGAGTATGATGGTACACAACATGTTTTTATATATCATGTTGAGACAGAATCTTCATCAGACACTGATGAATACGAATCAACAACGGATGACTCAGACTAGTCCCATACAGACCCCACTTTTCAGGGAGGAGGAGATTAACCATTTTTGCGCAAACCTCCAGAAGATTGATGATTCCATTATCATGAATCTTACTAATCCAAACTCTATCTATGTTTCTGCCTTCCTTAACTTTAAAGGATATAAAAAATTTAGAGTACATTGTTTTGTAGACACAGGTGCATCTTTATGTCTTGCAAGCAAATTCATCATTCCGGATGAACTCTGGGAAAACGCTCCCAAAGAAATTAGTGCCACTATTGCAAATGGTGAAACCATAAAAATTAATAAAGTTTGTAGAAACATTAATCTCGAACTTTCAGGAGAACATTTCAACGTTCCCACTATTTACCAACAAAATTCAGGAATTGATATCATAATTGGGAACAACTTTTGTCAAGTTTATGGACCATTCATACAATGGATAGATAGAATCGCCTTTCATCTTAATAATGATATGGTAATTATAAAAAAGGTTACAGAGGCCTATAGCAAAGGAAAACCAGGTTTTCTTGAAACTCAAGAAAAAGGTTCTAAAGAAAAACAAATTCCAGGTACTAATATAACCCATGAAGGGATTAATAAAGAAAAGATTATTTCTATTCAAACTACCAGGTTCAAACAGATTGAGGATCTTCTTGAAAAAGTTTGTTCTGAAAATCCTATTGATCCAAATAAAACCAAAGGATGGATGAAAGCTTCAATTAAGCTTATTAATCCCAAGACGGTTATTAGAGAAAAACCTATGGTTTACTCTTTACAAGATAGAGAAGAATTTTCCAAACAAATCAAGGAATTACTTGATATGAGACTAATTATAGAATCAAAATCCCCTCATATGTCTCCTGCCTTTCTTGTCAATAAAGAAGCAGAGAAAAGAAGAGGAAAGAAGCGCATGGTTGTCAACTACAAAGCAATCAATGATGCAACTATTGGAGACTCGCATAATCTTCCCAATATGCATGAACTCTTGACTCTTCTAAGAGGAAAAAACATTTATTCAAGTTTCGACTGCAAGTCAGGTTTCTGGCAAGTTCTACTTGATGAAGAATCGCAGCTTCTCACTGCCTTCACATGTCCTGATGGACTCTTTCAATGGAAAGTACTACCCTTTGGGCTTAAACAAGCTCCTAGTATTTTTCAAAGACACATGCAGAACGCTCTTCGAGGCCTTGAAGGTTTCTGCACTGTATACGTTGATGACATCATGATCTTCAGCAAAAATGAACAAGAACACTATGTTCATGTCACACAGGTTCTCAGAACTATTTTAAAATATGGAATAATACTTTCAAAAAAGAAAGCTCATCTTTTCAAAACAAAAATCAATTTTTTGGGTTTAGAAATAAATGAGGGTACTCATTGTCCTCAAAAGCATATTCTTGAACATTTACATGACTTTCCAAATGTTTTAGAAGACAAAAAGCAACTACAAAGATTTCTTGGTGTTTTGACTTATGCTGAAACATATATTGAAAAACTTGCAGCCATGAGAAAACCTTTACAGGCAAAATTAAAAAAAGATGTCATTTGGAATTGGTCAAGTGCTGATACAGACTACATCAAAAAGATAAAGAAAGTTTTAATCAATTTTCCAAAACTTTATCTTCCAAACATTGAAGACAGTTTAATTATTGAAACTGATGCTTCTGATGAATTTTGGGGAGGTGTTTTAAAAGCTAAAAACCCCAAAAACGAAGAACAAATTTGCAGGTACACCTCTGGCAGTTTCAAAGCAGCTGAGAAAAACTACCATAGCAATGAAAAAGAATTACTCGCTGTAAAAAGAGTTATTACAAAATTCTCTGTATATTTAACACCAGTAAATTTCCTGGTTCGTACAGATAATAAAAATTTTACTTATTTCCTCCGAACGAAGATTGCAGGAGATAACAAATTAGGCCGACTAATACGATGGCAAGAGTGGTTCTCACGATATACATTCACTGTTGAACATCTCGCAGGAAACAAAAACGTACTGGCAGACTGCCTCACTCGTGACTTCAGGTATGCCTTACATCATCCATGATCTCACTCGCTCCTCTCGAGCCCTATAAAAAGATATGATCCTCATGACATATTTCCTCACAAAAACTTCACCTACAAAAAAGAGAGGGGGAGATTAGAGAGAAAAGTAAACAAAAATTGAGTTTACAAAAATGGAAGACCTCAACATTTTGAGGATGAAGAAACAAATGCTCCTCATAGAGCTATCTGCAATTGAGCAAAAAATCAACTTGTATGAACAAGTAACAACGGTCACCAATGTACCGGAAAGCGAAAGCTCAAAAACAAAGGCTATTCCAGTGCAAACGGCACATGGTAAAGAATCAACAAATCCGTTGAAAGCTGATGCTTTGCTAAAAAGCATAATAAAGGAGACAGCTACTCCTCTTCCTAATGGAAAAACTAGCTTATTGGTTGATCCCAATCCTTGTACTGAAGGAATCAGTAAAATGACAACTTTGTCACCCACTAACAAATCTGTGCAGGAGTTTACACCAGATTACAAAAAAGCTCTTAACAAAGAAGCTGAAAGATTTTATGTAATCTATAAAGGACCCCATGCTGGTGTTCATACTGACTGGGGAATTACAGAAACCTTCTGTAAAGTTGATAAAGTTACTTGCAAAAAATTCAGAAATGAAACATCTGCAAGATTAAGCCTTGCCACTTATCAAGACGATACAAGCAAGACTAACCAACCACTTCTTCGACCAAAAATTCAAAAAGTCAAAGAAGCCCACAGAGACCAAAGGTTTGACGTTCCAATTGATGTTCAACAAATGGTTAACTATCCTGAAATCTCTTTTGAAGATTTCAGAACAATCTGGAAGAAAGCAAGAGCTGCATGCCCAGAAGACCTTGTTCATGAAAAGTTTTTCACTACGGACAAGAAAACAAAAAGTCTGTTCAACTTTCTCGAAGGAGCAGATGCAAAATTAGTCTACCAAGCCTTTCAAGCTGGACTAATCGACAATATCTACCCAAGTTGCAACCTTCAAGAACTCAAATTCTTCCCAAGCAGCATGGTAGAATCCATTAAGAACTTTCGAAAGAAAGTACTTAAAGCAAAAGATAATCCGATCTACATCAGATGTATCTCTTCACTCCCAGAATGGATTCAAGAATCAACTCTTTCTCCATACCACTTTCTGGAAATTGGTCTTTCTAAAGCCAACAGAGAGATTGAACAATCTCAACCAATGGAAGATAAAGATTTACCTTTCACAGAAATTCTTCATCCCAATCGCATCAATGGTTTAAGAAGAATATCAGAAAAAATCATTGAAATTATCTCTGGTTCAAAAAAGAAGATTAATTATACCGATTCACATTCTATAATTACAAGCTGGAGTTACAACAACACCAGCCAAGAAGATCTTCGTCAAGCCTCCAAGTTTGGAGAAAAATTCATGAACAATAACATGGAAGTATCCAATGCTACACGCCAGCACTTCTGCCGACATGCAGAACAACTTTTCGAAGAACATCTTTGTCACTTCTGCGAAAGCAAAGATTCGGAGACAAAGGAGGGACCCCCCTCTGAAGATGACAAATCATCATCATCTTAAAGAAAGATGCTTCACGTGTCAAATGGCCCCGCCACTCAAAATAATAATGCCTTTTCTCCATTATTAGAAGCTTTCCAGTTGTCCACAATAATGTAATATTTAGTGGATAAAAACGTCATGCCTGACATAATAGGCAAAGATCAGACCCTCTCAATGTATCTATAAATTGAGAGTTATGTTTTGTTTTAGGCACAGCGCAATAACGAGTGCAAGAAAAAACACTCTCTATCTAGTAAATTTTCAGTTCAATGTCTAGTGAGTAATTCCTCCCTTAGAAGGGGAAAAATGTAAAATATTGTAAGAGTCTTCCCTTTTTGGGAACTCTGTTATCAATAAACCTTTGTTTTGTTATTTTTGAGTGTTCATACAATTTAGAGTGATGAAACTTGTAAGTGACAGAGTGTCAGGTCGACGATGATTAACAGTACCACAGGCACCATGCCAATAGGGAAAGCAACCACACAGACCAAAGAACGACACAGGCTGGCTTGAATAGTTTCTATCTATGTAAGTATAACACTCACTACATCACAATTACACATTTATTGATACAAGAGTCTTCTTTTCACAATTTTTATATTTATTCCCTTCTTTGTTAAAACATAAATTCCGTACACATCCACACACCCAAACTGGTATCAGAGCCTTGATAAATATGGCATTACATTATAATAAAACACTTTACAGAGTAAAGTTTGAACATATTCATAATAAAGAGATTGAAATCTCTCAACATAAAAATATACTTTTCAATAATAAAAAAGACTTGGTGCATATAGATTTCAGAATTCTACAAGCACAAAATAAACATACTCACGAATATATACCAAACTTGGTTAATATACGTATGTATCTCCTGCATAAGCAAAAAGTACATCAAGAACATCTTGATAGAAATAAAAAATTAGTTTCAAAACTCAGAAAGTTTATTTTAACTTGTTAGCTTTTCTTAAAATGAATAATGAAATTTTCAACAACACTGAAGAAAATAATTCAGAAGAAAAACAAATCTTAACTTATGTTGAAGATGAAGACGGCTTTCATGCAAATCTTTTAATAAAACAAGACCTTCTCTCTCGAGTTAAGAAAATTGATTTAAAAATAAAGAAAGAAAACATTTTCAAAAATGTTCCTTCTAAACTTAGTATTTTAAATCCTCTTAAAAGGAAAAATGAAATCTTCTACTTTGTTAGTACTAAAGAAATGTCAGTAGACATAAAAGATACAATAGGAGCTGTCTTTCTACCCCTTTTAACTAAGGAACAAATAAACAATAACTTAAAAAGTATTCCAGTTGAGATTAGATCAAAAATTAGAATGGTCCATATCGGAGCTGTAAAAATTTTGCTAAAATCCCAATTCCAAGCAGGAATAAATTCTCCCATAAAAATGGCCTTAATTGACAACAGAATTACTGACAGACAGGACTGCATCTTAGGTGCTGCAAAGGGAAACCTTGCTTACCAAAAGTTTATGTTTTCAGTCTATCCAAAGTTTGCTCTGGATTTAAAATCTGCAAATATAGATAAAACCTTATCTTTTATACATCATTTTGAAAGAAGTGACCTTATGAGTCCAGGTGATAAACCATTCACCATAACATATCTTATAGGATATGCCCTGACCAACAGTCACCATAGCATAGACTATAAGAAAGACGAGTACATCGAACTTGATGATGTCTTTTCAGAAATAGGCCATGTCAAAGATAAACAATTCTGCGACATAAATCCTCAAGAAAACTCTTGGGTTTTAAATATAGCTAGAAATAAAAAAGCTCTAGGAGAAACTCTTAGACCAAGAATTTCTATGGATTCACTCCACATAGGAGAAAGCTCGGAAAGAAAAGATAATAATTTAATAAGAAACATGTCTTTAAAAATTGATAGTCTACGCCAGAATATCAAACAAATCACTGACATTATAAATGAATAATAAAATTGATTTTCCTCATTTCTATAAAAAAGGTAAAACAGTCAAAATTAAAACTCTTGACGATAATACTGAAAAGAAAGAATACGTTTTTTCTACTTCAGGAAAAGCCGGTATTCAAACAATTGTAAATCATTGCAATAATCTAAACCAGATCATTGCAAGATGCCTCTTAAAAACTTCAAAAATAAGCCATTATCTTGGTATTTCAAAAGATATTTCTGAAGATATTTCAAAAAATAAAATACCTTTTAACCAATTTAAAAACGATTTAGCCTTTATGGTTAAAAACAATCTTGATAAAAAAGATTTGGAAAAATTCTTGGAAGTTATTGAAAGACAAAATAAATTAACTATCAAGTTAACCCAATCTATTGACAAACATTCTATTCTTTTAGAAAACTCTTTAAAAAACAACCAATTTGTTGAAGAAGTCGCCAAAAAGGCAAATATTGAGGGCACTCTTAAGGAAATCAACCTTAAGATCACTAATATACATGATCAGTTAAAACAACTAATAGGATGACCTCGATACCCGAGCTGAATAGATCAACCACCTCGATACCCGAGCTCAATAGATCAATCAACCTCCTTAATGAAAAAATAGATGGTCTGATTATAAACTTGGACTTAATAGTCAATAAATACGTAACCATTGCCCAGTTGGAAGTAGCTTCTGCAAAAATTATTGCAGACATTATTAAGGAGTTATCTGAAAAGATTGACTCTTGCCCTTGTAATAAAGACATTCTTGAGCACATCAAAAATATCTCCATCGTAGAACAAAAATCCAAGCCAGGAAAATATTCAGGTCTTAAGAAATACTCACCTCCCAATCCTAGTGTTGGAAACCCTGACTTAGGAAGCTCAAAAAATTCCCAGAAAATTGACATTTTCAGGAAAGAGTAAAAATGAAAGAAACAATCTCTGAGAAACTCGAGAAATATTTCTTTAACCTTCAATTTGAAGATTATGATAAAGCTGACCAAAAACTTATTCAACTTTTATCATTAGAAACTGAAGAATGTGAAAAATTGTATCAAAAAGAACCCAAACTTTTTGATCAATATTTTAGAATGACTAAAATAAATGAACCTGACACTGAATCAGAAGAAGAAGATAACTTTAAAACAAATACAAAGACTGTTAAGTTCGAATATTCGGATATGGAAGATGATGAAGCAGAATCTTCTTATACAGCTACAAGAAGAGGCAATAAAAAGAAATATGAGTTCAAAATGCCTGTCCACAATGGTATTCCAAATAGTGGTCAAGGATCCAATACGATCAATGTACTTAATATTGATTGTATCCAAGATCTAAAACTCAGAGAAAGAGTTGTAGAAAAATGGGTTACTGAGATTTCACTAATCTTACAGACAAACCCAGATGAATTTGAAAAAGCAAAAAATGTTCTACTACTTTTAGAACACAAAACTGATGGAATTGTACAAAAATTCCTAAGAAACAATAATTGGAATGAAGAAATGCATGGTTCAGATCTTTTTGATAATATCATAAATGTCATATACACTACTTTCTTAGGCCTTGATTATATTTCTAATAAAGACTACACCATTAATAAGAAAGTTGACATAGCAAGAGTTTCAATGACAAAACTCCAATTACATGATATTAGTCTTCTCGACAAATACACATGTATGTATGAATCATATCTATATGATATTCCACAAAGAAGTGAATATGCACAATGGATATCTGCTTACCTCATGAAGATTCCAATTATTGGAGAAACCTGTACAGACAGATGGAAAAAAGAAGTTACTGGAGAAATTCAGCAAACCAGTCTTTCTTATGCAACAAAAATTGCAAAAGAAGAAATTGATAGAATCTGTCAAGACAGATATAAACAACAAAAACTTAAAACAATAAGCAAAGATTGTTGTAGCATTCTCTCTGATTTCAAAAACTTTGATATTGGAAAGAAAAATTATAATAAGAAAAAGTATAAAAACAAAAAGAAATTCAAATCTTTTTGGAAAAAGAAAAGAAGAAAATTTTCTCCAGGAAAATACTTCAAAAAACCTTCAAAAGAAACACCTAAGAAGACTACTTCCTGTCCGCAAGGAAAGAAAAAATGTAGGTGTTGGATCTGCAATGAAGAAGGACACTACGCCAATGAATGTCCAAATAGAAAGAAATACCCTGACAAAGTCAAGGTTTTACAAACCGCTAACAATGGGGGCTATGAAGCTCTTGAAGAAGAGTATGATGGTACACAACATGTTTTTATATATCATGTTGAGACAGAATCTTCATCAGACACTGATGAATACGAATCAACAACGGATGACTCAGACTAGTCCCATACAGACCCCACTTTTCAGGGAGGAGGAGATTAACCATTTTTGCGCAAACCTCCAGAAGATTGATGATTCCATTATCATGAATCTTACTAATCCAAACTCTATCTATGTTTCTGCCTTCCTTAACTTTAAAGGATATAAAAAATTTAGAGTACATTGTTTTGTAGACACAGGTGCATCTTTATGTCTTGCAAGCAAATTCATCATTCCGGATGAACTCTGGGAAAACGCTCCCAAAGAAATTAGTGCCACTATTGCAAATGGTGAAACCATAAAAATTAATAAAGTTTGTAGAAACATTAATCTCGAACTTTCAGGAGAACATTTCAACGTTCCCACTATTTACCAACAAAATTCAGGAATTGATATCATAATTGGGAACAACTTTTGTCAAGTTTATGGACCATTCATACAATGGATAGATAGAATCGCCTTTCATCTTAATAATGATATGGTAATTATAAAAAAGGTTACAGAGGCCTATAGCAAAGGAAAACCAGGTTTTCTTGAAACTCAAGAAAAAGGTTCTAAAGAAAAACAAATTCCAGGTACTAATATAACCCATGAAGGGATTAATAAAGAAAAGATTATTTCTATTCAAACTACCAGGTTCAAACAGATTGAGGATCTTCTTGAAAAAGTTTGTTCTGAAAATCCTATTGATCCAAATAAAACCAAAGGATGGATGAAAGCTTCAATTAAGCTTATTAATCCCAAGACGGTTATTAGAGAAAAACCTATGGTTTACTCTTTACAAGATAGAGAAGAATTTTCCAAACAAATCAAGGAATTACTTGATATGAGACTAATTATAGAATCAAAATCCCCTCATATGTCTCCTGCCTTTCTTGTCAATAAAGAAGCAGAGAAAAGAAGAGGAAAGAAGCGCATGGTTGTCAACTACAAAGCAATCAATGATGCAACTATTGGAGACTCGCATAATCTTCCCAATATGCATGAACTCTTGACTCTTCTAAGAGGAAAAAACATTTATTCAAGTTTCGACTGCAAGTCAGGTTTCTGGCAAGTTCTACTTGATGAAGAATCGCAGCTTCTCACTGCCTTCACATGTCCTGATGGACTCTTTCAATGGAAAGTACTACCCTTTGGGCTTAAACAAGCTCCTAGTATTTTTCAAAGACACATGCAGAACGCTCTTCGAGGCCTTGAAGGTTTCTGCACTGTATACGTTGATGACATCATGATCTTCAGCAAAAATGAACAAGAACACTATGTTCATGTCACACAGGTTCTCAGAACTATTTTAAAATATGGAATAATACTTTCAAAAAAGAAAGCTCATCTTTTCAAAACAAAAATCAATTTTTTGGGTTTAGAAATAAATGAGGGTACTCATTGTCCTCAAAAGCATATTCTTGAACATTTACATGACTTTCCAAATGTTTTAGAAGACAAAAAGCAACTACAAAGATTTCTTGGTGTTTTGACTTATGCTGAAACATATATTGAAAAACTTGCAGCCATGAGAAAACCTTTACAGGCAAAATTAAAAAAAGATGTCATTTGGAATTGGTCAAGTGATGATACAGACTACATCAAAAAGATAAAGAAAGTTTTAATCAATTTTCCAAAACTTTATCTTCCAAACATTGAAGACAGTTTAATTATTGAAACTGATGCTTCTGATGAATTTTGGGGAGGTGTTTTAAAAGCTAAAAACCCCAAAAACGAAGAACAAATTTGCAGGTACACCTCTGGCAGTTTCAAAGCAGCTGAGAAAAACTACCATAGCAATGAAAAAGAATTACTCGCTGTAAAAAGAGTTATTACAAAATTCTCTGTATATTTAACACCAGTAAATTTCCTGGTTCGTACAGATAATAAAAATTTTACTTATTTCCTCCGAACGAAGATTGCAGGAGATAACAAATTAGGCCGACTAATACGATGGCAAGAGTGGTTCTCACGATATACATTCACTGTTGAACATCTCGCAGGAAACAAAAACGTACTGGCAGACTGCCTCACTCGTGACTTCAGGTATGCCTTACATCATCCATGATCTCACTCACTCCTCTCGAGCCCTATAAAAAGATATGATCCTCATGACATATTTCCTCACAAAAACTTCACCTACAAAAAAGAGAGGGGGAGATTAGAGAGAAAAGTAAACAAAAATTGAGTTTACAAAAATGGAAGACCTCAACATTTTGAGGATGAAGAAACAAATGCTCCTCATAGAGCTATCTGCAATTGAGCAAAAAATCAACTTGTATGAACAAGTAACAACGGTCACCAATGTACCGGAAAGCGAAAGCTCAAAAACAAAGGCTATTCCAGTGCAAACGGCACATGGTAAAGAATCAACAAATCCGTTGAAAGCTGATGCTTTGCTAAAAAGCATAATAAAGGAGACAGCTACTCCTCTTCCTAATGGAAAAACTAGCTTATTGGTTGATCCCAATCCTTGTACTGAAGGAATCAGTAAAATGACAACTTTGTCACCCACTAACAAATCTGTGCAGGAGTTTACACCAGATTACAAAAAAGCTCTTAACAAAGAAGCTGAAAGATTTTATGTAATCTATAAAGGACCCCATGCTGGTGTTCATACTGACTGGGGAATTACAGAAACCTTCTGTAAAGTTGATAAAGTTACTTGCAAAAAATTCAGAAATGAAACATCTGCAAGATTAAGCCTTGCCACTTATCAAGACGATACAAGCAAGACTAACCAACCACTTCTTTGACCAAAAATTCAAAAAGTCAAAGAAGCCCACAGAGACCAAAGGTTTGACGTTCCAATTGATGTTCAACAAATGGTTAACTATCCTGAAATCTCTTTTGAAGATTTCAGAACAATCTGGAAGAAAGCAAGAGCTGCATGCCCAGAAGACCTTGTTCATGAAAAGTTTTTCACTACGGACAAGAAAACAAAAAGTCTGTTCAACTTTCTCGAAGGAGCAGATGCAAAATTAGTCTACCAAGCCTTTCAAGCTGGACTAATCGACAATATCTACCCAAGTTGCAACCTTCAAGAACTCAAATTCTTCCCAAGCAGCATGGTAGAATCCATTAAGAACTTTCGAAAGAAAGTACTTAAAGCAAAAGATAATCCGATCTACATCAGATGTATCTCTTCACTCCCAGAATGGATTCAAGAATCAACTCTTTCTCCATACCACTTTCTGGAAATTGGTCTTTCTAAAGCCAACAGAGAGATTGAACAATCTCAACCAATGGAAGATAAAGATTTACCTTTCACAGAAATTCTTCATCCCAATCGCATCAATGGTTTAAGAAGAATATCAGAAAAAATCATTGAAATTATCTCTGGTTCAAAAAAGAAGATTAATTATACCGATTCACATTCTATAATTACAAGCTGGAGTTACAACAACACCAGCCAAGAAGATCTTCGTCAAGCCTCCAAGTTTGGAGAAAAATTCATGAACAATAACATGGAAGTATCCAATGCTACACTCCAGCACTTCTGCCGACATGCAGAACAACTTTTCGAAGAACATCTTTGTCACTTCTGCGAAAGCAAAGATTCGGAGACAAAGGAGGGACCCCCCTCTGAAGATGACAAATCATCATCATCTTAAAGAAAGATGCTTCACGTGTCAAATGGCCCCGCCACTCAAAATAATAATGCCTTTTCTCCATTATTAGAAGCTTTCCAGTTGTCCACAATAATGTAATATTTAGTGGATAAAAACGTCATGCCTGACATAATAGGCAAAGATCAGACCCTCTCAATGTATCTATAAATTGAGAGTTATGTTTTGTTTTAGGGACAGCGCAATAACGAGTGCAAGAAAAAACACTCTCTATCTAGTAAATTTTCAGTTCAATGTCTAGTGAGTAATTCCTCCCTTTGGTCTGTGTGGTTGCTTTCCCTATTGGCATGGTGCCTGTGGTACTGTTAATCATCGTAGACCTGACACTCTGTCACTTACAAGTTTCATCACTCTAAATTGTATGAACACTCAAAAATAACAAAACAAAGGTTTATTGATAACAGAGTTCCCAAAAAGGGAAGACTCTTACAATATTTTACATTTTTCCCCTTCTAAGGGAGGAATTACTCACTAGACATTGAACTGAAAATTTACTAGATAGAGAGTGTTTTTTCTTGCACTCGTTATTGCGCTGTCCCTAAAACAAAACATAACTCTCAATTTATAGATACATTGAGAGGGTCTGATCTTTGCCTATTATGTCAGGCATGACGTTTTTATCCACTAAATATTACATTATTGTGGACAACTGGAAAGCTTCTAATAATGGAGAAAAGGCATTATTATTTTGAGTGGCGGGGCCATTTGACACGTGAAGCATCTTTCTTTAAGATGATGATGATTTGTCATCTTCAGAGGGGGGTCCCTCCTTTGTCTCCGAATCTTTGCTTTCGCAGAAGTGACAAAGATGTTCTTCGAAAAGTTGTTCTGCATGTCGGCAGAAGTGCTGGCGTGTAGCATTGGATACTTCCATGTTATTGTTCATGAATTTTTCTCCAAACTTGGAGGCTTGACGAAGATCTTCTTGGCTGGTGTTGTTGTAACTCCAGCTTGTAATTATAGAATGTGAATCGGTATAATTAATCTTCTTTTTTGAACCAGAGATAATTTCAATGATTTTTTCTGATATTCTTCTTAAACCATTGATGCGATTGGGATGAAGAATTTCTGTGAAAGGTAAATCTTTATCTTCCATTGGTTGAGATTGTTCAATCTCTCTGTTGGCTTTAGAAAGACCAATTTCCAGAAAGTGGTATGGAGAAAGAGTTGATTCTTGAATCCATTCTGGGAGTGAAGAGATACATCTGATGTAGATCGGATTATCTTTTGCTTTAAGTACTTTCTTTCGAAAGTTCTTAATGGATTCTACCATGCTGCTTGGGAAGAATTTGAGTTCTTGAAGGTTGCAACTTGGGTAGATATTGTCGATTAGTCCAGCTTGAAAGGCTTGGTAGACTAATTTTGCATCTGCTCCTTCGAGAAAGTTGAACAGACTTTTTGTTTTCTTGTCCGTAGTGAAAAACTTTTCATGAACAAGGTCTTCTGGGCATGCAGCTCTTGCTTTCTTCCAGATTGTTCTGAAATCTTCAAAAGAGATTTCAGGATAGTTAACCATTTGTTGAACATCAATTGGAACGTCAAACCTTTGGTCTCTGTGGGCTTCTTTGACTTTTTGAATTTTTGGT
Source organism: Lactuca saligna (assembly GCF_052625555.1). Lineage (NCBI taxonomy): Eukaryota > Viridiplantae > Streptophyta > Magnoliopsida > Asterales > Asteraceae > Lactuca > Lactuca saligna. The sequence goes on along the minus strand of NC_136418.1, from coordinate 192,893,758 downwards.
CGAAGAAGTGGTTGGTTAGTCTTGCTTGTATCGTCTTGATAAGTGGCAAGGCTTAATCTTGCAGATGTTTCATTTCTGAATTTTTTGCAAGTAACTTTATCAACTTTACAGAAGGTTTCTGTAATTCCCCAGTCAGTATGAACACCAGCATGGGGTCCTTTATAGATTACATAAAATCTTTCAGCTTCTTTGTTAAGAGCTTTTTTGTAATCTGGTGTAAACTCCTGCACAGATTTGTTAGTGGGTGACAAAGTTGTCATTTTACTGATTCCTTCAGTACAAGGATTGGGATCAACCAATAAGCTAGTTTTTCCATTAGGAAGAGGAGTAGCTGTCTCCTTTATTATGCTTTTTAGCAAAGCATCAGCTTTCAACGGATTTGTTGATTCTTTACCATGTGCCGTTTGCACTGGAATAGCCTTTGTTTTTGAGCTTTCGCTTTCCGGTACATTGGTGACCGTTGTTACTTGTTCATACAAGTTGATTTTTTGCTCAATTGCAGATAGCTCTATGAGGAGCATTTGTTTCTTCATCCTCAAAATGTTGAGGTCTTCCATTTTTGTAAACTCAATTTTTGTTTACTTTTCTCTCTAATCTCCCCCTCTCTTTTTTGTAGGTGAAGTTTTTGTGAGGAAATATGTCATGAGGATCATATCTTTTTATAGGGCTCGAGAGGAGCGAGTGAGATCATGGATGATGTAAGGCATACCTGAAGTCACGAGTGAGGCAGTCTGCCAGTACGTTTTTGTTTCCTGCGAGATGTTCAACAGTGAATGTATATCGTGAGAACCACTCTTGCCATCGTATTAGTCGGCCTAATTTGTTATCTCCTGCAATCTTCGTTCGGAGGAAATAAGTAAAATTTTTATTATCTGTACGAACCAGGAAATTTACTGGTGTTAAATATACAGAGAATTTTGTAATAACTCTTTTTACAGCGAGTAATTCTTTTTCATTGCTATGGTAGTTTTTCTCAGCTGCTTTGAAACTGCCAGAGGTGTACCTGCAAATTTGTTCTTCGTTTTTGGGGTTTTTAGCTTTTAAAACACCTCCCCAAAATTCATCAGAAGCATCAGTTTCAATAATTAAACTGTCTTCAATGTTTGGAAGATAAAGTTTTGGAAAATTGATTAAAACTTTCTTTATCTTTTTGATGTAGTCTGTATCAGCACTTGACCAATTCCAAATGACATCTTTTTTTAATTTTGCCTGTAAAGGTTTTCTCATGGCTGCAAGTTTTTCAATATATGTTTCAGCATAAGTCAAAACACCAAGAAATCTTTGTAGTTGCTTTTTGTCTTCTAAAACATTTGGAAAGTCATGTAAATGTTCAAGAATATGCTTTTGAGGACAATGAGTACCCTCATTTATTTCTAAACCCAAAAAATTGATTTTTGTTTTGAAAAGATGAGCTTTCTTTTTTGAAAGTATTATTCCATATTTTAAAATAGTTCTGAGAACCTGTGTGACATGAACATAGTGTTCTTGTTCATTTTTGCTGAAGATCATGATGTCATCAACGTATACAGTGCAGAAACCTTCAAGGCCTCGAAGAGCGTTCTGCATGTGTCTTTGAAAAATACTAGGAGCTTGTTTAAGCCCAAAGGGTAGTACTTTCCATTGAAAGAGTCCATCAGGACATGTGAAGGCAGTGAGAAGCTGCGATTCTTCATCAAGTAGAACTTGCCAGAAACCTGACTTGCAGTCGAAACTTGAATAAATGTTTTTTCCTCTTAGAAGAGTCAAGAGTTCATGCATATTGGGAAGATTATGCGAGTCTCCAATAGTTGCATCATTGATTGCTTTGTAGTTGACAACCATGCGCTTCTTTCCTCTTCTTTTCTCTGCTTCTTTATTGACAAGAAAGGCAGGAGACATATGAGGGGATTTTGATTCTATAATTAGTCTCATATCAAGTAATTCCTTGATTTGTTTGGAAAATTCTTCTCTATCTTGTAAAGAGTAAACCATAGGTTTTTCTCTAATAACCGTCTTGGGATTAATAAGCTTAATTGAAGCTTTCATCCATCCTTTGGTTTTATTTGGATCAATAGGATTTTCAGAACAAACTTTTTCAAGAAGATCCTCAATCTGTTTGAACCTGGTAGTTTGAATAGAAATAATCTTTTCTTTATTAATCCCTTCATGGGTTATATTAGTACCTGGAATTTGTTTTTCTTTAGAACCTTTTTCTTGAGTTTCAAGAAAACCTGGTTTTCCTTTGCTATAGGCCTCTGTAACCTTTTTTATAATTACCATATCATTATTAAGATGAAAGGCGATTCTATCTATCCATTGTATGAATGGTCCATAAACTTGACAAAAGTTGTTCCCAATTATGATATCAATTCCTGAATTTTGTTGGTAAATAGTGGGAACGTTGAAATGTTCTCCTGAAAGTTCGAGATTAATGTTTCTACAAACTTTATTAATTTTTATGGTTTCACCATTTGCAATAGTGGCACTAATTTCTTTGGGAGCGTTTTCCCAGAGTTCATCCGGAATGATGAATTTGCTTGCAAGACATAAAGATGCACCTGTGTCTACAAAACAATGTACTCTAAATTTTTTATATCCTTTAAAGTTAAGGAAGGCAGAAACATAGATAGAGTTTGGATTAGTAAGATTCATGATAATGGAATCATCAATCTTCTGGAGGTTTGCGCAAAAATGGTTAATCTCCTCCTCCCTGAAAAGTGGGGTCTGTATGGGACTAGTCTGAGTCATCCGTTGTTGATTCGTATTCATCAGTGTCTGATGAAGATTCTGTCTCAACATGATATATAAAAACATGTTGTGTACCATCATACTCTTCTTCAAGAGCTTCATAGCCCCCATTGTTAGCGGTTTGTAAAACCTTGACTTTGTCAGGGTATTTCTTTCTATTTGGACATTCATTGGCGTAGTGTCCTTCTTCATTGCAGATCCAACACCTACATTTTTTCTTTCCTTGCGGACAGGAAGTAGTCTTCTTAGGTGTTTCTTTTGAAGGTTTTTTGAAGTATTTTCCTGGAGAAAATTTTCTTCTTTTCTTTTTCCAAAAAGATTTGAATTTCTTTTTGTTTTTATACTTTTTCTTATTATAATTTTTCTTTCCAATATCAAAGTTTTTGAAATCAGAGAGAATGCTACAACAATCTTTGCTTATTGTTTTAAGTTTTTGTTGTTTATATCTGTCTTGACAGATTCTATCAATTTCTTCTTTTGCAATTTTTGTTGCATAAGAAAGACTGGTTTGCTGAATTTCTCCAGTAACTTCTTTTTTCCATCTGTCTGTACAGGTTTCTCCAATAATTGGAATCTTCATGAGGTAAGCAGATATCCATTGTGCATATTCACTTCTTTGTGGAATATCATATAGATATGATTCATACATACATGTGTATTTGTCGAGAAGACTAATATCATGTAATTGGAGTTTTGTCATTGAAACTCTTGCTATGTCAACTTTCTTATTAATGGTGTAGTCTTTATTAGAAATATAATCAAGGCCTAAGAAAGTAGTGTATATGACATTTATGATATTATCAAAAAGATCTGAACCATGCATTTCTTCATTCCAATTATTGTTTCTTAGGAATTTTTGTACAATTCCATCAGTTTTGTGTTCTAAAAGTAGTAGAACATTTTTTGCTTTTTCAAATTCATCTGGGTTTGTCTGTAAGATTAGTGAAATCTCAGTAACCCATTTTTCTACAACTCTTTCTCTGAGTTTTAGATCTTGGATACAATCAATATTAAGTACATTGATCGTATTGGATCCTTGACCACTATTTGGAATACCATTGTGGACAGGCATTTTGAACTCATATTTCTTTTTATTGCCTCTTCTTGTAGCTGTATAAGAAGATTCTGCTTCATCATCTTCCATATCCGAATATTCGAACTTAACAGTCTTTGTATTTGTTTTAAAGTTATCTTCTTCTTCTGATTCAGTGTCAGGTTCATTTATTTTAGTCATTCTAAAATATTGATCAAAAAGTTTGGGTTCTTTTTGATACAATTTTTCACATTCTTCAGTTTCTAATGATAAAAGTTGAATAAGTTTTTGGTCAGCTTTATCATAATCTTCAAATTGAAGGTTAAAGAAATATTTCTCGAGTTTCTCAGAGATTGTTTCTTTCATTTTTACTCTTTCCTGAAAATGTCAATTTTCTGGGAATTTTTTGAGCTTCCTAAGTCAGGGTTTCCAACACTAGGATTGGGAGGTGAGTATTTCTTAAGACCTGAATATTTTCCTGGCTTGGATTTTTGTTCTACGATGGAGATATTTTTGATGTGCTCAAGAATGTCTTTATTACAAGGGCAAGAGTCAATCTTTTCAGATAACTCCTTAATAATGTCTGCAATAATTTTTGCAGAAGCTACTTCCAACTGGGCAATGGTTACGTATTTATTGACTATTAAGTCCAAGTTTATAATCAGACCATCTATTTTTTCATTAAGGAGGTTGATTGATCTATTGAGCTCGGGTATCGAGGTGGTTGATCTATTCAGCTCGGGTATCGAGGTCATCCTATTAGTTGTTTTAACTGATCATGTATATTAGTGATCTTAAGGTTGATTTCCTTAAGAGTGCCCTCAATATTTGCCTTTTTGGCGACTTCTTCAACAAATTGGTTGTTTTTTAAAGAGTTTTCTAAAAGAATAGAATGTTTGTCAATAGATTGGGTTAACTTGATAGTTAATTTATTTTGTCTTTCAATAACTTCCAAGAATTTTTCCAAATCTTTTTTTATCAAGATTGTTTTTAACCATAAAGGCTAAATCGTTTTTAAATTGGTTAAAAGGTATTTTATTTTTTGAAATATCTTCAGAAATATCTTTTGAAATACCAAGATAATGGCTTATTTTTGAAGTTTTTAAGAGGCATCTTGCAATGATCTGGTTTAGATTATTGCAATGATTTACAATTGTTTGAATACCGGCTTTTCCTGAAGTAGAAAAAACGTATTCTTTCTTTTCAGTATTATCGTCAAGAGTTTTAATTTTGACTGTTTTACCTTTTTTATAGAAATGAGGAAAATCAATTTTATTATTCATTTATAATGTCAGTGATTTGTTTGATATTCTGGCGTAGACTATCAATTTTTAAAGACATGTTTCTTATTAAATTATTATCTTTTCTTTCCGAGCTTTCTCCTATGTGGAGTGAATCCATAGAAATTCTTGGTCTAAGAGTTTCTCCTAGAGCTTTTTTATTTCTAGCTATATTTAAAACCCAAGAGTTTTCTTGAGGATTTATGTCGCAGAATTGTTTATCTTTGACATGGCCTATTTCTGAAAAGACATCATCAAGTTCGATGTACTCGTCTTTCTTATAGTCTATGCTATGGTGACTGTTGGTCAGGGCATATCCTATAAGATATGTTATGGTGAATGGTTTATCACCTGGACTCATAAGGTCACTTCTTTCAAAATGATGTATAAAAGATAAGGTTTTATCTATATTTGCAGATTTTAAATCCAGAGCAAACTTTGGATAGACTGAAAACATAAACTTTTGGTAAGCAAGGTTTCCCTTTGCAGCACCTAAGATGCAGTCCTGTCTGTCAGTAATTCTGTTGTCAATTAAGGCCATTTTTATGGGAGAATTTATTCCTGCTTGGAATTGGGATTTTAGCAAAATTTTTACAGCTCCGATATGGACCATTCTAATTTTTGATCTAATCTCAACTGGAATACTTTTTAAGTTATTGTTTATTTGTTCCTTAGTTAAAAGGGGTAGAAAGACAGCTCCTATTGTATCTTTTATGTCTACTGACATTTCTTTAGTACTAACAAAGTAGAAGATTTCATTTTTCCTTTTAAGAGGATTTAAAATACTAAGTTTAGAAGGAACATTTTTGAAAATGTTTTCTTTCTTTATTTTTAAATCAATTTTCTTAACTCGAGAGAGAAGGTCTTGTTTTATTAAAAGATTTGCATGAAAGCCGTCTTCATCTTCAACATAAGTTAAGATTCGTTTTTCTTCTGAATTATTTTCTTCAGTGTTGTTGAAAATTTCATTATTCATTTTAAGAAAAGCTAACAAGTTAAAATAAACTTTCTGAGTTTTGAAACTAATTTTTTATTTCTATCAAGATGTTCTTGATGTACTTTTTGCTTATGCAGGAGATACATACGTATATTAACCAAGTTTGGTATATATTCGTGAGTATGTTTATTTTGTGCTTGTAGAATTCTGAAATCTATATGCACCAAGTCTTTTTTATTATTGAAAAGTATATTTTTATGTTGAGAGATTTCAATCTCTTTATTATGAATATGTTCAAACTTTACTCTGTAAAGTGTTTTATTATAATGTAATGCCATATTTATCAAGGCTCTGATACCAGTTTGGGTGTGTGGATGTGTACGGAATTTATGTTTTAACAAAGAAGGGAATAAATATAAAAATTGTGAAAAGAAGACTCTTGTATCAATAAATGTGTAATTGTGATGTAGTGAGTGTTATACTTACATAGATAGAAACTATTCAAGCCAGCCTGTGTCATTCTTTGGTCTGTGTGGTTGCTTTCCCTATTGGCATGGTGCCTGTGGTACTGTTAATCATCGTCGACCTGACACTCTGTCACTTACAAGTTTCATCACTCTAAATTGTATGAACACTCAAAAATAACAAAACAAAGGTTTATTGATAACAGAGTTCCCAAAAACGGAAGACTCTTACAATATTTTACATTTTTCCCCTTCTAAGGGAGGAATTACTCACTAGACATTGAACTGAAAATTTACTAGATAGAGAGTGTTTTTTCTTGCACTCGTTATTGCGCTGTCCCTAAAACAAAACATAACTCTCAATTTATAGATACATTGAGAGGGTCTGATCTTTGCCTATTATGTCAGGCATGACGTTTTTATCCACTAAATATTACATTATTGTGGACAACTGGAAAGCTTCTAATAATGGAGAAAAGGCATTATTATTTTGAGTGGCGGGGCCATTTGACACGTGAAGCATCTTTCTTTAAGATGATGATGATTTGTCATCTTCAGAGGGGGGTCCCTCCTTTGTCTCCGAATCTTTGCTTTCGCAGAAGTGACAAAGATGTTCTTCGAAAAGTTGTTCTGCATGTCGGCAGAAGTGCTGGCGTGTAGCATTGGATACTTCCATGTTATTGTTCATGAATTTTTCTCCAAACTTGGAGGCTTGACGAAGATCTTCTTGGCTGGTGTTGTTGTAACTCCAACTTGTAATTATAGAATGTGAATCGGTATAATTAATCTTCTTTTTTGAACCAGAGATAATTTCAATGATTTTTTCTGATATTCTTCTTAAACCATTGATGCGATTGGGATGAAGAATTTCTGTGAAAGGTAAATCTTTATCTTCCATTGGTTGAGATTGTTCAATCTCTCTGTTGGCTTTAGAAAGACCAATTTCCAGAAAGTGGTATGGAGAAAGAGTTGATTCTTGAATCCATTCTGGGAGTGAAGAGATACATCTGATGTAGATCGGATTATCTTTTGCTTTAAGTACTTTCTTTCGAAAGTTCTTAATGGATTCTACCATGCTGCTTGGGAAGAATTTGAGTTCTTGAAGGTTGCAACTTGGGTAGATATTGTCGATTAGTCCAGCTTGAAAGGCTTGGTAGACTAATTTTGCATCTGCTCCTTCGAGAAAGTTGAACAGACTTTTTGTTTTCTTGTCCGTAGTGAAAAACTTTTCATGAACAAGGTCTTCTGGGCATGCAGCTCTTGCTTTCTTCCAGATTGTTCTGAAATCTTCAAAAGAGATTTCAGGATAGTTAACCATTTGTTGAACATCAATTGGAACGTCAAACCTTTGGTCTCTGTGGGCTTCTTTGACTTTTTGAATTTTTGGTCGAAGAAGTGGTTGGTTAGTCTTGCTTGTATCGTCTTGATAAGTGGCAAGGCTTAATCTTGCAGATGTTTCATTTCTGAATTTTTTGCAAGTAACTTTATCAACTTTACAGAAGGTTTCTGTAATTCCCCAGTCAGTATGAACACCAGCATGGGGTCCTTTATAGATTACATAAAATCTTTCAGCTTCTTTGTTAAGAGCTTTTTTGTAATCTGGTGTAAACTCCTGCACAGATTTGTTAGTGGGTGACAAAGTTGTCATTTTACTGATTCCTTCAGTACAAGGATTGGGATCAACCAATAAGCTAGTTTTTCCATTAGGAAGAGGAGTAGCTGTCTCCTTTATTATGCTTTTTAGCAAAGCATCAGCTTTCAACGGATTTGTTGATTCTTTACCATGTGCCGTTTGCACTGGAATAGCCTTTGTTTTTGAGCTTTCGCTTTCCGGTACATTGGTGACCGTTGTTACTTGTTCATACAAGTTGATTTTTTGCTCAATTGCAGATAGCTCTATGAGGAGCATTTGTTTCTTCATCCTCAAAATGTTGAGGTCTTCCATTTTTGTAAACTCAATTTTTGTTTACTTTTCTCTCTAATCTCCCCCTCTCTTTTTTGTAGGTGAAGTTTTTGTGAGGAAATATGTCATGAGGATCATATCTTTTTATAGGGCTCGAGAGGAGCGAGTGAGATCATGGATGATGTAAGGCATACCTGAAGTCACGAGTGAGGCAGTCTGCCAGTACGTTTTTGTTTCCTGCGAGATGTTCAACAGTGAATGTATATCGTGAGAACCACTCTTGCCATCGTATTAGTCGGCCTAATTTGTTATCTCCTGCAATCTTCGTTCGGAGGAAATAAGTAAAATTTTTATTATCTGTACGAACCAGGAAATTTACTGGTGTTAAATATACAGAGAATTTTGTAATAACTCTTTTTACAGCGAGTAATTCTTTTTCATTGCTATGGTAGTTTTTCTCAGCTGCTTTGAAACTGCCAGAGGTGTACCTGCAAATTTGTTCTTCGTTTTTGGGGTTTTTAGCTTTTAAAACACCTCCCCAAAATTCATCAGAAGCATCAGTTTCAATAATTAAACTGTCTTCAATGTTTGGAAGATAAAGTTTTGGAAAATTGATTAAAACTTTCTTTATCTTTTTGATGTAGTCTGTATCAGCACTTGACCAATTCCAAATGACATCTTTTTTTAATTTTGCCTGTAAAGGTTTTCTCATGGCTGCAAGTTTTTCAATATATGTTTCAGCATAAGTCAAAACACCAAGAAATCTTTGTAGTTGCTTTTTGTCTTCTAAAACATTTGGAAAGTCATGTAAATGTTCAAGAATATGCTTTTGAGGACAATGAGTACCCTCATTTATTTCTAAACCCAAAAAATTGATTTTTGTTTTGAAAAGATGAGCTTTCTTTTTTGAAAGTATTATTCCATATTTTAAAATAGTTCTGAGAACCTGTGTGACATGAACATAGTGTTCTTGTTCATTTTTGCTGAAGATCATGATGTCATCAACGTATACAGTGCAGAAACCTTCAAGGCCTCGAAGAGCGTTCTGCATGTGTCTTTGAAAAATACTAGGAGCTTGTTTAAGCCCAAAGGGTAGTACTTTCCATTGAAAGAGTCCATCAGGACATGTGAAGGCAGTGAGAAGCTGCGATTCTTCATCAAGTAGAACTTGCCAGAAACCTGACTTGCAGTCGAAACTTGAATAAATGTTTTTTCCTCTTAGAAGAGTCAAGAGTTCATGCATATTGGGAAGATTATGCGAGTCTCCAATAGTTGCATCATTGATTGCTTTGTAGTTGACAACCATGCGCTTCTTTCCTCTTCTTTTCTCTGCTTCTTTATTGACAAGAAAGGCAGGAGACATATGAGGGGATTTTGATTCTATAATTAGTCTCATATCAAGTAATTCCTTGATTTGTTTGGAAAATTCTTCTCAATCTTGTAAAGAGTAAACCATAGGTTTTTCTCTAATAACCGTCTTGGGATTAATAAGCTTAATTGAAGCTTTCATCCATCCTTTGGTTTTATTTGGATCAATAGGATTTTCAGAACAAACTTTTTCAAGAAGATCCTCAATCTGTTTGAACCTGGTAGTTTGAATAGAAATAATCTTTTCTTTATTAATCCCTTCATGGGTTATATTAGTACCTGGAATTTGTTTTTCTTTAGAACCTTTTTCTTGAGTTTCAAGAAAACCTGGTTTTCCTTTGCTATAGGCCTCTGTAACCTTTTTTATAATTACCATATCATTATTAAGATGAAAGGCGATTCTATCTATCCATTGTATGAATGGTCCATAAACTTGACAAAAGTTGTTCCCAATTATGATATCAATTCCTGAATTTTGTTGGTAAATAGTGGGAACGTTGAAATGTTCTCCTGAAAGTTCGAGATTAATGTTTCTACAAACTTTATTAATTTTTATGGTTTCACCATTTGCAATAGTGGCACTAATTTCTTTGGGAGCGTTTTCCCAGAGTTCATCCGGAATGATGAATTTGCTTGCAAGACATAAAGATGCACCTGTGTCTACAAAACAATGTACTCTAAATTTTTTATATCCTTTAAAGTTAAGGAAGGCAGAAACATAGATAGAGTTTGGATTAGTAAGATTCATGATAATGGAATCATCAATCTTCTGGAGGTTTGCGCAAAAATGGTTAATCTCCTCCTCCCTGAAAAGTGGGGTCTGTATGGGACTAGTCTGAGTCATCCGTTGTTGATTCGTATTCATCAGTGTCTGATGAAGATTCTGTCTCAACATGATATATAAAAACATGTTGTGTACCATCATACTCTTCTTCAAGAGCTTCATAGCCCCCATTGTTAGCGGTTTGTAAAACCTTGACTTTGTCAGGGTATTTCTTTCTATTTGGACATTCATTGGCGTAGTGTCCTTCTTCATTGCAGATCCAACACCTACATTTTTTCTTTCCTTGCGGACAGGAAGTAGTCTTCTTAGGTGTTTCTTTTGAAGGTTTTTTGAAGTATTTTCCTGGAGAAAATTTTCTTCTTTTCTTTTTCCAAAAAGATTTGAATTTCTTTTTGTTTTTATACTTTTTCTTATTATAATTTTTCTTTCCAATATCAAAGTTTTTGAAATCAGAGAGAATGCTACAACAATCTTTGCTTATTGTTTTAAGTTTTTGTTGTTTATATCTGTCTTGACAGATTCTATCAATTTCTTCTTTTGCAATTTTTGTTGCATAAGAAAGACTGGTTTGCTGAATTTCTCCAGTAACTTCTTTTTTCCATCTGTCTGTACAGGTTTCTCCAATAATTGGAATCTTCATGAGGTAAGCAGATATCCATTGTGCATATTCACTTCTTTGTGGAATATCATATAGATATGATTCATACATACATGTGTATTTGTCGAGAAGACTAATATCATGTAATTGGAGTTTTGTCATTGAAACTCTTGCTATGTCAACTTTCTTATTAATGGTGTAGTCTTTATTAGAAATATAATCAAGGCCTAAGAAAGTAGTGTATATGACATTTATGATATTATCAAAAAGATCTGAACCATGCATTTCTTCATTCCAATTATTGTTTCTTAGGAATTTTTGTACAATTCCATCAGTTTGTGTTCTAAAAGTAGTAGAACATTTTTTGCTTTTTCAAATTCATCTGGGTTTGTCTGTAAGATTAGTGAAATCTCAGTAACCCATTTTTCTACAACTCTTTCTCTGAGTTTTAGATCTTGGATACAATCAATATTAAGTACATTGATCGTATTGGATCCTTGACCACTATTTGGAATACCATTGTGGACAGGCATTTTGAACTCATATTTCTTTTTATTGCCTCTTCTTGTAGCTGTATAAGAAGATTCTGCTTCATCATCTTCCATATCCGAATATTCGAACTTAACAGTCTTTGTATTTGTTTTAAAGTTATCTTCTTCTTCTGATTCAGTGTCAGGTTCATTTATTTTAGTCATTCTAAAATATTGATCAAAAAGTTTGGGTTCTTTTTGATACAATTTTTCACATTCTTCAGTTTCTAATGATAAAAGTTGAATAAGTTTTTGGTCAGCTTTATCATAATCTTCAAATTGAAGGTTAAAGAAATATTTCTCGAGTTTCTCAGAGATTGTTTCTTTCATTTTTACTCTTTCCTGAAAATGTCAATTTTCTGGGAATTTTTTGAGCTTCCTAAGTCAGGGTTTCCAACACTAGGATTGGGAGGTGAGTATTTCTTAAGACCTGAATATTTTCCTGGCTTGGATTTTTGTTCTACGATGGAGATATTTTTGATGTGCTCAAGAATGTCTTTATTACAAGGGCAAGAGTCAATCTTTTCAGATAACTCCTTAATAATGTCTGCAATAATTTTTGCAGAAGCTACTTCCAACTGGGCAATGGTTACGTATTTATTGACTATTAAGTCCAAGTTTATAATCAGACCATCTATTTTTTCATTAAGGAGGTTGATTGATCTATTGAGCTCGGGTATCGAGGTGGTTGATCTATTCAGCTCGGGTATCGAGGTCATCCTATTAGTTGTTTTAACTGATCATGTATATTAGTGATCTTAAGGTTGATTTCCTTAAGAGTGCCCTCAATATTTGCCTTTTTGGCGACTTCTTCAACAAATTGGTTGTTTTTTAAAGAGTTTTCTAAAAGAATAGAATGTTTGTCAATAGATTGGGTTAACTTGATAGTTAATTTATTTTGTCTTTCAATAACTTCCAAGAATTTTTCCAAATCTTTTTTTATCAAGATTGTTTTTAACCATAAAGGCTAAATCGTTTTTAAATTGGTTAAAAGGTATTTTATTTTTTGAAATATCTTCAGAAATATCTTTTGAAATACCAAGATAATGGCTTATTTTTGAAGTTTTTAAGAGGCATCTTGCAATGATCTGGTTTAGATTATTGCAATGATTTACAATTGTTTGAATACCGGCTTTTCCTGAAGTAGAAAAAACGTATTCTTTCTTTTCAGTATTATCGTCAAGAGTTTTAATTTTGACTGTTTTACCTTTTTTATAGAAATGAGGAAAATCAATTTTATTATTCATTTATAATGTCAGTGATTTGTTTGATATTCTGGCGTAGACTATCAATTTTTAAAGACATGTTTCTTATTAAATTATTATCTTTTCTTTCCGAGCTTTCTCCTATGTGGAGTGAATCCATAGAAATTCTTGGTCTAAGAGTTTCTCCTAGAGCTTTTTTATTTCTAGCTATATTTAAAACCCAAGAGTTTTCTTGAGGATTTATGTCGCAGAATTGTTTATCTTTGACATGGCCTATTTCTGAAAAGACATCATCAAGTTCGATGTACTCGTCTTTCTTATAGTCTATGCTATGGTGACTGTTGGTCAGGGCATATCCTATAAGATATGTTATGGTGAATGGTTTATCACCTGGACTCATAAGGTCACTTCTTTCAAAATGATGTATAAAAGATAAGGTTTTATCTATATTTGCAGATTTTAAATCCAGAGCAAACTTTGGATAGACTGAAAACATAAACTTTTGGTAAGCAAGGTTTCCCTTTGCAGCACCTAAGATGCAGTCCTGTCTGTCAGTAATTCTGTTGTCAATTAAGGCCATTTTTATGGGAGAATTTATTCCTGCTTGGAATTGGGATTTTAGCAAAATTTTTACAGCTCCGATATGGACCATTCTAATTTTTGATCTAATCTCAACTGGAATACTTTTTAAGTTATTGTTTATTTGTTCCTTAGTTAAAAGGGGTAGAAAGACAGCTCCTATTGTATCTTTTATGTCTACTGACATTTCTTTAGTACTAACAAAGTAGAAGATTTCATTTTTCCTTTTAAGAGGATTTAAAATACTAAGTTTAGAAGGAACATTTTTGAAAATGTTTTCTTTCTTTATTTTTAAATCAATTTTCTTAACTCGAGAGAGAAGGTCTTGTTTTATTAAAAGATTTGCATGAAAGCCGTCTTCATCTTCAACATAAGTTAAGATTCGTTTTTCTTCTGAATTATTTTCTTCAGTGTTGTTGAAAATTTCATTATTCATTTTAAGAAAAGCTAACAAGTTAAAATAAACTTTCTGAGTTTTGAAACTAATTTTTTATTTCTATCAAGATGTTCTTGATGTACTTTTTGCTTATGCAGGAGATACATACGTATATTAACCAAGTTTGGTATATATTCGTGAGTATGTTTATTTTGTGCTTGTAGAATTCTGAAATCTATATGCACCAAGTCTTTTTTATTATTGAAAAGTATATTTTTATGTTGAGAGATTTCAATCTCTTTATTATGAATATGTTCAAACTTTACTCTGTAAAGTGTTTTATTATAATGTAATGCCATATTTATCAAGGCTCTGATACCAGTTTGGGTGTGTGGATGTGTACGGAATTTATGTTTTAACAAAGAAGGGAATAAATATAAAAATTGTGAAAAGAAGACTCTTGTATCAATAAATGTGTAATTGTGATGTAGTGAGTGTTATACTTACATAGATAGAAACTATTCAAGCCAGCCTGTGTCATTCTTTGGTCTGTGTGGTTGCTTTCCCTATTGGCATGGTGCCTGTGGTACTGTTAATCATCGTCGACCTGACACTCTGTCACTTACAAGTTTCATCACTCTAAATTGTATGAACACTCAAAAATAACAAAACAAAGGTTTATTGATAACAGAGTTCCCAAAAACGGAAGACTCTTACAATATTTTACATTTTTCCCCTTCTAAGGGAGGAATTACTCACTAGACATTGAACTGAAAATTTACTAGATAGAGAGTGTTTTTTCTTGCACTCGTTATTGCGCTGTCCCTAAAACAAAACATAACTCTCAATTTATAGATACATTGAGAGGGTCTGATCTTTGCCTATTATGTCAGGCATGACGTTTTTATCCACTAAATATTACATTATTGTGGACAACTGGAAAGCTTCTAATAATGGAGAAAAGGCATTATTATTTTGAGTGGCGGGGCCATTTGACACGTGAAGCATCTTTCTTTAAGATGATGATGATTTGTCATCTTCAGAGGGGGGTCCCTCCTTTGTCTCCGAATCTTTGCTTTCGCAGAAGTGACAAAGATGTTCTTCGAAAAGTTGTTCTGCATGTCGGCAGAAGTGCTGGCGTGTAGCATTGGATACTTCCATGTTATTGTTCATGAATTTTTCTCCAAACTTGGAGGCTTGACGAAGATCTTCTTGGCTGGTGTTGTTGTAACTCCAACTTGTAATTATAGAATGTGAATCGGTATAATTAATCTTCTTTTTTGAACCAGAGATAATTTCAATGATTTTTTCTGATATTCTTCTTAAACCATTGATGCGATTGGGATGAAGAATTTCTGTGAAAGGTAAATCTTTATCTTCCATTGGTTGAGATTGTTCAATCTCTCTGTTGGCTTTAGAAAGACCAATTTCCAGAAAGTGGTATGGAGAAAGAGTTGATTCTTGAATCCATTCTGGGAGTGAAGAGATACATCTGATGTAGATCGGATTATCTTTTGCTTTAAGTACTTTCTTTCGAAAGTTCTTAATGGATTCTACCATGCTGCTTGGGAAGAATTTGAGTTCTTGAAGGTTGCAACTTGGGTAGATATTGTCGATTAGTCCAGCTTGAAAGGCTTGGTAGACTAATTTTGCATCTGCTCCTTCGAGAAAGTTGAACAGACTTTTTGTTTTCTTGTCCGTAGTGAAAAACTTTTCATGAACAAGGTCTTCTGGGCATGCAGCTCTTGCTTTCTTCCAGATTGTTCTGAAATCTTCAAAAGAGATTTCAGGATAGTTAACCATTTGTTGAACATCAATTGGAACGTCAAACCTTTGGTCTCTGTGGGCTTCTTTGACTTTTTGAATTTTTGGTCGAAGAAGTGGTTGGTTAGTCTTGCTTGTATCGTCTTGATAAGTGGCAAGGCTTAATCTTGCAGATGTTTCATTTCTGAATTTTTTGCAAGTAACTTTATCAACTTTACAGAAGGTTTCTGTAATTCCCCAGTCAGTATGAACACCAGCATGGGGTCCTTTATAGATTACATAAAATCTTTCAGCTTCTTTGTTAAGAGCTTTTTTGTAATCTGGTGTAAACTCCTGCACAGATTTGTTAGTGGGTGACAAAGTTGTCATTTTACTGATTCCTTCAGTACAAGGATTGGGATCAACCAATAAGCTAGTTTTTCCATTAGGAAGAGGAGTAGCTGTCTCCTTTATTATGCTTTTTAGCAAAGCATCAGCTTTCAA
Source organism: Lactuca saligna (assembly GCF_052625555.1). Taxonomy (NCBI): domain Eukaryota; kingdom Viridiplantae; phylum Streptophyta; class Magnoliopsida; order Asterales; family Asteraceae; genus Lactuca; species Lactuca saligna. The sequence goes on along the minus strand of NC_136418.1, from coordinate 192,877,727 downwards.
CGGATTTGTTGATTCTTTACCATGTGCCGTTTGCACTGGAATAGCCTTTGTTTTTGAGCTTTCGCTTTCCGGTACATTGGTGACCGTTGTTACTTGTTCATACAAGTTGATTTTTTGCTCAATTGCAGATAGCTCTATGAGGAGCATTTGTTTCTTCATCCTCAAAATGTTGAGGTCTTCCATTTTTGTAAACTCAATTTTTGTTTACTTTTCTCTCTAATCTCCCCCTCTCTTTTTTGTAGGTGAAGTTTTTGTGAGGAAATATGTCATGAGGATCATATCTTTTTATAGGGCTCGAGAGGAGCGAGTGAGATCATGGATGATGTAAGGCATACCTGAAGTCACGAGTGAGGCAGTCTGCCAGTACGTTTTTGTTTCCTGCGAGATGTTCAACAGTGAATGTATATCGTGAGAACCACTCTTGCCATCGTATTAGTCGGCCTAATTTGTTATCTCCTGCAATCTTCGTTCGGAGGAAATAAGTAAAATTTTTATTATCTGTACGAACCAGGAAATTTACTGGTGTTAAATATACAGAGAATTTTGTAATAACTCTTTTTACAGCGAGTAATTCTTTTTCATTGCTATGGTAGTTTTTCTCAGCTGCTTTGAAACTGCCAGAGGTGTACCTGCAAATTTGTTCTTCGTTTTTGGGGTTTTTAGCTTTTAAAACACCTCCCCAAAATTCATCAGAAGCATCAGTTTCAATAATTAAACTGTCTTCAATGTTTGGAAGATAAAGTTTTGGAAAATTGATTAAAACTTTCTTTATCTTTTTGATGTAGTCTGTATCAGCACTTGACCAATTCCAAATGACATCTTTTTTTAATTTTGCCTGTAAAGGTTTTCTCATGGCTGCAAGTTTTTCAATATATGTTTCAGCATAAGTCAAAACACCAAGAAATCTTTGTAGTTGCTTTTTGTCTTCTAAAACATTTGGAAAGTCATGTAAATGTTCAAGAATATGCTTTTGAGGACAATGAGTACCCTCATTTATTTCTAAACCCAAAAAATTGATTTTTGTTTTGAAAAGATGAGCTTTCTTTTTTGAAAGTATTATTCCATATTTTAAAATAGTTCTGAGAACCTGTGTGACATGAACATAGTGTTCTTGTTCATTTTTGCTGAAGATCATGATGTCATCAACGTATACAGTGCAGAAACCTTCAAGGCCTCGAAGAGCGTTCTGCATGTGTCTTTGAAAAATACTAGGAGCTTGTTTAAGCCCAAAGGGTAGTACTTTCCATTGAAAGAGTCCATCAGGACATGTGAAGGCAGTGAGAAGCTGCGATTCTTCATCAAGTAGAACTTGCCAGAAACCTGACTTGCAGTCGAAACTTGAATAAATGTTTTTTCCTCTTAGAAGAGTCAAGAGTTCATGCATATTGGGAAGATTATGCGAGTCTCCAATAGTTGCATCATTGATTGCTTTGTAGTTGACAACCATGCGCTTCTTTCCTCTTCTTTTCTCTGCTTCTTTATTGACAAGAAAGGCAGGAGACATATGAGGGGATTTTGATTCTATAATTAGTCTCATATCAAGTAATTCCTTGATTTGTTTGGAAAATTCTTCTCAATCTTGTAAAGAGTAAACCATAGGTTTTTCTCTAATAACCGTCTTGGGATTAATAAGCTTAATTGAAGCTTTCATCCATCCTTTGGTTTTATTTGGATCAATAGGATTTTCAGAACAAACTTTTTCAAGAAGATCCTCAATCTGTTTGAACCTGGTAGTTTGAATAGAAATAATCTTTTCTTTATTAATCCCTTCATGGGTTATATTAGTACCTGGAATTTGTTTTTCTTTAGAACCTTTTTCTTGAGTTTCAAGAAAACCTGGTTTTCCTTTGCTATAGGCCTCTGTAACCTTTTTTATAATTACCATATCATTATTAAGATGAAAGGCGATTCTATCTATCCATTGTATGAATGGTCCATAAACTTGACAAAAGTTGTTCCCAATTATGATATCAATTCCTGAATTTTGTTGGTAAATAGTGGGAACGTTGAAATGTTCTCCTGAAAGTTCGAGATTAATGTTTCTACAAACTTTATTAATTTTTATGGTTTCACCATTTGCAATAGTGGCACTAATTTCTTTGGGAGCGTTTTCCCAGAGTTCATCCGGAATGATGAATTTGCTTGCAAGACATAAAGATGCACCTGTGTCTACAAAACAATGTACTCTAAATTTTTTATATCCTTTAAAGTTAAGGAAGGCAGAAACATAGATAGAGTTTGGATTAGTAAGATTCATGATAATGGAATCATCAATCTTCTGGAGGTTTGCGCAAAAATGGTTAATCTCCTCCTCCCTGAAAAGTGGGGTCTGTATGGGACTAGTCTGAGTCATCCGTTGTTGATTCGTATTCATCAGTGTCTGATGAAGATTCTGTCTCAACATGATATATAAAAACATGTTGTGTACCATCATACTCTTCTTCAAGAGCTTCATAGCCCCCATTGTTAGCGGTTTGTAAAACCTTGACTTTGTCAGGGTATTTCTTTCTATTTGGACATTCATTGGCGTAATGTCCTTCTTCATTGCAGATCCAACACCTACATTTTTTCTTTCCTTGCGGACAGGAAGTAGTCTTCTTAGGTGTTTCTTTTGAAGGTTTTTTGAAGTATTTTCCTGGAGAAAATTTTCTTCTTTTCTTTTTCCAAAAAGATTTGAATTTCTTTTTGTTTTTATACTTTTTCTTATTATAATTTTTCTTTCCAATATCAAAGTTTTTGAAATCAGAGAGAATGCTACAACAATCTTTGCTTATTGTTTTAAGTTTTTGTTGTTTATATCTGTCTTGACAGATTCTATCAATTTCTTCTTTTGCAATTTTTGTTGCATAAGAAAGACTGGTTTGCTGAATTTCTCCAGTAACTTCTTTTTTCCATCTGTCTGTACAGGTTTCTCCAATAATTGGAATCTTCATGAGGTAAGCAGATATCCATTGTGCATATTCACTTCTTTGTGGAATATCATATAGATATGATTCATACATACATGTGTATTTGTCGAGAAGACTAATATCATGTAATTGGAGTTTTGTCATTGAAACTCTTGCTATGTCAACTTTCTTATTAGTGGTGTAGTCTTTATTAGAAATATAATCAAGGCCTAAGAAAGTAGTGTATATGACATTTATGATATTATCAAAAAGATCTGAACCATGCATTTCTTCATTCCAATTATTGTTTCTTAGGAATTTTTGTACAATTCCATCAGTTTTGTGTTCTAAAAGTAGTAGAACATTTTTTGCTTTTTCAAATTCATCTGGGTTTGTCTGTAAGATTAGTGAAATCTCAGTAACCCATTTTTCTACAACTCTTTCTCTGAGTTTTAGATCTTGGATACAATCAATATTAAGTACATTGATCGTATTGGATCCTTGACCACTATTTGGAATACCATTGTGGACAGGCATTTTGAACTCATATTTCTTTTTATTGCCTCTTCTTGTAGCTGTATAAGAAGATTCTGCTTCATCATCTTCCATATCCGAATATTCGAACTTAACAGTCTTTGTATTTGTTTTAAAGTTATCTTCTTCTTCTGATTCAGTGTCAGGTTCATTTATTTTAGTCATTCTAAAATATTGATCAAAAAGTTTGGGTTCTTTTTGATACAATTTTTCACATTCTTCAGTTTCTAATGATAAAAGTTGAATAAGTTTTTGGTCAGCTTTATCATAATCTTCAAATTGAAGGTTAAAGAAATATTTCTCGAGTTTCTCAGAGATTGTTTCTTTCATTTTTACTCTTTCCTGAAAATGTCAATTTTCTGGGAATTTTTTGAGCTTCCTAAGTCAGGGTTTCCAACACTAGGATTGGGAGGTGAGTATTTCTTAAGACCTGAATATTTTCCTGGCTTGGATTTTTGTTCTACGATGGAGATATTTTTGATGTGCTCAAGAATGTCTTTATTACAAGGGCAAGAGTCAATCTTTTCAGATAACTCCTTAATAATGTCTGCAATAATTTTTGCAGAAGCTACTTCCAACTGGGCAATGGTTACGTATTTATTGACTATTAAGTCCAAGTTTATAATCAGACCATCTATTTTTTCATTAAGGAGGTTGATTGATCTATTCAGCTCGGGTATCGAGGTGGTTGATCTATTCAGCTCGGGTATCGAGGTCATCCTATTAGTTGTTTTAACTGATCATGTATATTAGTGATCTTAAGGTTGATTTCCTTAAGAGTGCCCTCAATATTTGCCTTTTTGGCGACTTCTTCAACAAATTGGTTGTTTTTTAAAGAGTTTTCTAAAAGAATAGAATGTTTGTCAATAGATTGGGTTAACTTGATAGTTAATTTATTTTGTCTTTCAATAACTTCCAAGAATTTTTCCAAATCTTTTTTATCAAGATTGTTTTTAACCATAAAGGCTAAATCGTTTTTAAATTGGTTAAAAGGTATTTTATTTTTTGAAATATCTTCAGAAATATCTTTTGAAATACCAAGATAATGGCTTATTTTTGAAGTTTTTAAGAGGCATCTTGCAATGATCTGGTTTAGATTATTGCAATGATTTACAATTGTTTGAATACCGGCTTTTCCTGAAGTAGAAAAAACGTATTCTTTCTTTTCAGTATTATCGTCAAGAGTTTTAATTTTGACTGTTTTACCTTTTTTATAGAAATGAGGAAAATCAATTTTATTATTCATTTATAATGTCAGTGATTTGTTTGATATTCTGGCGTAGACTATCAATTTTTAAAGACATGTTTCTTATTAAATTATTATCTTTTCTTTCCGAGCTTTCTCCTATGTGGAGTGAATCCATAGAAATTCTTGGTCTAAGAGTTTCTCCTAGAGCTTTTTTATTTCTAGCTATATTTAAAACCCAAGAGTTTTCTTGAGGATTTATGTCGCAGAATTGTTTATCTTTGACATGGCCTATTTCTGAAAAGACATCATCAAGTTCGATGTACTCGTCTTTCTTATAGTCTATGCTATGGTGACTGTTGGTCAGGGCATATCCTATAAGATATGTTATGGTGAATGGTTTATCACCTGGACTCATAAGGTCACTTCTTTCAAAATGATGTATAAAAGATAAGGTTTTATCTATATTTGCAGATTTTAAATCCAGAGCAAACTTTGGATAGACTGAAAACATAAACTTTTGGTAAGCAAGGTTTCCCTTTGCAGCACCTAAGATGCAGTCCTGTCTGTCAGTAATTCTGTTGTCAATTAAGGCCATTTTTATGGGAGAATTTATTCCTGCTTGGAATTGGGATTTTAGCAAAATTTTTACAGCTCCGATATGGACCATTCTAATTTTTGATCTAATCTCAACTGGAATACTTTTTAAGTTATTGTTTATTTGTTCCTTAGTTAAAAGGGGTAGAAAGACAGCTCCTATTGTATCTTTTATGTCTACTGACATTTCTTTAGTACTAACAAAGTAGAAGATTTCATTTTTCCTTTTAAGAGGATTTAAAATACTAAGTTTAGAAGGAACATTTTTGAAAATGTTTTCTTTCTTTATTTTTAAATCAATTTTCTTAACTCGAGAGAGAAGGTCTTGTTTTATTAAAAGATTTGCATGAAAGCCGTCTTCATCTTCAACATAAGTTAAGATTTGTTTTTCTTCTGAATTATTTTCTTCAGTGTTGTTGAAAATTTCATTATTCATTTTAAGAAAAGCTAACAAGTTAAAATAAACTTTCTGAGTTTTGAAACTAATTTTTTATTTCTATCAAGATGTTCTTGATGTACTTTTTGCTTATGCAGGAGATACATACGTATATTAACCAAGTTTGGTATATATTCGTGAGTATGTTTATTTTGTGCTTGTAGAATTCTGAAATCTATATGCACCAAGTCTTTTTTATTATTGAAAAGTATATTTTTATGTTGAGAGATTTCAATCTCTTTATTATGAATATGTTCAAACTTTACTCTGTAAAGTGTTTTATTATAATGTAATGCCATATTTATCAAGGCTCTGATACCAGTTTGGGTGTGTGGATGTGTACGGAATTTATGTTTTAACAAAGAAGGGAATAAATATAAAAATTGTGAAAAGAAGACTCTTGTATCAATAAATGTGTAATTGTGATGTAGTGAGTGTTATACTTACATAGATAGAAACTATTCAAGCCAGCCTGTGTCGTTCTTTGGTCTGTGTGGTTGCTTTCCCTATTGGCATGGTGCCTGTGGTACTGTTAATCATCGTCGACCTGACACTCTGTCACTTACAAGTTTCATCACTCTAAATTGTATGAACACTCAAAAATAACAAAACAAAGGTTTATTGATAACAGAGTTCCCAAAAAGGGAAGACTCTTACAATATTTTACATTTTTCCCCTTCTAAGGGAGGAATTACTCACTAGACATTGAACTGAAAATTTACTAGATAGAGAGTGTTTTTTCTTGCACTCGTTATTGCGCTGTCCCTAAAACAAAACATAACTCTCAATTTATAGATACATTGAGAGGGTCTGATCTTTGCCTATTATGTCAGGCATGACGTTTTTATCCACTAAATATTACATTATTGTGGACAACTGGAAAGCTTCTAATAATGGAGAAAAGGCATTATTATTTTGAGTGGCGGGGCCATTTGACACGTGAAGCATCTTTCTTTAAGATGATGATGATTTGTCATCTTCAGAGGGGGGTCCCTCCTTTGTCTCCGAATCTTTGCTTTCGCAGAAGTGACAAAGATGTTCTTCGAAAAGTTGTTCTGCATGTCGGCAGAAGTGCTGGCGTGTAGCATTGGATACTTCCATGTTATTGTTCATGAATTTTTCTCCAAACTTGGAGGCTTGACGAAGATCTTCTTGGCTGGTGTTGTTGTAACTCCAGCTTGTAATTATAGAATGTGAATCGGTATAATTAATCTTCTTTTTTGAACCAGAGATAATTTCAATGATTTTTTCTGATATTCTTCTTAAACCATTGATGCGATTGGGATGAAGAATTTCTGTGAAAGGTAAATCTTTATCTTCCATTGGTTGAGATTGTTCAATCTCTCTGTTGGCTTTAGAAAGACCAATTTCCAGAAAGTGGTATGGAGAAAGAGTTGATTCTTGAATCCATTCTGGGAGTGAAGAGATACATCTGATGTAGATCGGATTATCTTTTGCTTTAAGTACTTTCTTTCGAAAGTTCTTAATGGATTCTACCATGCTGCTTGGGAAGAATTTGAGTTCTTGAAGGTTGCAACTTGGGTAGATATTGTCGATTAGTCCAGCTTGAAAGGCTTGGTAGACTAATTTTGCATCTGCTCCTTCGAGAAAGTTGAACAGACTTTTTGTTTTCTTGTCCGTAGTGAAAAACTTTTCATGAACAAGGTCTTCTGGGCATGCAGCTCTTGCTTTCTTCCAGATTGTTCTGAAATCTTCAAAAGAGATTTCAGGATAGTTAACCATTTGTTGAACATCAATTGGAACGTCAAACCTTTGGTCTCTGTGGGCTTCTTTGACTTTTTGAATTTTTGGTCGAAGAAGTGGTTGGTTAGTCTTGCTTGTATCGTCTTGATAAGTGGCAAGGCTTAATCTTGCAGATGTTTCATTTCTGAATTTTTTGCAAGTAACTTTATCAACTTTACAGAAGGTTTCTGTAATTCCCCAGTCAGTATGAACACCAGCATGGGGTCCTTTATAGATTACATAAAATCTTTCAGCTTCTTTGTTAAGAGCTTTTTTGTAATCTGGTGTAAACTCCTGCACAGATTTGTTAGTGGGTGACAAAGTTGTCATTTTACTGATTCCTTCAGTACAAGGATTGGGATCAACCAATAAGCTAGTTTTTCCATTAGGAAGAGGAGTAGCTGTCTCCTTTATTATGCTTTTTAGCAAAGCATCAGCTTTCAACGGATTTGTTGATTCTTTACCATGTGCCGTTTGCACTGGAATAGCCTTTGTTTTTGAGCTTTCGCTTTCCGGTACATTGGTGACCGTTGTTACTTGTTCATACAAGTTGATTTTTTGCTCAATTGCAGATAGCTCTATGAGGAGCATTTGTTTCTTCATCCTCAAAATGTTGAGGTCTTCCATTTTTGTAAACTCAATTTTTGTTTACTTTTCTCTCTAATCTCCCCCTCTCTTTTTTGTAGGTGAAGTTTTTGTGAGGAAATATGTCATGAGGATCATATCTTTTTATAGGGCTCGAGAGGAGCGAGTGAGATCATGGATGATGTAAGGCATACCTGAAGTCACGAGTGAGGCAGTCTGCCAGTACGTTTTTGTTTCCTGCGAGATGTTCAACAGTGAATGTATATCGTGAGAACCACTCTTGCCATCGTATTAGTCGGCCTAATTTGTTATCTCCTGCAATCTTCGTTCGGAGGAAATAAGTAAAATTTTTATTATCTGTACGAACCAGGAAATTTACTGGTGTTAAATATACAGAGAATTTTGTAATAACTCTTTTTACAGCGAGTAATTCTTTTTCATTGCTATGGTAGTTTTTCTCAGCTGCTTTGAAACTGCCAGAGGTGTACCTGCAAATTTGTTCTTCGTTTTTGGGGTTTTTAGCTTTTAAAACACCTCCCCAAAATTCATCAGAAGCATCAGTTTCAATAATTAAACTGTCTTCAATGTTTGGAAGATAAAGTTTTGGAAAATTGATTAAAACTTTCTTTATCTTTTTGATGTAGTCTGTATCAGCACTTGACCAATTCCAAATGACATCTTTTTTTAATTTTGCCTGTAAAGGTTTTCTCATGGCTGCAAGTTTTTCAATATATGTTTCAGCATAAGTCAAAACACCAAGAAATCTTTGTAGTTGCTTTTTGTCTTCTAAAACATTTGGAAAGTCATGTAAATGTTCAAGAATATGCTTTTGAGGACAATGAGTACCCTCATTTATTTCTAAACCCAAAAAATTGATTTTTGTTTTGAAAAGATGAGCTTTCTTTTTTGAAAGTATTATTCCATATTTTAAAATAGTTCTGAGAACCTGTGTGACATGAACATAGTGTTCTTGTTCATTTTTGCTGAAGATCATGATGTCATCAACGTATACAGTGCAGAAACCTTCAAGGCCTCGAAGAGCGTTCTGCATGTGTCTTTGAAAAATACTAGGAGCTTGTTTAAGCCCAAAGGGTAGTACTTTCCATTGAAAGAGTCCATCAGGACATGTGAAGGCAGTGAGAAGCTGCGATTCTTCATCAAGTAGAACTTGCCAGAAACCTGACTTGCAGTCGAAACTTGAATAAATGTTTTTTCCTCTTAGAAGAGTCAAGAGTTCATGCATATTGGGAAGATTATGCGAGTCTCCAATAGTTGCATCATTGATTGCTTTGTAGTTGACAACCATGCGCTTCTTTCCTCTTCTTTTCTCTGCTTCTTTATTGACAAGAAAGGCAGGAGACATATGAGGGGATTTTGATTCTATAATTAGTCTCATATCAAGTAATTCCTTGATTTGTTTGGAAAATTCTTCTCTATCTTGTAAAGAGTAAACCATAGGTTTTTCTCTAATAACCGTCTTGGGATTAATAAGCTTAATTGAAGCTTTCATCCATCCTTTGGTTTTATTTGGATCAATAGGATTTTCAGAACAAACTTTTTCAAGAAGATCCTCAATCTGTTTGAACCTGGTAGTTTGAATAGAAATAATCTTTTCTTTATTAATCCCTTCATGGGTTATATTAGTACCTGGAATTTGTTTTTCTTTAGAACCTTTTTCTTGAGTTTCAAGAAAACCTGGTTTTCCTTTGCTATAGGCCTCTGTAACCTTTTTTATAATTACCATATCATTATTAAGATGAAAGGCGATTCTATCTATCCATTGTATGAATGGTCCATAAACTTGACAAAAGTTGTTCCCAATTATGATATCAATTCCTGAATTTTGTTGGTAAATAGTGGGAACGTTGAAATGTTCTCCTGAAAGTTCGAGATTAATGTTTCTACAAACTTTATTAATTTTTATGGTTTCACCATTTGCAATAGTGGCACTAATTTCTTTGGGAGCGTTTTCCCAGAGTTCATCCGGAATGATGAATTTGCTTGCAAGACATAAAGATGCACCTGTGTCTACAAAACAATGTACTCTAAATTTTTTATATCCTTTAAAGTTAAGGAAGGCAGAAACATAGATAGAGTTTGGATTAGTAAGATTCATGATAATGGAATCATCAATCTTCTGGAGGTTTGCGCAAAAATGGTTAATCTCCTCCTCCCTGAAAAGTGGGGTCTGTATGGGACTAGTCTGAGTCATCCGTTGTTGATTCGTATTCATCAGTGTCTGATGAAGATTCTGTCTCAACATGATATATAAAAACATGTTGTGTACCATCATACTCTTCTTCAAGAGCTTCATAGCCCCCATTGTTAGCGGTTTGTAAAACCTTGACTTTGTCAGGGTATTTCTTTCTATTTGGACATTCATTGGCGTAGTGTCCTTCTTCATTGCAGATCCAACACCTACATTTTTTCTTTCCTTGCGGACAGGAAGTAGTCTTCTTAGGTGTTTCTTTTGAAGGTTTTTTGAAGTATTTTCCTGGAGAAAATTTTCTTCTTTTCTTTTTCCAAAAAGATTTCAATCTCTTTTTGTTTTTATACTTTTTCTTATTATAATTTTTCTTTCCAATATCAAAGTTTTTGAAATCAGAGAGAATGCTACAACAATCTTTGCTTATTGTTTTAAGTTTTTGTTGTTTATATCTGTCTTGACAGATTCTATCAATTTCTTCTTTTGCAATTTTTGTTGCATAAGAAAGACTGGTTTGCTGAATTTCTCCAGTAACTTCTTTTTTCCATCTGTCTGTACAGGTTTCTCCAATAATTGGAATCTTCATGAGGTAAGCAGATATCCATTGTGCATATTCACTTCTTTGTGGAATATCATATAGATATGATTCATACATACATGTGTATTTGTCGAGAAGACTAATATCATGTAATTGGAGTTTTGTCATTGAAACTCTTGCTATGTCAACTTTCTTATTAATGGTGTAGTCTTTATTAGAAATATAATCAAGGCCTAAGAAAGTAGTGTATATGACATTTATGATATTATCAAAAAGATCTGAACCATGCATTTCTTCATTCCAATTATTGTTTCTTAGGAATTTTTGTACAATTCCATCAGTTTTGTGTTCTAAAAGTAGTAGAACATTTTTTGCTTTTTCAAATTCATCTGGGTTTGTCTGTAAGATTAGTGAAATCTCAGTAACCCATTTTTCTACAACTCTTTCTCTGAGTTTTAGATCTTGGATACAATCAATATTAAGTACATTGATCGTATTGGATCCTTGACCACTATTTGGAATACCATTGTGGACAGGCATTTTGAACTCATATTTCTTTTTATTGCCTCTTCTTGTAGCTGTATAAGAAGATTCTGCTTCATCATCTTCCATATCCGAATATTCGAACTTAACAGTCTTTGTATTTGTTTTAAAGTTATCTTCTTCTTCTGATTCAGTGTCAGGTTCATTTATTTTAGTCATTCTAAAATATTGATCAAAAAGTTTGGGTTCTTTTTGATACAATTTTTCACATTCTTCAGTTTCTAATGATAAAAGTTGAATAAGTTTTTGGTCAGCTTTATCATAATCTTCAAATTGAAGGTTAAAGAAATATTTCTCGAGTTTCTCAGAGATTGTTTCTTTCATTTTTACTCTTTCCTGAAAATGTCAATTTTCTGGGAATTTTTTGAGCTTCCTAAGTCAGGGTTTCCAACACTAGGATTGGGAGGTGAGTATTTCTTAAGACCTGAATATTTTCCTGGCTTGGATTTTTGTTCTACGATGGAGATATTTTTGATGTGCTCAAGAATGTCTTTATTACAAGGGCAAGAGTCAATCTTTTCAGATAACTCCTTAATAATGTCTGCAATAATTTTTGCAGAAGCTACTTCCAACTGGGCAATGGTTACGTATTTATTGACTATTAAGTCCAAGTTTATAATCAGACCATCTATTTTTTCATTAAGGAGGTTGATTGATCTATTGAGCTCGGGTATCGAGGTGGTTGATCTATTCAGCTCGGGTATCGAGGTCATCCTATTAGTTGTTTTAACTGATCATGTATATTAGTGATCTTAAGGTTGATTTCCTTAAGAGTGCCCTCAATATTTGCCTTTTTGGCGACTTCTTCAACAAATTGGTTGTTTTTTAAAGAGTTTTCTAAAAGAATAGAATGTTTGTCAATAGATTGGGTTAACTTGATAGTTAATTTATTTTGTCTTTCAATAACTTCCAAGAATTTTTCCAAATCTTTTTTATCAAGATTGTTTTTAACCATAAAGGCTAAATCGTTTTTAAATTGGTTAAAAGGTATTTATGTTTTAACAAAGAAGGGAATTTATGAATTATTTTCTCCAGTTTGGGTGTGTGGATGTGTACGGAATTTATGTTTTAACAAAGAAGGGAATAAATATAAAAATTGTGAAAAGAAGACTCTTGTATCAATAAATGTGTAATTGTGATGTAGTGAGTGTTATACTTACATAGATAGAAACTATTCAAGCCAGCCTGTGTCGTTCTTTGGTCTGTGTGGTTGCTTTCCCTATTGGCATGGTGCCTGTGGTACTGTTAATCATCGTCGACCTGACACTCTGTCACTTACAAGTTTCATCACTCTAAATTGTATGAACACTCAAAAATAACAAAACAAAGGTTTATTGATAACAGAGTTCCCAAAAAGGGAAGACTCTTACAATATTTTACATTTTTCCCCTTCTAAGGGAGGAATTACTCACTAGACATTGAACTGAAAATTTACTAGATAGAGAGTGTTTTTTCTTGCACTCGTTATTGCGCTGTCCCTAAAACAAAACATAACTCTCAATTTATAGATACATTGAGAGGGTCTGATCTTTGCCTATTATGTCAGGCATGACGTTTTTATCCACTAAATATTACATTATTGTGGACAACTGGAAAGCTTCTAATAATGGAGAAAAGGCATTATTATTTTGAGTGGCGTGGCCATTTGACACGTGAAGCATCTTTCTTTAAGATGATGATGATTTGTCATCTTCAGAGGGGGGTCCCTCCTTTGTCTCCGAATCTTTGCTTTCGCAGAAGTGACAAAGATGTTCTTCGAAAAGTTGTTCTGCATGTCGGCAGAAGTGCTGGCGTGTAGCATTGGATACTTCCATGTTATTGTTCATGAATTTTTCTCCAAACTTGGAGGCTTGACGAAGATCTTCTTGGCTGGTGTTGTTGTAACTCCAACTTGTAATTATAGAATGTGAATCGGTATAATTAATCTTCTTTTTTGAACCAGAGATAATTTCAATGATTTTTTCTGATATTCTTCTTAAACCATTGATGCGATTGGGATGAAGAATTTCTGTGAAAGGTAAATCTTTATCTTCCATTGGTTGAGATTGTTCAATCTCTCTGTTGGCTTTAGAAAGACCAATTTCCAGAAAGTGGTATGGAGAAAGAGTTGATTCTTGAATCCATTCTGGGAGTGAAGAGATACATCTGATGTAGATCGGATTATCTTTTGCTTTAAGTACTTTCTTTCGAAAGTTCTTAATGGATTCTACCATGCTGCTTGGGAAGAATTTGAGTTCTTGAAGGTTGCAACTTGGGTAGATATTGTCGATTAGTCCAGCTTGAAAGGCTTGGTAGACTAATTTTGCATCTGCTCCTTCGAGAAAGTTGAACAGACTTTTTGTTTTCTTGTCCGTAGTGAAAAACTTTTCATGAACAAGGTCTTCTGGGCATGCAGCTCTTGCTTTCTTCCAGATTGTTCTGAAATCTTCAAAAGAGATTTCAGGATAGTTAACCATTTGTTGAACATCAATTGGAACGTCAAACCTTTGGTCTCTGTGGGCTTCTTTGACTTTTTGAATTTTTGGTCGAAGAAGTGGTTGGTTAGTCTTGCTTGTATCGTCTTGATAAGTGGCAAGGCTTAATCTTGCAGATGTTTCATTTCTGAATTTTTTGCAAGTAACTTTATCAACTTTACAGAAGGTTTCTGTAATTCCCCAGTCAGTATGAACACCAGCATGGGGTCCTTTATAGATTACATAAAATCTTTCAGCTTCTTTGTTAAGAGCTTTTTTGTAATCTGGTGTAAACTCCTGCACAGATTTGTTAGTGGGTGACAAAGTTGTCATTTTACTGATTCCTTCAGTACAAGGATTGGGATCAACCAATAAGCTAGTTTTTCCATTAGGAAGAGGAGTAGCTGTCTCCTTTATTATGCTTTTTAGCAAAGCATCAGCTTTCAACGGATTTGTTGATTCTTTACCATGTGCCGTTTGCACTGGAATAGCCTTTGTTTTTGAGCTTTCGCTTTCCGGTACATTGGTGACCGTTGTTACTTGTTCATACAAGTTGATTTTTTGCTCAATTGCAGATAGCTCTATGAGGAGCATTTGTTTCTTCATCCTCAAAATGTTGAGGTCTTCCATTTTTGTAAACTCAATTTTTGTTTACTTTTCTCTCTAATCTCCCCCTCTCTTTTTTGTAGGTGAAGTTTTTGTGAGGAAATATGTCATGAGGATCATATCTTTTTATAGGGCTCGAGAGGAGCGAGTGAGATCATGGATGATGTAAGGCATACCTGAAGTCACGAGTGAGGCAGTCTGCCAGTACGTTTTTGTTTCCTGCGAGATGTTCAACAGTGAATGTATATCGTGAGAACCACTCTTGCCATCGTATTAGTCGGCCTAATTTGTTATCTCCTGCAATCTTCGTTCGGAGGAAATAAGTAAAATTTTTATTATCTGTACGAACCAGGAAATTTACTGGTGTTAAATATACAGAGAATTTTGTAATAACTCTTTTTACAGCGAGTAATTCTTTTTCATTGCTATGGTAGTTTTTCTCAGCTGCTTTGAAACTGCCAGAGGTGTACCTGCAAATTTGTTCTTCGTTTTTGGGGTTTTTAGCTTTTAAAACACCTCCCCAAAATTCATCAGAAGCATCAGTTTCAATAATTAAACTGTCTTCAATGTTTGGAAGATAAAGTTTTGGAAAATTGATTAAAACTTTCTTTATCTTTTTGATGTAGTCTGTATCAGCACTTGACCAATTCCAAATGACATCTTTTTTTAATTTTGCCTGTAAAGGTTTTCTCATGGCTGCAAGTTTTTCAATATATGTTTCAGCATAAGTCAAAACACCAAGAAATCTTTGTAGTTGCTTTTTGTCTTCTAAAACATTTGGAAAGTCATGTAAATGTTCAAGAATATGCTTTTGAGGACAATGAGTACCCTCATTTATTTCTAAACCCAAAAAATTGATTTTTGTTTTGAAAAGATGAGCTTTCTTTTTTGAAAGTATTATTCCATATTTTAAAATAGTTCTGAGAACCTGTGTGACATGAACATAGTGTTCTTGTTCATTTTTGCTGAAGATCATGATGTCATCAACGTATACAGTGCAGAAACCTTCAAGGCCTCGAAGAGCGTTCTGCATGTGTCTTTGAAAAATACTAGGAGCTTGTTTAAGCCCAAAGGGTAGTACTTTCCATTGAAAGAGTCCATCAGGACATGTGAAGGCAGTGAGAAGCTGCGATTCTTCATCAAGTAGAACTTGCCAGAAACCTGACTTGCAGTCGAAACTTGAATAAATGTTTTTTCCTCTTAGAAGAGTCAAGAGTTCATGCATATTGGGAAGATTATGCGAGTCTCCAATAGTTGCATCATTGATTGCTTTGTAGTTGACAACCATGCGCTTCTTTCCTCTTCTTTTCTCTGCTTCTTTATTGACAAGAAAGGCAGGAGACATATGAGGGGATTTTGATTCTATAATTAGTCTCATATCAAGTAATTCCTTGATTTGTTTGGAAAATTCTTCTCTATCTTGTAAAGAGTAAACCATAGGTTTTTCTCTAATAACCGTCTTGGGATTAATAAGCTTAATTGAAGCTTTCATCCATCCTTTGGTTTTATTTGGATCAATAGGATTTTCAGAACAAACTTTTTCAAGAAGATCCTCAATCTGTTTGAACCTGGTAGTTTGAATAGAAATAATCTTTTCTTTATTAATCCCTTCATGGGTTATATTAGTACCTGGAATTTGTTTTTCTTTAGAACCTTTTTCTTGAGTTTCAAGAAAACCTGGTTTTCCTTTGCTATAGGCCTCTGTAACCTTTTTTATAATTACCATATCATTATTAAGATGAAAGGCGATTCTATCTATCCATTGTATGAATGGTCCATAAACTTGACAAAAGTTGTTCCCAATTATGATATCAATTCCTGAATTTTGTTGGTAAATAGTGGGAACGTTGAAATGTTCTCCTGAAAGTTCGAGATTAATGTTTCTACAAACTTTATTAATTTTTATGGTTTCACCATTTGCAATAGTGGCACTAATTTCTTTGGGAGCGTTTTCCCAGAGTTCATCCGGAATGATGAATTTGCTTGCAAGACATAAAGATGCACCTGTGTCTACAAAACAATGTACTCTAAATTTTTTATATCCTTTAAAGTTAAGGAAGGCAGAAACATAGATAGAGTTTGGATTAGTAAGATTCATGATAATGGAATCATCAATCTTCTGGAGGTTTGCGCAAAAATGGTTAATCTCCTCCTCCCTGAAAAGTGGGGTCTGTATGGGACTAGTCTGAGTCATCCGTTGTTGATTCGTATTCATCAGTGTCTGATGAAGATTCTGTCTCAACATGATATATAAAAACATGTTGTGTACCATCATACTCTTCTTCAAGAGCTTCATAGCCCCCATTGTTAGCGGTTTGTAAAACCTTGACTTTGTCAGGGTATTTCTTTCTATTTGGACATTCATTGGCGTAGTGTCCTTCTTCATTGCAGATCCAACACCTACATTTTTTCTTTCCTTGCGGACAGGAAGTAGTCTTCTTAGGTGTTTCTTTTGAAGGTTTTTTGAAGTATTTTCCTGGAGAAAATTTTCTTCTTTTCTTTTTCCAAAAAGATTTCAATCTCTTTTTGTTTTTATACTTTTTCTTATTATAATTTTTCTTTCCAATATCAAAGTTTTTGAAATCAGAGAGAATGCTACAACAATCTTTGCTTATTGTTTTAAGTTTTTGTTGTTTATATCTGTCTTGACAGATTCTATCAATTTCTTCTTTTGCAATTTTATTATTTTTTGAACCTGACACTGAATCAGAAGAAGAAGATAACTTTAAAACAAATACAAAGACTGTTAAGTTCGAATATTCGGATATGGAAGATGATGAAGCAGAATCTTCTTATACAGCTACAAGAAGAGGCAATAAAAAGAAATATGAGTTCAAAATGCCTGTCCACAATGGTATTCCAAATAGTGGTCAAGGATCCAATACGATTAATGTACTTAATATTGATTGTATCCAAGATCTAAAACTCAGAGAAAGAGTTGTAGAAAAATGGGTTACTGAGATTTCACTAATCTTACAGACAAACCCAGATGAATTTGAAAAAGCAAAAAATGTTCTACTACTTTTAGAACACAAAACTGATGGAATTGTACAAAAATTCCTAAGAAACAATAATTGGAATGAAGAAATGCATGGTTCAGATCTTTTTGATAATATCATAAATGTCATATACACTACTTTCTTAGGCCTTGATTATATTTCTAATAAAGACTACACCATTAATAAGAAAGTTGACATAGCAAGAGTTTCAATGACAAAACTCCAATTACATGATATTAGTCTTCTCGACAAATACACATGTATGTATGAATCATATCTATATGATATTCCACAAAGAAGTGAATATGCACAATGGATATCTGCTTACCTCATGAAGATTCCAATTTAGAGTATCAGAAAAAATCATTGAAATTATCTCTGGTTCAAAAAAGAAGATTAATTATACCGATTCACATTCTATAATTACAAGCTGGAGTTACAACAACACCAGCCAAGAAGATCTTCGTCAAGCCTCCAAGTTTGGAGAAAAATTCATGAACAATAACATGGAAGTATCCAATGCTACACGCCAGCACTTCTGCCGACATGCAGAACAACTTTTCGAAGAACATCTTTGTCACTTCTGCGAAAGCAAAGATTCGGAGACAAAGGAGGGACCCCCCTCTGAAGATGACAAATCATCATCATCTTAAAGAAAGATGCTTCACGTGTCAAATGGCCCCGCCACTCAAAATAATAATGCCTTTTCTCCATTATTAGAAGCTTTCCAGTTGTCCACAATAATGTAATATTTAGTGGATAAAAACGTCATGCCTGACATAATAGGCAAAGATCAGACCCTCTCAATGTATCTATAAATTGAGAGTTATGTTTTGTTTTAGGGACAGCGCAATAACGAGTGCAAGAAAAAACACTCTCTATCTAGTAAATTTTCAGTTCAATGTCTAGTGAGTAATTCCTCCCTTAGAAGGGGAAAAATGTAAAATATTGTAAGAGTCTTCCCTTTTTGGGAACTCTGTTATCAATAAACCTTTGTTTTGTTATTTTTGAGTGTTCATACAATTTAGAGTGATGAAACTTGTAAGTGACAGAGTGTCAGGTCGACGATGATTAACAGTACCACAGGCACCATGCCAATAGGGAAAGCAACCACACAGACCAAAGAATGACACAGGCTGGCTTGAATAGTTTCTATCTATGTAAGTATAACACTCACTACATCACAATTACACATTTATTGATACAAGAGTCTTCTTTTCACAATTTTTATATTTATTCCCTTCTTTGTTAAAACATAAATTCCGTACACATCCACACACCCAAACTGGTATCAGAGCCTTGATAAATATGGCATTACATTATAATAAAACACTTTACAGAGTAAAGTTTGAACATATTCATAATAAAGAGATTGAAATCTCTCAACATAAAAATATACTTTTCAATAATAAAAAAGACTTGGTGCATATAGATTTCAGAATTCTACAAGCACAAAATAAACATACTCACGAATATATACCAAACTTGGTTAATATACGTATGTATCTCCTGCATAAGCAAAAAGTACATCAAGAACATCTTGATAGAAATAAAAAATTAGTTTCAAAACTCAGAAAGTTTATTTTAACTTGTTAGCTTTTCTTAAAATGAATAATGAAATTTTCAACAACACTGAAGAAAATAATTCAGAAGAAAAACAAATCTTAACTTATGTTGAAGATGAAGACGGCTTTCATGCAAATCTTTTAATAAAACAAGACCTTCTCTCTCGAGTTAAGAAAATTGATTTAAAAATAAAGAAAGAAAACATTTTCAAAAATGTTCCTTCTAAACTTAGTATTTTAAATCCTCTTAAAAGGAAAAATGAAATCTTCTACTTTGTTAGTACTAAAGAAATGTCAGTAGACATAAAAGATACAATAGGAGCTGTCTTTCTACCCCTTTTAACTAAGGAACAAATAAACAATAACTTAAAAAGTATTCCAGTTGAGATTAGATCAAAAATTAGAATGGTCCATATCGGAGCTGTAAAAATTTTGCTAAAATCCCAATTCCAAGCAGGAATAAATTCTCCCATAAAAATGGCCTTAATTGACAACAGAATTACTGACAGACAGGACTGCATCTTAGGTGCTGCAAAGGGAAACCTTGCTTACCAAAAGTTTATGTTTTCAGTCTATCCAAAGTTTGCTCTGGATTTAAAATCTGCAAATATAGATAAAACCTTATCTTTTATACATCATTTTGAAAGAAGTGACCTTATGAGTCCAGGTGATAAACCATTCACCATAACATATCTTATAGGATATGCCCTGACCAACAGTCACCATAGCATAGACTATAAGAAAGACGAGTACATCGAACTTGATGATGTCTTTTCAGAAATAGGCCATGTCAAAGATAAACAATTCTGCGACATAAATCCTCAAGAAAACTCTTGGGTTTTAAATATAGCTAGAAATAAAAAAGCTCTAGGAGAAACTCTTAGACCAAGAATTTCTATGGATTCACTCCACATAGGAGAAAGCTCGGAAAGAAAAGATAATAATTTAATAAGAAACATGTCTTTAAAAATTGATAGTCTACGCCAGAATATCAAACAAATCACTGACATTATAAATGAATAATAAAATTGATTTTCCTCATTTCTATAAAAAAGGTAAAACAGTCAAAATTAAAACTCTTGACGATAATACTGAAAAGAAAGAATACGTTTTTTCTACTTCAGGAAAAGCCGGTATTCAAACAATTGTAAATCATTGCAATAATCTAAACCAGATCATTGCAAGATGCCTCTTAAAAACTTCAAAAATAAGCCATTATCTTGGTATTTCAAAAGATATTTCTGAAGATATTTCAAAAAATAAAATACCTTTTAACCAATTTAAAAACGATTTAGCCTTTATGGTTAAAAACAATCTTGATAAAAAAGATTTGGAAAAATTCTTGGAAGTTATTGAAAGACAAAATAAATTAACTATCAAGTTAACCCAATCTATTGACAAACATTCTATTCTTTTAGAAAACTCTTTAAAAAACAACCAATTTGTTGAAGAAGTCGCCAAAAAGGCAAATATTGAGGGCACTCTTAAGGAAATCAACCTTAAGATCACTAATATACATGATCAGTTAAAACAACTAATAGGATGACCTCGATACCCGAGCTGAATAGATCAACCACCTCGATACCCGAGCTCAATAGATCAATCAACCTCCTTAATGAAAAAATAGATGGTCTGATTATAAACTTGGACTTAATAGTCAATAAATACGTAACCATTGCCCAGTTGGAAGTAGCTTCTGCAAAAATTATTGCAGACATTATTAAGGAGTTATCTGAAAAGATTGACTCTTGCCCTTGTAATAAAGACATTCTTGAGCACATCAAAAATATCTCCATCGTAGAACAAAAATCCAAGCCAGGAAAATATTCAGGTCTTAAGAAATACTCACCTCCCAATCCTAGTGTTGGAAACCCTGACTTAGGAAGCTCAAAAAATTCCCAGAAAATTGACATTTTCAGGAAAGAGTAAAAATGAAAGAAACAATCTCTGAGAAACTCGAGAAATATTTCTTTAACCTTCAATTTGAAGATTATGATAAAGCTGACCAAAAACTTATTCAACTTTTATCATTAGAAACTGAAGAATGTGAAAAATTGTATCAAAAAGAACCCAAACTTTTTGATCGATATTCTGTGGATTTGAAAGGCTAGGAACTTCATTCTGAGGTATATTTCGATCCTTCCTCAGTTTGGTGTTAATCTTTGAGAGTTCAGGTTTCTAGCCCCTTTAGAGTATGGATTGTGGTGCAGTTGGTCCCTTCTTGTGTTGAGACTTTGGATCTGCATCCAAAGTGGTCCAGAGACCATAACTCCTCGATCTTTATGAGTGTCATTGGGAGCTAAGAGCTTTGGATGGCATATTGGGGCCATTTCTTCATATAGAGCCATTAGGTCTTTGCATGGCAATCAAGATCCAAACTTTACGTGTTTATTTTGCTTAAGGAGGCCAGATCTATGGGTTAGAGGAACGGATCTAACCTCAGGAGGTCATTTGAGTTTGAGCATGGCTTGAACTCGCCGAGTCCAAGACCATACTCGGCGAGTAGCATGGGTTTTCCCCATAAATCACACAGATGGTAACTCGTTGAGTTGGGAAGTGACTCAGTGAGTCATTTGGGATTTTAAGGACGTGAGTTCATGACTGAACTCGCCGAGTCACAATAGTGCACTCTGCGAGTCTGGTCAAAGGGTTGATCGTTGACTTTTGTTGACTTTTAGGATTTGGTCAACTTTAGAGTATTTGAGCCTTAAGAGGGGTAAAATGGTCTTTTACCCTCCTGAGAGTGCTAAGAGAGGGAATGGTCTAGCCTTGGGAAATGTGTTGATGTCGAGTGTTTATTTTCGTATGATTAGGCGGAGGTTAGATCCTGTTTCACGAAGTCCGAGATTTATGAGTTACCGAGTTACACGAGGTGAGTCTTCTCACTATACATTACCTAGAGTGGTATTATGAGTTGACCGGAAGGTCTTATGTGTTATGTATGAGATTGTGTGCCACGTATGAGATTATGTGCTATGTGATGTATGTATGATATATAATTGTATAGACCACACCGGAGGGTCCAACGAGACAGACCGGGCCGGAGAGCCTAACGAACTATGACTGGACCAGAAGGTCCAACGAGCTACGGGACCGGAGGGTCCCGCTGAGACATATCGACCGGAGGGTCGTACAGTAGCCTCGAGTGGCGTATGTGTTGTATATGGTATTTTGGGGAACTCACTAAGCATTTATGCTTACAGTTGTTGTGTTATGTGTTTCATGTACTAGCGAGGACCGTGGAAAGGCGTCGGTGTGACCCGTACACACAAATAGGAGATTTGATTTTGTGATATTGGGATATGTTATGTTTTGATAAGTATTGTGGAATACTTTTGTGAATACGTTTATATAAATTTGGTTGTTGAAAAATGAAAATTTTGTTTGAAAATCTCATCGTTACAACAAATTAACCCTAAATTACATTATTAATTGAAAATGTTACAAAGTTCATATCGCATTAAATATTAGTTGAGAATTTGAACAATTTCTTCTATTATGACCAGGTTGGTGACATAGTATGCTACATATGCTAATTATTATTACTAAATATATGATATAAAGACAACAATACATACTTTATTATAGATGAATGAATGTTGATTAAAATAAATAAATAAATAAATAAAATAACCCTTAAATTCAAGAACTGTGAGGGAATTTCATTATGCTGGAAGGGATGAAAATTGATCTAGTGTATATGAAAAAGAATTTATAATACCAAAAAGTGAATTGGTTTGACGATTCATTGTATAAGTATTATTTAGATTTCATCAACAGTGACATTTGGATTGAATCTTCAGAATAGTTTTGCTTTTTAAGTTGAATAAAGAAAAATGACATAACTATACTAAGTTTTCAATAATAATGACAATTCGGCCTACACATTTCAGGAATTGTGGACTAAAGATTTTATCATATTTACAAATAAGATGATAATAAAAATGTCATTACGCATGTTTTGATTTATGTTTTATTTATTGTAATTTAGTATATATTTCATATTGTAACATCGTTATTAATAATATAAGTTAGTGTTACATTTTATCGTAATTTTATGCATAGTTCGTAATGTAATATTGTTTTTAACTGTTCTTGTAATTTCGTAATATTGTAATATATTCAATATTGATATTGTAATATTGTTTTTAACTGTTCTTGTAATTTCGTAATATTGTAATATATTCAATATTGATATCTATTTGAAGACATTTATAAGATCTATTTAAATTTATTACTTGTAAAAAATAAAACATAAAATATAATCATATATTTTGAAATAAATTAATCTATGTATAATATTTAATAAGGGTAAAAATAAATTTTTCAATAGTGAAAGATATAAATGAAATGAGATAAAACTTAAAGGGTTAAATTTGTAAAATATGAGGGTTATAAATGAAATTGTATAATTGTTTTTAGAAATAAACGTTAGAAAATGATTAAAAATGGTGGGCCCTCCCACAAAACAACCTATTTCTACGAGAGATTTTTAAACTAAATGTAACATCTGTTAATTTTAAGGCTTTTTTTTTTAATTTGGTTTTTCATTTAATTTTGTTTTGGGCTCGCAAGATATTGGAGTTAATCTTTTGGGCTTGAGGGGGTGGGGATGCGATACGCTGGGAATACCACCCCATGTATACACGAGTATGTGAGTAGCGAATGTCATGCACGTACGTGCACCATACAAGTCGGTACGCACGACGTACGTGTCCACACCCAAAACCTTAATATTTAGGGTTTAAGCACTATTTAAAGAACATTATGTCCCAATGATCTTTTCTATCAGCCTCCCTTTTGTCCCTAATCAGCCTCCAAGAAGCCCTAACTCCATTTTTGAGTGTTCTTGAGCTTAGAAGGTCATTTTGGGTGTATTTTGGTGCTTTTGAAGGAAGGAGATCATCTTGAAGCTTCATTGGAAGAATGAGAGCTTGTGGATCCGAAATATCATCATCATTTGGCATTCTTTGGAGGTATAAAGTTCTGAATTTAAAGTAGCATAGCTTAGATCTAGTTTTAGCTAGATTTTGGTTAACTTTTAGTCCCATGAGTGAGTTTTTGTGGTTTGGTGCAACACCAGAAGTTCTGAGTTGCCTCTCTTGACATTTTTGAGGTTTCTATCATCACCTTGGGGAGCTCCAATGTTGTTCGTGAAAAAGAAGGATGGAAGCATGTGGATATGCATAGACTATAGATAGTTGAAAAATGTGAGACTGCAAGATATTGAGAAGACTGCATTCAGAACGAGATATGGACACTACGAGTTCTGGGTTATGTCATTTGGACTAACCAATGCTCCAGTAACATTCATAGATTTGATGAACAAGGTTTTTAAACCATTCCTTGATAAATCCATGATAGTGTTCATATGTCACACCCCCAAACCGGAACGACGGAAATGCTCGGGGGTGGAGGACATCATGTTCGAGTATCATAATAACTGTATAATAGTAATCAAAGCAACAACAAACCATTTTATTAATAACATAATGTTTACATTGTATTTACTACATATAAAACCAACTTCAAAAGTAAATAACAAAACAAGACTCGAAGCTAACATGCTCCATCTTCTAGAATCTGGCGCATGTACCTGTCTACTAGAGTCCTAAGAATGCAAGTAGGTTTTGAAAGAGTATCAGCTTAAAACCTAGTGAGTTCATAAGCGTTTTTTTAGAAAACATGTTCTTCATTCCTTGGAAAACGTGTTGTGTTTCTCCGGAAAATCCAATATTTTCTGATATGAGGAATGATAAGTAAAATGATTCATACCAGTTCCTTCTATGAGTGCTTAGTGTATACAAGTCACACACAAATCCAGATCGAACAAACAATCGACTGTGTGGTTCTCCTCAAGCCCACAACCAAACGAGGAACAGGAAAGGAGGTGGAGGCCACACGTTCCACTGGCTGTTGGATCCTCATGTACATGTCCCCTGCCGTATTCACTAGGTACTTATAGAATTAACTGTTTTAATTCCTTAAGAAAATCCTATATTTTCCTAATATGATTTGTGTTAATGCAGTTACTCCTAGGATCCACTCAGTTTACACTAGTTATATATGAACCAAAATCGAACGGACAGTTAACTGTATGGATCTGCCCCAAGCCCACAACCAAACAAGGAACAGGAAATGAGGCGGAAGCCACACATTCCAA
Source organism: Lactuca saligna (assembly GCF_052625555.1). Classification (NCBI taxonomy): domain Eukaryota; kingdom Viridiplantae; phylum Streptophyta; class Magnoliopsida; order Asterales; family Asteraceae; genus Lactuca; species Lactuca saligna. The sequence goes on along the minus strand of NC_136418.1, from coordinate 192,852,685 downwards.
TGCCTATCGGATATACTTCATATATAACCATACTGTCTAAATCTTAAAAAACACAAACACAAAAACTTCCCAACTTGAACAGTTTATTCACTATAAACCAGTTCGATTATACATCAACTTACACCAAAAACCTTACTACAATAACACTCTCACTCAGATGAAAACTAAGAACAAGATCTAACAAAGTTATGAACCTCTATTCTGAGAAAACCTTAATACAAAACGAGAGAAGAAAGATGATAGAAAATATATTGATCTGATGAAGTGTCTTCCAAATGACCCAATTTCAACATTGAATACTTCAGATATTTGAAGCAACCCATAAACCACCAAAGATCCGCGCATTGACCCGAATCATATTATCCTGCATACAATTTATACAATCTACCCACAAATAACAACAATCATACACAACACACCCTTTAACAAATTAATTTCAGTTTGTTAAATACTAAGTGTATTTTCAACACCCCCCCCCCCCCAAACTGAACATTAATTCAATTTATGATTTATTGTATTTAAAAACATTTATTAAACCAAGTCTATTAGAAATATATTCATATTGAGAAGATCCAAGAGCTATGGTTAAAACATCAGCATTTTGATTTAAAGAATCAATCTTATCAACTTTTATAATACCATTTTCAACCTTTTCTCTAACAAAATGAAGATCCACTTCAAAGTGTTTAGATCTTTCATGAAAAACAGGATTTAGTACAAGTTTGATTGCTGATTCATTATCACAAAAAATATTAAATGGATTTAAACCAGTTATTCCCAAATCACATAGTAACTTTAAAATCCAAATTATTTCACAAGTTACATAACCTAAAGCTCTGTATTCAGATTCAGTGGAAGAACGAGAAACAGTACTTTGTTTCTTACTTTTCCAGGATACAAGAGAACCAGCAAAATAAACAAGATATCCTGTAACAGACCTTCTACTGAACAAACACTTGGCCCAATCAGCATCAACAAATCCAATAAGACTAAGAGAATCATTTTTTGTTATATGAATTCCTTTCCCTGGACAATCTTTCAAGTATCTTAACAGTCTGAAAGCAATATTCACATGAGATTTATAAGGCTTGTGCATGTATTGACTTAAAATTTGAACATCATATGAAATATCAGGACGTGTCATAGTTAAATAGATCAATTTACCAATTAATTTTTGAAATTCGGTAATATTTACCACATAATCAGAGGGATCTAGATCACATTCTTTCTTGATAACAAGATTAGGTTCCAAAGGAGTTTTAACAGGTTTGCAAGCAAGCATACCAAACTCTTGTAATAATTCCAAACAATATTTTCTTTGATTTAGACAAATACCTTGATCAGTTTTAATTACTTCAATCCCAAGAAAATATTTCAACTCTCCTAAATCTTTTATTAAAAATTGATATTTTAAAAAACTTTTAACATTTTCCAACTCATCTCTGCAATTTCCAGTGATAATAATATCATCCACATAAACCAACAAAATAACTATAACATGTTTTACCCTTTTAACAAATAATGAATAATCATTAATACTTTGCTCAAAACCAAATGAAGAAAGGGAAGAACTCAATTTCTCATTCCATTTCCTAGGTGCTTGTTTAAGTCCATAAAGTGATTTAATCAATCTACAAACTCTATTATCCTTTTTAGAATGATATCCTTCAGGAAGTTGCATGTACACATTTTCAGATAAGTCACCATATAAAAAAGCATTATTTATATCCAATTGATATAAAGGCCATGCATGATGAATAGCTAAAGTTAAACAAATCCTAACTGTAACAATTTTAGCAACAGGAGAGAAAGTTTCCTCATAATCTATACCTTCTCTTTGACTGTACCCTTTAGCAACTAATCTAGCTTTATACCTTTCAATTTCTCCATTTGACTTATATTTAATTTTATAAATCCAATGACAACCAATAGCTTCTCTTCCCTTTGGAAGATCTACAATTTCCCAAGTATTATTCATATATAGAGCTTCCATTTCCTCATTCATTGCTTTTATCCATTTAGGATCTAAAACTGCTTCACTGTAGGTTTTAGGTTCTACTGTTTTATTAAGATTAGCAACAAAACAAAAATTTTCGAAATCTAAAGTTGAGTAATTAACAGATCTTTCTATACCATATTTATGTTTTCCTTCCACAACATAATCACTAAATCTAGGGGGCATATGAACAGTACGTCCTGACCTTGTGACCCTAGAAGACTGTCCATCAGAAGGGTTAGTATGAAATGTAACATTTTCCTCATTCAATAAAGAAGAAGTTGGAACCACCTCATCAGAGAGGGCACATCTGCCTCACCAGACTGGTTGCTGACATTAGAGGGAAAAGTCTCATCCAAGTTATGGTCTGCACCAGCACCACTCATCTGATGGGCACCTCTCAACTCATCTAAATTAGTATTATCTAGTAAAAAACTAGAAGATATTGACTCATCATAGGAAAAGAGATCATCTAAAACAACGGTAGATTTATCTGTTAAAGATGAATGCTTTAACTTGAAAGGAAAAACAGACTCATAGAATTTTATATCCCTGGAAACAAAAACAAGATTTGTATCAAGACTTAACACTTTATAACCTTTTTTATCAAAAGCATAACCAAGAAATATACACTTATCAGCTCTTTCATAAAACTTATCAGACTTATTCAACTTTGTTGCAAAGCATAAACAACCAAAAACCCTAAGTTTATCAAAAACAGGAGCAGTTTTATAAACCAACTCATAAGGAGAAGAACCATTTAAAACAGATGTAGGAGTTCTATTAATTAAAAAAACAGCAGTTAGAATCGCTTCTCCCCAAAACTTTAAAGGCAATCCAGATTGAAACATCAAGGATCTTGCAACATTAAGAATGTGTCTATGTTTTCTTTCAACAACTCCATTTTGTTGTGGAGTGTGAACACATGAAGTTTGATGCAAAATACCTTTTGATTCAAATAATTGTCTCATTTTATAATTCAAAAACTCAGTTCCATTATCTGACCTAACTGTTTTAATTTTAACTCCAAATTGATTAAACAAAATATTAAAGAAAACAAGAATACAACCATAAACTTCATCTTTTGATTTCAACAGATAAACCCATGTAGCTCTAGAATAATCATCAACTATGGTTAAAAAATACCTAAACCCTTCTGAGGTTGTCACTCTATAGGGTCCCCAAACATCCAAATGAATTAACTCACCAAGTTTAGTAGTAACATATTGACTGATAGGAAATGACTCTCTAGTTTGCTTAGCCTTATGACATACATCACAAGGTGGCAGTACTTTATTATCAAAATTTAATTTAGTTCTTAGAGATCCTAGGGCTTGATCAGAAGGATGACCAAGTCTATTATGCCAAGTTAATTTGGACACACAACATACAGAAACAGAATGATTATAACTACATGAATTACCTGAAGGTACACTATTGATGTAATAGAGACCCCCAGATTCTCTACCATTCCCCACCATCTCCTTTGATTGTAAACCCTGAATTTTACAACTATGTTCATTAAAAACAACCTCACAATTACTATCTTTACAAACCTTGTGAACATACAAAAAGTTAACATTGAAATCAGGAACAACAAAAACATCAAAAAGAGTCAAAGAATTAGACAAATTCATATTGCCATTTTTTTCAATCTTAGCTGAAGTACCATTTGGATGGCTAACAAGAAGATCTAGTTTAGACACATCCACAGTATCATGAAGAAGAGACTCAGAAGCAATCATATGTTGATTAGCTCCAGAGTTAACAATCCACTTTAGAGAACTAACAGATGAATTAAAAGCTTGAAACAAACAGGTACCTACCATATTAACACCGGCAGAAGTTTCCTCATTAAGCTGTCTATCACCAATAAGTTGTAAGAATTTGAAGTATTGCTCCTTAGTGAGCTGATGAAACTCTGAATCCCTACTAGAATCAGAGGCACTAGAAGGGATAGCATTCCCTAAGGCAGTAGTAGAGGAATTGGCAGAAATTTTTTTATTAAAGCCATTCTGATTATTAGACTCATTCCTTGACTTAAAATCCTTGGGATAACCAATTAGCTTATAACATTTATCAATTGTATGACCCTTAATTCCACAATTTTTACACTGAACAGATTGAGTTTTGTTTTTATTAGTGTTATTAAAACCAGATCTGTTATTAAACCTGCTATTAAAAGCAGTAGGTTGAGACTTAGACAAAGACTGTGAAGATCGAAGAGAAGACAAAGATCCATTTCTTTGAATAGATTCTTCTCTTGAGAGAATAGAAAATGCAGTTTTAACATTAGGTAAAGGTTCCATTAGCAAAATATGACTCTTTACTTGACTATAGGACTCATCAAGTCCAGACAAAAACTGCATAAGTTTCATGAGATTAGAATGATCTTTCAGCTTGATAGAAGCCTCACAGGTACACTCAGTCAAGCTAGTAAGACCATCAAATTCCTGCCACAAGGAATCAAGTTTATTAAAATAATCAGACAAAGAAATTCCATTTTGTTTAAGAGTATTAATTTGTTGATGTATATTAAACACAACTGAACCATCTGACTTATTATAAGTTTCAAAAAGATTATTCCAAATATCCTCAGCTACCTCAGAGTAAGCTTGACTCTGATATATAGAATCAGAAATTGAAGATAAAAGTCAGGAACATACAACAGCATTAGCCCTATCCCACTTAGATTTTTTTGACTCATCAACACTAGTTTTCTTAAGAGTACCATCAATAAATCCAAGTTTATTCCTAGCTTTGAGAGCTCTAGAAATAGAACTCTTCCATAACCGAAAATTTTCATTTCCAGTTAACTTTGTAGTAACTATCGAAGTAATAGCATTATCAGATGGGTGAATATAAAGAGGATCATGAAAATTAATTGACTCATCCTTTCCACTTCCACTCGGTGTAGAACCAGAATCACCACCCGAAGTAGTGTCACCGGCCATTTAGAAAACAAAGTAACGAAACAACAAATAACACCACAAACAAAACACAAACAAAACAGACAACAGTACTGATCTAACGTCCAGATGGTCACCAAGTATGTTAGGGCCCAAGACAACCAGTACAGTGTCAAAACAAAACAATTAAAACAAGACACCAAAAACTGGTGTACACAAGACACCAAAAACTGGTGTACACAAGACAACCACGAACTCCCAATCAGAACAATATTAACAATCAACAAAAAGAAAAAACAGAAGGGAACAAGAAAGTCCTCACAGAGAATTGGAAGCAACTATGAAGAATCGACTCTCTAAGTCCGTTCTCTACTAGGGTTTATCAGTGATCAACCCCGACCCCTAGAGAGTTATTTCAGACTAGAGATTGATCGATATGAGAAAAGTTTGAAGATCAACAGAAGCGAAGCCCTAATATCCCAAGCGTTCATTTCACCTTCACTTGTTACCTGCAAGAACCAAAACAATCTCGCAGTACCAGGATCTTGAACAACAAAACATAAAAATAAATAAATAAATAAATAAAGAAAAAGATCTATACAAGAACAGAACCCTAGATCAATCAACAACAGGAATGATCTACACAAGAAAAAGAATCAGAAAATACAGTTCTTAGATCGACGATCTGATGATGAAAACCACAATCGAGCGTCTAGAACAACAAATCGGAGCCTGAAAGCTCTGATACCATCTTAAAAAACACAAACACAAAAACTTCCCAGCTTGAACAGTTTATTCACTATAAACCAGTTCGATTATACATCAACTTACACCAAAAACCTTACTACAATAACACTCTCACTCAGATGAAAACTAAGAACAAGATCTAACAAAGTTATGAACATCTATTCTGAGAAAACCCTAATACAAAACAAGAGAAGAAAGATGATAGAAAATATCTTGATCTGATGAAGTGTCTTCCAAATGACCCAGTTTCAACATTAAATACTTCGGATATTTGAAGCAACCCATAAACCACCAAAGATCCGCGCATTGACCCGAATCATATTATCCTGCATACAATTTATACAATCTACCCACAAATAACAACAATCATACACAACACACCCTTTAACAAATTAATTTCAGTTTGTTAAATACTAAGTGTATTTTCAACACTAAACTTTAGGATTATAGAATTAACAATGAGTGCTCGTTAGTTGAGTGGCAAACTCTTTGGTTTTTAAAACACCGATGTTTGCGCTGGAAAATCCTATATTTTCCATAAAAGTGAGTTGTTGTCTTAAATGTTCCAAAACTGAGAAGTACAAGTATAATCCCTTACTTAACTTGTAAAGCGTAGCTTTATTACCGAATAAAACTAGTTGAAAACATGTTTGATCTATAAACCAGAAGTGATGTTAATACTTTCCTATGATCGCTTGGTATATACGAGTTATAGAAATTTAGATCGAACAGACAGTCAATTTGGTTATTCCGCCCTAAGCCCACAATCAAATAAGGAACAGGGAATGAGGCGGGAGTCACACATTCCACTGCATGTCTGGTGTTGATTTCATATCACTCTTGTGCATATACCAAGTACGCATATAGTTACTAACCTTGGAGATTGTTAACTAGGCATATTATTACGTGAACTAGTCATTGTTTAACCCTGTGAGTTCTCATAACCATGCTAATGGACGATAAAATATGGCGTACTTCGGACGTCGTAAACTGTAGATGACGTTTCTTACCTGGGGTGACTATAGCAAATAGTCGGGGTGTGGGATTGTCAATCCCGTATAGATCTACACACAAACTCACGCTCTCCTTCCGGGAGACTCTTGTTCCTAAGGTGTAGTCTTCCTAGAAGACGTGTCTCACAATTTGGTTCTCTCAACGAATTCACTAACAATATAATGAAAACCCTTTTTACAAATAATGTGTATCCTTGAAAAAGTAATACGTTCATTCCTAAATTATACTCCGTTTAGTGAACGCATATAGGTTAATTAGAGGCATATTTAACTGTAACCATATGTTTAGATGTGGGGAATGAAAAATCAGAAAATTGCTCCAAAGTCTCTATTTCTCTAATCTAATTATGGAGTTTAGCCAACTCGAATCGGCTTTCTATCATTTGGTGCTTTCAATTCCATTCCAATGCCTCCCAAATCAAAATCCGGCTCCCCTTCCGACAACACCAACACCGTCCTACATGATCAAATGTAAACTCTTATTCATTTATCCACCGCCACTGCTGCCAAATTGGATCAACTTGTCAATATCCTGTTGACAAAGGAGGCCAAAGGACCGCCCCCGCCATCGACACCACAACCGAACAACAACCCGTGTCCACCAAAATTTCACCTAACAACATTTGATGGTTCTAATACCCTAGATTGGATATTCCAAACTAAAAATTACTTCACTTATTATGTCATTTCACCCGCTCAACGACTTTCCTTAGCTGTTTTTTACTTCATCGGCGATGCTTAAAGTTGGAACAAACATTTAGCCAACAACAATCTTCTCAGTACATGGCCCGAATTCACCTGTGCTCTTGAACTACACTTCGGTCCTTCCATGTTCGAGAATCACCGAGCAACATTGTTCAAACTTCAACACACAACAACCGTATCAGCATACCAAACGGAGTTCGAAAAGGTTAGCAACTGTGTCATCGATCTCTCCCCTCTCGCATTATGTAATTGTTTCATATCAGGATTACGCTCCGATATCCAATCAGAACTCGCTCTCCACAACCCACAAACCCTCCATAACACCTACGGCCTAGCCAAACTAATTGAAAACAAGCTTCTCGTCCAACTTCCGCCAGTTGATGGTCTCCTTGAATCTCCACCAACAAAACCTTCCTTATTGCTCGCCCCTTCACCATCTTCTTCGGTACTTCCAATCAAGAAATTAAGCCCAACTGAAATGCAAAAACGACATCCCAAAAGATCTTTGCTACAATTGTCCTGCAAAATACCAACCAAGGCACCCATGCAACCCACCAAAATTTCTCCTTCTTAAATCAGAGACCAACCCCCCATGGACTTCCAAAGCACATCACAACCTCGGCCTTGAGGACAAGGCCATCAATCAGAGACCAACCCCCCATGGACTTCCAAAGCACATCACGACCTCGGCGTTTAGGACAAGGCCATTTTTTAGTGTGGGAGTATTGATACGAGCATGTTTCAATAGTACATTAATAATCTAGTTTAGTCCACGTGCATGAAAATAAGATGACTTAGTCTCATAAAAAATAATTTCAATTGTTATTTGTTTATTTTAATTAGCATGTTGTTTTCCCACTAGCTAGTACAGGCCATGATTACCCTTTCTTTTCGCCTACTTATCTTTTTAGTGAATGCATATAGATTAATTAGAGGCATATTTAATTGTAATCGTATGTTTAGATGTGGGGAATGAAAAATTAGAAAATTGTTCCAAAGTCTCTGTTTCTCTAATCTAATTCTGGAGTTTAGCCAACTCGAATCGGCTTTCTATCAGTATGTAAGTGTTTGTGTGTATGTGTTCATGTATGTATGTATGTATGTGTTTATGTCTGTATGGTTTAAGAAACATTTTTGCACCTATCAACAATCAGATGTAAGAAACGAAGCCCATAACTAAACAAAAGTCTGAATTTCTAAACTCAAAACAGATCCCAAAAAAGAAAATACAAGACGGGTTAACATTATACCGTCATTGTCTCTCACATTACAACAGAGAATGCTTTTTTTTTTGTGGGGGAGGGCGCAACTATGTCCTCCTACCTCCTTTCCCTTTATTGTTATTAAGCTCAGCCTCCCTATGAAAAGAAAATTGAGTTGTGAAAATTTCCATGAAAACTTTGTAATAAACAGCAATACAACTTTGAATTGCAGATGAGTACAAGTGAAAGAAGGTTAGAAGCAGACCTTTGGATATGATCAAGAATCAGAAGTCTTGGTCCAGGAGGGATTTTCACGTCTCGCAGAGCACTGGGATAAAAGAAAGAAAGAACGATTTCATGAGCAAATTACAAAAAAAAAAAATAAAGGAAGGAAGTAAATGCCAAAAACATTGATGGTTGTTAGTTAATAGTTAATACTTAATAATTAATAGGATGGACTCTACTTGCCTGTCGGTAAGCAATGGCAAAGTGGTGTCTGTCAAGAAGCCGGTTTGGAAGTTTTTCTCGTAACTGTTAAGCCCAAGACGCGACAGCATGCCTCTAGTTTTACTGTACATCACATCTTCTTCAACTGCTGGCTTTGAGAATTTCTCCCCTAACTGCATGCACAAATTAAGAGTTAAACACCTACACTACACACATAAGAAAACAAGAGCACAAAAAAAAAAGAAAGAGAAAAAGGATGATGACCTTGAAAAGACCACCCTGCATGAGTGCAAAAAGAACACCAGACGAGACCACGTTGACAGCCAGATTGGGTCCTCCCCCTCCCATCCCGCTAACCAACGTGAACACAGCACCAGAACCAAAAGCCGCTACCATACTGCACCAATCAATTACCCTCAATATATATATATATATATATATATATATATATATATATATATATATATATCACAAAATTGTAAAAATGATCCGTGTGGGTTGTCAATTTCTTTGAGTAGGGTCCAAAAAAAAGTTTATTAGCAAAAAAGGTCCCTATTTGGTAGTTTTGGTCTCTACTTCGTTAAATTTAACAGCATGACTATTAACTTTTGGCAAATGACGGATTTACCCCCATGGACCATTTCTACAGTTTTATCTTTTTACCAAACTAGAAGGACCAATTATGCGATTTTTCTTTTTCATTTTATTAAATCTTTTTAATTAATTTCTTATTGTATTATTTTTTTTTGGATTATTATATAATAATAAATATTATTTTTAATATATTATATTTATATATTAAGAAATATTATTTTATTTGATTATTATTTTTTTAATTAATTTTTTTAATTTCTTTTTTATTGGATTAATTCTTTTTATTGGATTATTATATATCAATGAATATTATTTTAAACTATAATATTTATCTATTAGTAAGTGTTATTTATTAGATTATTAATTTCGTTTAATTAATTTTTTTATTGCGTTAATTCTTTTTATTGTATTATTACTTTAAATTTATAATTTTTATGTATAATACATTTTATTTTTTTATTTTTTTTATTTTCTTTTAATTGCTTTCTTTATTATTTTAAATAAAAATACCAAAAAATCTCACCCACCCCACCTCTCTCCTAATTTATTTTAAATATTTGGAAGATAACATATTTTGGACAACACCACCACGATCACTCAGACACCGCCACCATCATCACTCAGTCATCATGTTTATTTTAGTTGTTGTATATTAACATGTATCTAAATTTGTTATATATTTAAATAAACTTATGATTTTGACATATATAATTTTCCTAAAAATATTTCTACATGAATTACCAAATCTGAATACTCGCTACTCGACAATCAACCAAATGAGTACCGAATAACGAGTTTTAAAACATTGCCACCACCTGTAGTGCCTATGGTGATTTGAAACCCTCGATCTAACATTGTAGCCATTGATAACGGTATCAGTAATGATAGTCAGCCAGAGGCTTGTTTTCTTGTTTTCTGGGGTTTATTGCGCATAGTGTGGATAGTCAACCGGCGTAGTTTTCGTCGAGAATGGCCTACTGTAGGCAATGATTGACGATTTCCAACGAGATGATACGACAACACAAGGTGGTAGAAGGAAACGAATGAAGGAGTTGACTAAGAGTGTTTGGATTGGACCTCCTGGTGGTTGTAGCAGAATATAGAGAATTCCGATTTCCGAAGGATTGTGATGAGGTTGTCTTAGGTTGTAGCAGAATATCAGTAATGATCGTTATTTCACCACCACAAGGACCATTTATGATGCTCTCTCTCTCACTCTCTCTCTCTCTCTCTCTCTCTCTCTCTCTCCCTCCCTCTCTCTCTCTCTCCCTCCCTCCCTCCCTCCCTCCCTCAATTGACATAAAAATCAAGCCAAATAGAATTATTTTTGATTAATTATAAAGCCAAATCCTCTTTTTCAGTGATTGACTTAAAAAGTAAACCCAATTACTTCTTATCATCGTGACTCACTTCGACTACTTGATAAAGGTCCTCTTTCTCCTTCTCACACTTCGTTCATGATTCACTGTGTTACCTTTTGATACAATTTATTTGGAGATTCAAGATGATGTTGAAGGCTGGTAAGTTATAAACACCAAAAACTTTGTTTCTTAGGGTTACCTCTATTAGTTTAATTATTAATTTGTGTTCATTCATGGAAGCAATCAGAGAGATGGTGGTTTGTGGTGCACCTACAATCGTCATATCTGCAGTAAATTCACCACCTGTGGAAGCCTATAAACTGGAAGGATTTATTAGTACATTGGAGGAGACGAGATTAGGTGGGGAACTCACTGGCTCTGGAACAGGAACGACAGCGGTTGGTGGAGTTGTCATAGGGTTTGTTGTCGAGCTATCGTACGACTTTGCGTTCCGTGAGGTGGCGACATTCGGCAAAAGTAGACAACATTCCAGATATGAGAGAGAGAGAGAGAGAGAGAGAGAGAGAGAGGCGTTGAGGAGCTGATGGTGACCTTTTGTGCACCATCTACATCTCTGAAATAGGAATACCACAGAGAGAGGCTTTGTGATTACCTAATTTTGCTCAGGGTTTGATTTTGCTATGATTCATTTGGAAAATTTTGTTGCCAATTTGATTTGGTATTTCCATTGGATTCCTCCTAATGGTTATTGTGTTGATCTATCAGAGAAGTTGGATTTTCTAGTCATCATAAAGAACCCCCAAATAACACAAATATCTTCAAGGGTTGAGAAATTAACCAGGAATCCGGTTGGAAGATGGGTTACATAGGGGTTTTAATGATTGCATCTGGAAACATTTCCAGGGGTGTTGATCTTCCAGAGTCTTTGATGTACGGATTTTAGTGATAGTACTAGAGAAGAGAAGGAGCGGCGATTGGCGCCTGGTAGCAAACCTTGATGGAGAAAACGAAGAAGGTGGGTTTCGTTTTTGGAGAATTAGGTGGTAGACGAAGCTTCAAAGGTTAGGGATCACGATTGGGTAGAAAGATTGTTGCATCCAGGAAGAAAGGCAATGGAGACGTGCAGGGGGTGCAGGTAGGAGAGAGAGAGAGAGAGAGAGAGAGAGAGAGAGAGAGAGAGAGAGCCCTTTGCATATTATTATATTTCTTTTTTCTTTTTTTTTTTAAATAAGAAAAAACATCTCCCCTGTGGTGGTGAAATAACGAAAATACCCTTCAATTAACGGACAAACTTAACGGAGTTAGCAAAAAGGACCAAACATAAAAAGTTTTGAAAACACAGGGACCATCTATGAGGTTTTTAAACCACGGGGACTAAACTTCAGATTTTGGGTAACCACAGGAACCATTTATGATGTTTTTTCTAAAATAATGTTTACTAAGATATAAATATAATAAAATAAAATTAATATTTATTAATATATAATAATCCAATGAAAAAGAATTAATCCAACAAAGAAGAAATTAAAAAAATTAATAATATATAATAAAGTAATATTTATTAATATATAAATATAATATATTAAAAATAATATTTATTAATATATAATAACCCAATAAGAAAGAAATTAAAAAAGAATTAATTAAAAGAATTAATGTGCAATAATTCAATAAAATGAAAAAGAAAAATTGCAGAAATGGTTCTTGTAGTTTGGTAAAAATATAAAATTGCAGAAATGGTCCCTAGGGGTAAATTCATCATTTTCAAAAACTTAATAGCCAAGCTGTTAAACATAACGATATAGGGACCAAAACCACAATAAAACCACCAAATAGGGAACTTTTTTGCTAATAAACTTTTTTTGAACCTTACTCAAAGAAATTGACAAAACACAGGGACCATTTTTGCAATTTTGTCTATATATACACACACACAGCACATACCTTGACTGCACATCCTCCTTGCCTCTTATTCTTTTCAGCACACATGATATGCCTGCATTAACACCCGTCATAACAGCAAAATTCCGTGCCTGTATAAAAGGTCCTCCTGAAAGAGCCTGCCCACATACCAACAAACAGTATTCAGAAACACTGTTGGTAAATAATAATCTGCCACATTCTCACACCACCAATATCGTACTTTCAACTTAATAACGCACGCAGCTCTAGAATTAAACAAATTCAAACTAAATACCAACATACTCTTATACTTAAAAAATTCAATGAAATTACAGTCACTTAGAATATAATTCCGTGCAATGTATCGTGAAACTTAATGCTTCGCTAGGTCTTGTTCTTCTTCTAAGTTGTCCAAGTTACAGCTTCCAAATGACTCTAGGCCTCTTATGTCGTCAACTCGTTACATATGAGAGACAACTGATAGATTGGGTACACATTTAATAATCTTTTTTCTATATGGTGCTTTTCTTTCCTTTCAGTCTTTCATACATAGTTAACTCATCGAATACATACTCCATAAATTTTCTGCAATAAATTTCATGATCAATGCAAGTCTTGTTGAGGCTTTGTGGAACATTGATATGCACAAAACCTGTTTGTAAAAATGCCCTATTGACACTCATTAATTTTTTTGGCGAAACAACAACGTAATATATATCCATTTTTTTTTATTTGTGATTTGGCTTGCTTTCATTTAAGTTTAAAGTAGTAGGATTTAAAAAATTGTTCTTTCTTAACTGTAAAAGAATGAATGTTGCATTATAGCCATAAATTTCACTTGAATGCATGCTTGAGGTTGGCATTTTCAACAGTTCTTTATTGAATTGTAGCAACATCAATACACAGAGATAAAATATCAATTTCAGTCAACACCAGATTACATAACTCACATGTATTTAGTTTTTCACATGCCTAGTACTTGTCAAAATTGAAGTTTGTTTAAGTTCTGCATTTTTATCACATACTGCAATTCTAGTTCAATTTAATGTGGACTTTCCAAGATTTTTTCGAACTAAAAAGTTTTTTAAAGGTTTGAAGTGGACGTGGATAATATGACTTGATAAGATAAAGGAGGACCATATATGAGGAACAAAAGGGTTCAATTAGTATTGTAGCATCTATTGGTTTATGATTTTCATACTTTGGCTATTTGGAAATCATGATCAACCTGAGTTAACAAAAATGTTCATTTAGACATCCAAAGTCCTAACCAAAATGTTCATTTATACTAATGTAGGAATATTGAAAAATGTTCATTTAGACATCCAAAGTCCTAACCAAAATGTTCATTTATACTAATCTAGGAATATTGTTTCTTTTTTTAGATACATTCAACCCAAAATGTTCATCTACACATCCACTTATCTCTTAAAAAACAGTATTGATGGTTTTTTGGTGTTTGAAAAATGAGGTTTTGTTTTTTTTAGTACATTATGTTTTGTATCCGAATTTTTAGTGGAAAAAGTATCTATTTTTTAAATTAGAAAAAAAAAAAAAAAAAAAAAAAAAAAAAACTATATTTTTTATCCCAAAAACCGAAAAGGTTAAATCCAAAATCGAACTTTATGGTTGGGTTTGGGTTTTAAACAAAAAATCGACCCGCATACACACTATATCTTATTAGCTTATCAAAAGCAATCTAATTCTTTCAACAAACATAATCAAGATTGATATAAAGGAATATTTGTAAGAAGAATAGAGTATTATATATAAGGGAAGTCAAACATAACTGGGAATTATGCGTTCAAAATTATCATCGATCCAGAGACAATTAAACAAAATGAAAATACGATAGGAACCTGGGCTTGCTGGAGGGATGCCATAGCTCGTGGATTGAAGGAGGCGCCTGGAGGTGGAGGAGCAGGTAAAGAGGAGGAGAGGTCGTTGGTGAAAGTAGCCATAAGGCCACCGATGGCGGCACCCTGGAGGGAGCTGGTGGCGGTGACGACGACGGCCTCAACGGGTAAGGACTGTTTGGCAAGCCAATCCTTAAATCCAGTCTCCAACTCCTTGTACTTGGCTTGTAATTGTGTGACCGGATTCTGGTGACCCACCACCACTAGCACGCCTTGTTTTCCTTCCCCCATTCTTGCGGAGATTGTCGGTAATCCGAGTTTGGGAGTAGGACGGAGAAAGAGGAATGGATAATATTTGGGGTTTTGTACTGTCCTCCCCGACTCCAATACGCAGCCGGCAACACTATTTTGAACCAATTTTTTTATTAGGACCGTGAGTCTGTCAAAATTAAACAAAATTACTGGGTTGGATCATCTGGTTCACATCGTGTTATGGGTTTATGTGATTTTATTTTGTGTGTTTTATGCAAAGTTTTAAGGGACTGTTTTGTTTGGTAGTATCCGGATTATTTATATCTGGACGATCTGTGTAAATCACTCTCTAGATGATAAATTGATGTTTGGTCAAATATCTACCTCTTAATGATGAAAATAACCGTTTTAATCCTCTAAAGTATTTATTGTTTAGACATCTAAATTGAAATAACCGTTTTAATCCTCTAAAGTATTTGTTGTTTAGACATTTAAATTGAACAATACTGAATTTGTAAATAATTATAACTAAAATACAAAATGTCATAAAAATCCAAATTAAACATAATACAAAATCCAAATGATGAAATAAACATTTTAGTCCTATGAACTTCAATCTTTCAGCTACATTTTTCCACAAATTCGCTTTCAAACTACTCCTTTCACATCCTTAAATTATAATTTGATTTTATTCCTTTAACAACCTTTCTTGTAGATCCAACATCATGTTGATTTCATGCCTCTAGAAAACGTAATTTTGATTTCATTCCTTTATCAGTCTTTTGTAGATTCAACATCTCTTTTGTAGATTCAACATCATGTTAATTTCATGCCTTTCGAACCCTTTTGACCACCCTAGCCTCTCAGATAAGAATGTCTACATACTTTCGAACCCTTTCGAACCATGTTAATTTCATGCCTTTCGAACCCTTTTGACCACCCTTTTGACAACAGGTGCAACCCAAATAAGAATGTCTACATACTTAACAATTTTTTTTTTGTGATCTCCATCAGAACAAGAACATAGCAGATTTTAGCAATAAACTTAACACATATTTTCGAAGTTTGAATCACAGATAGAGCGGCAAAAACACAACAACTCAGTAAGAACACAATGCAAACAAAAAGATAACAAGTTTTAGGGCTTAACAAATTCTGTTTCACACAAATCTAGCAGCAATAACACCGATCAAACTGAATCGGCGCCTCAGAAGGGCTTGAAAAATCAAAGATGCTTAAAATTCAAAAATAAAGAAACGGAGTAGAAAACTTACCGGTGAGGGGGGGGGGGGGGAAGGAGTCGGCGAAGGTGGAGACGGAGCGATGTTACCGGAGGTCCGATGGGAAGTTAAGATCGGCGCCTGAGAAAGGTTGATTGAAGGAAGATTGATCGATGGGAAAAGATGGGGAAGAAAAAAAGTGGCGGAAGCTCCTTTGTTTTATTTAGGGCAAGGGTATCAAACGGAAAACTTTTCATCCAAACTTCTCCATCTATCTGACCGATCCAGACCATTTTCTTGCATATCTCACCGATTAAGAGGTTAAAAATATCTCAACCAAACGCTCTGAATCTGAACGATTCAGAGCCAACCTCTTTATGTGATCATTACGAGCCCAAACAAACAGCCCCTAAGTAGGGTAGTTTTTTTATTTGAAACGTTTTGTTTAAATAAAAGCTAATGTCTTGTTTTCGAATTCTACTTAAGGAGAGACATTGATGGATATGGAGGGAAGGTAAGTGAATCACGTTCTCAAGTTTAATTGATGGAAGAAAAGTGAAGGAAATGAAAGGATTTTGGAGCCATATTTTTCTTCAAAATTGGACGAAGTCCGAAAGAAAGTGAGGGGAATAAAAGATTTTAAAGGCATATAATTTTCTTTTCTTTTCCCCTCTAACTTGTTTCATGTCCTTCGAAGTCATGAATACGGAATAAGAAAAATTTTCCTTCTCATCTCTTTTTTCTGTCAATAATTTCCTTCCCTTTTCTTTATTAAATTTATATTAAAAAAAAGGAAAAAAAACTCACAAACAACACGTAAAGATACGTTTGGTTGTGGAAATTTGTTTTCAATTTCCTAAAAAAAATTTCAAAAATAGAGTTAGTTTTCATGAAACTTTTAGAAATGGAGTTTTCATTTACCATTTTAAAATTTTAAAAAACTTTGGAAAACTGTAAAAACCACTTTTTTAATTCACATACAATTTGGAAAACACAAAATTTTCATTTTCTTTGAAATTTTTTGAAAAACAAATCAACCAAACACGTTTTCAAAATTTTCATTTTCATGGAAAACTGAAAATTTTTCCACAAACTAACGTACACTAAAAGTTTGTTGTGTCAAACGAGGTTTTTTGTTCAAAACGAAATATTTGATCAAATGCTAGAAACTAGAAGCTTCCAAACGCTCACAAATGTTTCATCTCGAAAATGCCCTTTGGCTAATTCTATAGATAACTCTAGTTCCTTATTGTACCTTTATGTACGAGTGTTTGAGTATGAATGTAACATCCCAAATTTTAGAATAAAATTTTTCATTTTCAAAATAAAATAAACACCAATTTTAAGTCAAACCATTTGTTTAAAAACCATAATTCGAAATTAGAGTTATAAGGAAAACAATGTGGAATCTCGAATCATAAAACCATTGATCTGTGTGTGTGCATTCCCGCTTTTGCAATTCGATAAGTATTTGAGAAACATTTAAATTCACAAATATAAACCAAAGCTTAGTGAGTTCACCCAAAACACATCACACAACAATACATATACAATGCATGTACATCGGGCCCACATCATAAGACCGGATTGCCCTCTCCTAAGCCTACAACTTATGATTGGATTACCCCCTGCGCCTACAGCATAACACTGGATTGCTCCCAAGCCCACAACTTATGATCGGATTGCCCCTGAGCCGACAACATACAACTAGATTGCGCCCGAGCCCACAGCATAAGACTTGATTACTCTCGGGTTTGTTGGTCTACATCATAAAGCAGTACCGCCTCAACCCAACCACACTATGTCGACATATACACCAAAACAATAACAGCAAACACATGTAATTACAGTAGATCTACTAGTCTAATAGAACACTAAAAATAACAATATCCTACATATAATAACACATACTGCAGTACAAAGTATAGTGAGAAATCTCACCTGAACAATGTGCTGAAACCCGCTACTCAAAGTCCCACAACATCAACTACACGAACCTCCTGAACTAAACAGGCTAAACCTCATACTACGCTTAACACCCATTCAAAGTTAAAGGTCAATTGGACAAATTCAAACCCCAACCGACACTCACATCGTGACCACCGATTAGTTACGTTGTGGCAGCTTCACGACAAAACAGACGTGATTTTAAGCACCACCACGTCATGGCAAACCCCAGGCCACATCATGAGTTTAGGTAGAAAACCAAATCTTCATTAAGCTCTCAATCCCTTAAGTCATGGTCCATAACTTCAACTTTACTCTTCCATAATTACTTAATGTATAAAGTTTCCAACTTTATCCATTAGGACCTCTCCATAAGAAAAAAACCTAAACCTTAAGTTCATTCAAGCATAAAACCTTCCCAAAAGATGCATGGCTTCAAGAACAAGATAAAAATGCAAACTTTCTAACCAACTAGATTATGAGGTGATAAAATAAGCTCAAGAAGTGTTGGAGTTCACCCAAACTCCAAATCACAAGCTCACAAGGACCAAAAAGGGATATACTTGATCAAACTACAAGATCTAGCAAACTAAAAGTCAAGATGGAAGATTTTTACTCACAACGATCCAGAAATGGAGTCCCTTTGCTAGATCTACACTTGAGATCTTCACCAAAATACTTTGCAAGAAACTTGCTCTTCAAACACCACTCTAAGATATGAGGAATGGGTCTTCGTTGGCCAAGAACACCAAGGACATTCAAAGGGGCTAAGGTTTTGAAATGGGGAGGTTGGAGGCTGAAAAGGATGCCCTAACTTGATGTTAAGGTGTTTAAATATGGGGAAAACCCTAAAAATCATGGGCTTGGGTTGCATATGTTGTCACGTCATGACCCTCGTTTCATCACATCGTGACAGCCCACCCGGATACATGTTTTTCATTTTGGATGCCACGTCGTGACACCCTTCATGTCACGTCATGGCATATGGTTTTCCTCAAAAATCAAGACTTCGACTCCTTTATACCATTCACATATCCATTCTAAAAAAACAGGTGTTACAATTCTCACCCACTTCAATTAGATTTCGTCTGTGAAATTTTTCCCTACAGATTATTCTTGTAACAACCTCTGAATCCCCTTGATGGATTTTCTAATTCCATTTACTTCTTTCCCGAGCTAGCACCACTCTGGATGCCCCGAAACTGCGACTGAAATCCCAAATATTTTTAAAACTAGACGCATACACCAAACTCGTGTAGAGACTCCCCTAGGACAAAATCACATACGTTGCAGTACTAGAACAATGCTTGAAACAGACACTTACTTGATCCCAGAAATTGATGCAATCATAAATTAAGAACAAATATCCACTACCTCGCATAGATGACTTGTTTGATCAACTTCACGGTGTTATCTATTTCTCGAAGATTGATTTGAGGTCTGATTATCATCAGTTGAAAGTACATGAGCAGGATGTACTGAAGACTGCTTTTCATACTCGTTATGGCCATTATGAATTCCTTGTCATGCCATTCGGACTGACAAATGCTCCTGCTGTATTCATGGATATGATGAATCGGGTATGCCGCCCAATGCTCGATAAATCTTTTATCGTATTCATTGATGATATTCTAATCTATTCCAAGTCTAAAGTTGATCATGTCATTCATATTCGTGAAATATTAGAACTTCGAAAGGAGAAACTATATGCTAAATTCTCCATATGTGAATTTTGGCTTTGCCAAATTCAATTTCTCGGCCATGTGATTACTGGTGACGGTATATCAGTACATCCTACCAAAATTGAAGCCATTCAGAATTGGGAAACGCCTCGTAATGCTTCTGAAATTCGCAGTTTCTTAGGTCTCGTGGGATATTACTGAAGATTCATTAAAGATTTTTCGCGTATAGTTGTACCTCTCACGAGTCTTACATGAAAGGAAGTAAAGTTCGAACGAGGTGAAGCCTAAGAAAAAAAAAATTCAACTCTAAAGGATCTTTTGACTCATGCTCTAATCTTATCACTCCCATAAGGTGATAATGATTTTTCCGTGTATAGCGATGCTTCAAGGTTGTGACTCAGTTGTGTGTTGATGCAGCGTGGTAGAGTAATAGCATATGCCTCAAGACAACTGAAAGAGTATGAAAGGAATTATCCCACCCATGACCGCAAACTCGCTGCAGTAGTATTTTCCCTAAAACTCTAGCGGCATTATCTTTTTGGTACAAAATGTCAATTGTTTACCGACCACAAAAGTCTCAAGTATATATTTAGTTAGCAAACTTTGAATATGAGACAACAGCGAGCCATGGAGCTGATCAAAGACTATGACTGTAAAACCCTGTATCATTCTGGAAAGGCCAATGTAGTTGCTGATGCACTTGGCAGGAAGGTTTATCATAATAGTATGTGTTATATTATTACTCACACTATAGTAAAGTTCTTGATGAACTAAAGAAATGGCAAGTAGAGGCCTTAAAGCCAGAAAATGTGAAAAGGAAGGGATGATACATTATGCTGATATTTTACTTGATGATCCACGTGGACTGAAAGTATTTAAGAATCTGTTATGGATTCTAGAGATTAGTGGATGAAGACAGAAGATTTTGGATGAAGCCCATAAATCTAAGTTGTTAATACATCATGGTACAAGTAAAATGTATATTGATGTACGGGCTGATTATTGGTGGCATGGATTAAAGAGGGACATTGGAAGATACGTACAGGAATGCTTAGTATGCTTACAAGTCAAAGGAGAACACCAAAAGTCATACGGGAGTCCAGAAAGTATTAATGTCCCTATATGGAAATGGGAGGAGCTGTCCATGGATTTTATTACCAAATTGCCAAAGATTACGAGGCAGAATGATAGCATTTAGGGAATTGTCGACCGACTGACTAAGAGTGCACATTTTCTTGCCATGCGTGAAACAACTTCCATGGAGAAATACGCACAAGTATACTTGGATGAAATTGTTGCGAGACATGGCGTGCCACTAAAAATTATTTCCGATCGTGATACTCGCTTCACTTCTCATTTTTGGGCGAGTATGCAACGTGAATTAGAATCTCAAATTGCTCTCAGCATAGCTTATCATCCCCAGACAGATGATCAGACGGAGAGAACAATCCAACCAGTGGAAGATATGTTTCGTACGTGTGTCCTAGAATTTGGTGGTAACTGGGACAAGTACTTACCGCTTGTCGAATTTTCATATAACGACTAACATACTTCAATCAAAATGCCACCATATGAAGCATTATATGGCCGTATGTCACAACTGACAAAAATTAGGTCAAGATGTGAATTCCTAAAACAATATAATCTCCTTGTATAAGCCCAAAACTCGATCCATAAAGCCAAGCTCAATCATTTTTGGGCTTAACCCATAAATTCTCAACCTAAAACCCCTATTGGACCAAGATTTCTTTATTGGGCCCTAATGGGTCGATAACTTCTTCACTTAGTCTCCATGGGCCGAAAGTCCCTATTGGGCCAAGCTAAAATCGAACACCCCATTAATTGGGCCAACACCCACCTTAGAACATTTTGGGCTGACATGTGCGCCAAGAACCCACCCTAATCGGTTGGCCCATTTTTTAAAAAAAAACAAACAAACAAACACAAGGGTTGACTTTATGTGACGCCTCATTGTTGCATGGAGGATATTCATGCTTGTGTCCATCATGCATCTAGGAAGTATCCAACAAATATCAAGGTTTAGATCTCTCTCCCCTCCTCTCTCTTTAAAACTCGGCCAAACACTCTTTTTCTCCCCACTCTTCACTTAAAAAATCACTCAAACATTCTCTCATATCTCCCTCTCTAGCACAAGAAAACTCTCCTCCTTCATTTCTCTCAAAATTCGTGGGTGGGGTGCCATCCACAAGATTTTCCTCAAGTATCATAACTTGGTAAGTCCATATTCATCTCTAGATGTTATATTTAAAGTCTATGCTAAGATCCTTCCTCTTACAACTTCATTTTCGTGATTTTGGACCTTAGAACCACATCCATCTCAAGATCTCACCAAAAACCCAAGCTAGGTTCAAAGTTTCATCATCTTCTTCTTCTATATCTCAAAAAACCCCCAAGGTGAGTTCATACCCCCTTGTTTTCGGTTTTATAATGTTTTTGGGGGGAGAATACAAGTGCTTTTGTGTTAGATCTATGTATATATGCATGTTTATGTGTTTAACTTTTAGATCTTTACTTGAAAATGAATTTCATCACTTGGATCTTCATATAAACCTTGAGAAAAGTATGTGTCCTTACATATAATACTTTTAAACTTGTAGATCTGGGATTTATCCACTTAAAATAGCAAAAACAAGTGTTGTGAACAAACTTAGATAACTTAAACTCAAAAATCAGCCATTGATAGAAAAGTTTTAGTACAATCTCGGACTGTTTTGACCAACTTAATGAGAATATTTTTCAAAACTGTTTTACATGTAAAAAGTTCATGTTATTACCTTTAAAATGACTACTCTCACGTTTTCATACGATTTTTCTACTATTTTTGGCGAATTTTACAAAATTGCCTATCAGATTTGAAATAATTTCGGACCAACCTCTGAAGGTGAGCAATTTCACACTTGTTAGAGGCGAATAAAAATTATGAGAAAAATTGTGAACAAAGTAGACAAAATTTCCAAAATTCCAGAATTTAGGGATCCAAATTTCGACTTACGGTGACTTTTCTACAAATTTTCCAAAAACTAGGTCGGAAAAGCCTAAAACCAGAAAAATGTGTATTTTCACAAAAATCAAGTCAAAAATGATATTTTTGAAAAAAAAAAAGTGAGTTTAAAATGTTATTTTTACCACAAACTAGTCAAAAACACAAGTTTTGAACAAAATGGGGGCTAAAGTGTTATTTTTACTATAATTGGACCTTAATTGAAAACTTTATGGCTTATTGAGCCAAGAACGTCATTTTTACAAAAAGTGGGCTTTTATATCAATTTTGTAAACAAGCGAGCTAAAATAAACAAAAAAATAACAAACGGGTTAAAAACGATTTTCTTATCCTTACTGGGCCTGGAAATGGTATACATGTTTAGTGGGCCTTAGTGTCCTTTCACATGTATATTGGGCTCAGGGTAGACATTCACATTCTTTTTGTGCCTGGAAATAATAGATACGTATAGTGGGCCTTAGTGGTCCACTTACATGTTTATTGGGCCTAGAAATGAGTTTTATATGTGTTCTTCTTTCTTTTCTGTGTAAATTTTCAATTAAGGATCTAGTGAAACATGTCGGTTGACACCTTTGAGTGTACAATCGTAGCCTGTAGTTATAACCAGAGTTTCCTGGAGGGAAAGCGGGAGTTTGTGTATAGATCTATACGGGGGTGACACCCCACACCTGAGTTGTTCGCTACAGTTAGACTAGGCCAGTCTAGGGTGACAAAAACCTTATTCTATTTCGACGGTGTCCTAAAGACGCAAAGACAGGCGAAATTGTCATTATTATGTATGGTTATAGCGACTCACTTAGAGGAATTAACGTTAAGATTTATGAGAAACTATTCTATTTTCTTTTTGGGATAAAACAGGAAAACATTCTATTTTCTTTTTGGGATAAAATGGGAAACCTTCTTTTTGATAAAACGACAATATATAAGCATCGGTACTCAACCACCGGGGTTGAGATTTCAGCATTTTCTATTGCAGACAATATCGGGTTGTCTAGAAATCATTCTCTTTCTATTTTTGTAACCATTAAAACACATGCATTAATATAAGATCGGACACAAATATTTCAAACCATTTCTTTTTAGAAAGTATCGGATATTTTTTAAAGCACTTTGAAAACGATTCTAAACAAGTACAAAAACCATTTTTATTCAAAACTGTTTATGAACTCACCAACTTTTTCGTTGATGCTTTTCAAAACGACTTGTATTCTCAGGAATTCCAGTAGCAGGTAATAAGTTCGACTATAAGATCAAGTGGCGTGACTTCAAGAAATTTTACTTTCTTATTGTTGTGTATCTGATGAACAATCTTCAATATGTAAACTATGTAAGTGTGTATTTCCAATGTATGATGTTTGGTTGCTATGCTTCATTTATATTCAATTATTATGATACTGTACACGAAGTCATCCGCCCCCGGACGTTTCCGCCATCCAGGTTCGAGGGTGTGACATTGTAAGTGTCATACTCCATTATGTTGGCGTGATGTAGGACAGAAAATCCTTGCAGGCCCTGAAATGATTCAAAAGACCACTGACAAGATTCAAATTGTACGAGAAAGAATGAAAGCGGCCCATGATCAACAAAGGTCCTATGCAAAAAAAAAGACGACCCATAGAATTTCAGTTTGGTGATTTTGTAATGCTGAAGGTATCCCCATGGAAAGGCATTATGTAATTTGGGAAGAAATGAAATTTGAGTCCTAGATTTGTTGGACCTTTCAAAATCATCCAGAGAA
Source organism: Lactuca saligna (assembly GCF_052625555.1). Lineage (NCBI taxonomy): Eukaryota > Viridiplantae > Streptophyta > Magnoliopsida > Asterales > Asteraceae > Lactuca > Lactuca saligna. The sequence goes on along the minus strand of NC_136418.1, from coordinate 192,828,131 downwards.
TTGGTAAGCAAGCATACCGTTTGGAATTGCTGAAAGATTTTCCAGGTATTCATGATGTGTTTCATGTGAGTTATCTGCATAAATGTTTAAGCATATATGATGAAACGGTTTTGTTATCCAAAGATAAACTGGATAATAAATTAAGATATGTAGAAAAGCCTAAAGAGATCGTAAACGAAAGAACGACTGAATTACGTAATAAAAAAATGGAGTTGGTAGTTGTCAAGTGGAAACACCATCGAGACCCAAATTATACTTGGGAAAATAAGAATGAGATAAGAACGAAATATCCCAAATTATTTATAACGTTGTAATTTTGAGGACGAAATCTTCAAAAGGATGAGGTATTTGTAACATGCACATTTAGATATCGTGTTTTGCTAATTTAAAATTGAATACTAATATATAATATATAATTTTGAGCGTTGCGTTCTAACAAGATAGTCTTTACGAGAATTGAAGTAAAACTGTTTTTAGAATAATTCAGAAAGTGATGGGAAGTCTTATGAGATTCCAATAAAAAAGTCAAATATTAAAATTAACGAAAATGTAAAATTTTAAGTTGGAAATAAGTAAAAATAATGTTATTGAAAGTTGTAAATTATCTCGTTAGAAACATTTAGACGAAAACCTCACTGAAATCCGAGTTATAACGAATAAGTTATGGCTTATTGAAATTTTGCGACAGAACCGGCACGATGACATATGACGTAAAAAGTAAGTTTACGATAAACTACTTTTTAGCCTTTATTATCTAAATGAAAGTCATAGTATTCATTAAACTGAGAACTTTCATAAAAAGAACGTCAATATCTGACTTCGTATGAGGAAGTTATGATTTTTCTAAAAATCGGCATAGCAGTGTATAACTCGAAATTCAATTTATAGATCGAGTGATTTTCATCCTATACAACCTAAACGAGAATCAAATATCTCGTCAATAGTAGCTCAACAGTAAAAAGACAGACGAAAACGAACGTCGAATGAAGAAGTTATGAATTTTTAACGGAATTTTCATGTCCCGGCCTGTTAAAAATATAATATTAAAAATGAAATCAAAATTAGCCGATGGAGTCTAAACAAAAGTTGTGGAGTATAATTTCACCTACGCGTGGATATAAAAAACGTCAAAAACGGAGCTCGTATGTAAAAGATATGAATTTTTGAAGTTTTAGGCACAAACTTCGAGGTTGGAAGAACGCCCAACGTACCAAGTGGTACGCTACGTGTATAGATTAATACACCCAACGTACGAGATATGTACGCCCAACATACTTTTGTGTACATGGTCCGAGATTGGCCACGTTGCCTACTCCTTCGATGACTTACACGTTTCGTAGCCTTGACACGTCCGAACTGATCCCCTTGTACGCCCAGCGTACGAAGGCGTACGCCCAACGTAGAAGTCCTCAAGGCAGTACACCATGCGTACTAATATTTACGCCTAGCATAATGTTGAGCTTCGGACACTATAAATAGAAAGTGAAGGCTTCCGAATTTTGTTTTAAAATTTTACTCTCTTGCACCCTCTTTCATCTATCAATTTACCCTAACACCCCTCGGAGCCTAGGAAACATCCCCGACACCTAAAGCAAGTCCCGATGCACCAAAGACCTGAGAAAATAATCATTTCAAGTTGAAACTCTGCCTGGGTTTCAACAAAAATCTCCGGTTTCGTCACAGAAAGTCATTTTTTAGAGACGAAGTGTTGCCCAAATTATCATTTTATCAATCGGATATTTCACAGTGAGTTCAATATAAAGACAATTGTATTTTATGTGTTATATGTGCAATGTGATTTCCCATGTTATTATGATAATGGAGTTGTACCTTTGACCATGAAGTGAATGACTAAGCATCACTTTGGTATTGGTATGAAGCCTTTGACCATGAAGTGAACGACTAATCATCACTTTGGTATTGGCAAAATGCTAGGTAGAGCTGAAAGCCTGCATATTTCTAGCAAAATGATAAATCAAAATTTGTATTTTCTATGCCACTTGGCTTGAAGTTTTATTGATGTATATCAAGTTGAAATTGTTATGTATCATTGATTGCAAATCTTTGAATCGATTTATTGGTTGATTCAGAAAGCTTGTCATATGATAACTCATCCGCCTTTGTTGTTCTTTGTCCCTCTTAGCTTCTGTCATATTGAATGTATATGGCATAGTGTTATATTGTAACTTTTATTGAACTCATTAAGTGTTGCCGGCTTATTCCTCTCAATGTTTAAACTAATGTAGGTGATAAGCATCCAATATAGTCATCTACTGGTAGAAGATATAGATTAGTTAATATTATTGCTTTTGTACTTAATGTATAAATTCCTGGGAAATTATGTAATATATAAAACTCTGTAAAAATTCTTAATAGTTGGTTTGTATTCAGTCTTTTGTAAATATCCAAACTTCTGTAAATTATATTATGAATATGCATGTAGCATGTTTAGAGTAATATTATTGTAAAGGTATTAGAGAAGTAGTGGTTCTCTCATGTATTCCCCCCCCCCCCCCCCCAACCCTCGAAAAGGTTTGGAAAATGGGGTCGTGAACTAACCTATAATTTATGAAACCATTTATGTAGGGTAGAAAAACCATAATTCTGGCACTAGAGAGGCGCTCATGAGTCATTGAATTGAATTATAAGAGAGGGAGAGAGGTGTATGTTGAGGTGTGAGAAGAGGTCAATCGAGACTTTCTATTTATAAAGGTTTTGGGCTGCTCGTCGTGCAAATGCACGCGAACCGTACGATGCTACCACGTGTCGTCCTCTAAGTGTGCCACTTCTTCCCGTATATTGACGTATCGGGTGTCAGGTGCACGTGAGTACGCGTGATGGAGAAATTCAACTTTGAAATTCCATTACTCTCACATACGAAGTCCATTTTATACGACTTTTATATATCCTTGTAGATCTCATCGATCTCTACAACATTCATTTTGTTCGTTTTGTCTAGTTTTGACTTTCGTTTTTTCATGTGTTTTTATTACTTTTAAAAATTATAACTCTCTTATATGATGTCTGTTTCAGGCATTCTTCGTTCCATAATTCCTATTTTAAGTAGTACTAAGATTGTCTAGTTGGTGACTTCCTCCAAAAGTCGACCAATCTCTTCGTAGTTTTTGTCGTTGTAAATTTCTAAGTACGGCGAACATTTATTTACTATAAATCAAGGTTTTCAAGATCAGAATCCTACGTAGGATCGTTTATGGGTTTTCCAATATCGGGATCGAGATCCTAAGATCCCACAAAATAAAACATAATTTAAATTTATAATTTTAAAACATAAAAAATATTTCAAACATTCAATTTTTCGTTCAAAGGTTATAAAAACTTTAAAATATTAGTAATAAATCACAACACACAATTATAAATGGTAAATTGGTAAAGGATAAAAGACATAAAGTGATAAAAAAATCATTTGAAAAAAATCAGAAGGTAGGATCGGATCGGAACCCAATCCTACGATCTTACGATCCTACCTGCGATCCTACCCCAAATACGATCCGACTCATTTTTCATATCTAGGATCGTAGGATCTTATGATCCTACAATTAGGATCGTAATTTTGGAAACCATGCTATAAAATGTCATATCTCATCCATATTGTATTGGATTCTTGCGAAATTTATATATTTGGAATTATGGTAGCGTAAGGAGTCAAAATAAGTTAAGTTGCTCTCAAAGTGACACGACTCATTGCGCACTAATTTTTGAGCCTATGGTTTGACATTACTAAGGATGGTTGCTGGAATTTTTGGCGTTTGCAAGACTGTATTGTCAGGTTTTGATGTTGCCTATCGATGACGGTTGGGGACGTATTTCTTGGGTTGTCACAGTTAAAGATACAGGTTCAAAGACGTAATGTTCTAGGTTATAATGTGGATGTCAGACGCTTTCATGGAGTCTCCCGAGATCTCGAGTTTTGTAAGGTTATTGAAGCGACTGAGGAAGACCTAGTAAGTGAGGCATTTTAGGGAGTTGAAAGAAGTGTAGAAAGGAATGGTAGGGCCATGGTTGAAAGGGATAGGTCGACTGAACAGTTGGTTAGCCAGAGGGATATGAGGTGGTGAAAGGGAGTGATGGTATCATAGACGGTAGCATGTTATGAGATTAAAACTTAAGTAGAGTAAAGGAGAAGGATGGGGATGAATAGGAGGAATCTGGTGGTGAAAGGTCTCATAGTTAACATGTGTGAGAGACAAGGAGATAGAGTATGTGTGTTTGTGTTGGGTAAAGCAAGTTAAGGTGTGTTTTGAAGTCAGTATTAAAAATATGTGGCAATTTATTTAATCATAGGCATAATAAACTTGATGATTAGGAAGGGGTTCACCAAATGACCCCTTCAGTTTTCATAAAGGGGCGTATTTAACATATGTAACATCTATAATTATTAGGTTTACTTTTGAACCCTTGAGTTTTGATTTTTTAGCAATTTCGGTCCCCGAAGTCAAAATCTTAAATTTTTGGTATTGTTCATTTACGCAAGGTGTACGTCCTTGTACGCTTAATGTAATGGGTTCCCAACTAGTACGTTGTGTGTACTACAATACGCATGGAGTACGTGGCTCAGACCAAAACCCTAAGAATTAGGGTTTGTGCACTATTTAAACCTCATTATGGCCCAAGACCCTCCCCTACCCTAGCCTCCATTCCCTTTCTCGACCCTCTTAGCAAACCCTAGTGTATTTTGATCATTTTGGAGCTTTTAGAGTAATAGTGTGTGCTTTTGGTTGTAAAAAAGGTTATTCAAGAAGGAAGCTTTGCCCTTAAGAGTTTGGATCCAACATCTCCTCTCCATTTTGCACCGCTAGGAGGTATAAAGCTCCAAACTTAGTTTATGTTTCATTAATTTCTAGTTTAAGTCTAGTTTCTTCCTTTTGGTCCCTAAAGTCTAGATCACGATGAATATGAGCTACTTCCAAGCCTCAAAGTTGTATTTTCAGACGTTTTTAAACATCTTATTTCATAAAGGTGCTAGCTTGGAGTTTGTTTAGTCCTTATTCAAGAGGTAGAGTGTATGATGGGGTGAAATAAGCTAGGTTTTTGGAGTTTGGGCTCCTTTTTATCACCCTAAGGCATAAAGTTTGCAAGTTTATGGCCTTAATGGTTTTAGATCTAAGTTTTAAACGCTTGGTATTAAGGCTTTAAGATGTTTTGCATAGTTTGCATGGGGGCCGTGTACGCTCTACGTACTTCATGTATGCCGCACGTACTACCTCCCTAGTCATGACCTTCCGCTTCGGCCTAGTACGTTGTGCGTACCATTGTGTACGCCCAACGTACATCCTAGTTTAGCTCTAAAGGTGTTTTGGGCCCAAATTGATGGGCTTGCTTGTTGGGGTTGGGCCTTGGACTTCTTTCTTTTGGGCCACTTCAGCTGATGGACTCATATTGGATCTTGGATGATCCTTGAGTTTGGGCCTAGGATTTTATTGGGCTTGAGGTCTAGTTTGGCCCACCTCACTTTGGATATTAGTGAAGTGTTGTAAGTCTTAGTCTGAATTTTGACCTAGTTGTTTTTGGGACCTTTTTTATTTATATAGCACATGAATTTATCCAGTCCAGCAGCCCGAGCGTTTGTATGAGATTTTAGCAGTTGAGGTGAGTTTTCTCACCATGTTCATGGGTCAATGACACCAATGTCGGGCCATTTCTTGTTACGTGGAATGTTGTTGCCTTTGTGATAGTTGTATGAAAGACCATTTGGGTAGCCCATGACACTTGTGTGCAAGATCGGGATTTAGCCCTCGTCATCACAATGAAAGACCATGGAGGTAGTCCATGACACTCACATGTAAGACCGGGATTTGGCCCTTGACATTGCGTGAAAAGAGCATGGGGTATCCTATGGTACTTATATGTTTTATGTATGTGGTATGTTTGGGAAACTCACTAGACTTTTTCTTACAATTTATATTTGTGGTTTCAGGCACTTCTGGTACTAAAGGGAAAGACTCGGCTTGATGGCGCAACATTCACTCCTCATTATTTTCTGCATTTTTGATATTAAACTCTAATGATTTGACATTATTATTGGTTGGTTTTTGAACAATTTGATGATTATAACTCTGATGTTTATTTAAAATGAAAAATTTTATCCTAGTTTTTGGGTTGTTACACACTAAAAACTTGAATTAATGCCCTTAAATTAATTAAGTCGAGCGATTCCCCTGATGAAAGTAGTCAAAGTCGTTTTTTTTTTCTTCTGTAAAGGGCTTTAACGACATTACCCTTAAATTAATTTGCTCATGTCTAACATGTTTAACAGTAATAGGGATGACTCATGGCATGTTCAGAAGGTGCATTTGAACAGGGTCCAAAAAATCAGAGGGCCCAAAATTTTTGTAGCATTTTCAGTCGGCGTATTTATAGTTGACCCAAAACTTGCAAAACATATTAGGTTAATTCAACGCTGGTCGCACGTATAATGCAAGGGGATCAAGTTCTAAGATGTAAAACATGTTTTTTTCCCCGATCCTCTTGCGCTATACGTACGACCACATCAGTTTCTGTTTCGTTTATGATCAAGTTCTAAGATGTAAATCGAGTTTTTTCACTCTTTATCACTTTGTGACTATAATCCAACTTGATAAATTTCAAATTTGATTTCTGATAAGTTTTTTATTGGTTTTGGATTTGGTTTCTATTTTTTTTTTTATAGTATTGATATTCTTTAATTCTTGCTAATTTGAAATTATGAAAATCATAAAGTACTTTTCTAATTTTTGAATTTTTTTAAAAGAAGCATATTTGATTCGTTTTTTTTATTAGTTTCTGATTTGATTTCTATCTTTTTTATTCGTTTTTTTAAATAGTTTTCATACCTTTATTGTTTGAGTTTCAACATTTAAAACAAAGACAAAAAGAAAAATTACTTATGAATATGTTATTGAAAAATTTATTCCAATGAATATTAGGAGAATAACTTGAACGCCGAAGTTTAAGAAAAAAAAAAGAGAGAAAAGAAAAGAAAGTGAAGGAAAAAAAATTCTTTTGTGTTCCTGAATCGAAGAGAAGTGGAAAGAAAATTAATCATTTTGTTATTTTTACCAAATCCTTCCAAATTGAAAAGAACGTTAGGAGGGAAAGTGATCATTCTATTTCATTCTATTTCTTTCCTTTAATGAAACTTGAAAACATCATGTTTATTTATTTATTTATCCTATTTTCTTCTCATTTCCATCAATTTCCTTTCTTTTTCTCTCGTTAAGTTGAACTCAGAAACGGGGCAGAAGGAAGAGAGAAAATGAGTGCGGCTAAAAAAAAGGAGTGATGCGACCAAACCGCACCCAAGACCGCATAGAAGGTCAATGTTCCCTTACCTATGTGGCGAAGATTTCGGCCAAACCACATACCACTCCTATTAGTGTAAAGTCTAATGGCCGGCAGATGAAAGTAGTCAAAGTCGATTTTTTTTAGTCTAAGGGGCCGTTTGATGTTCGTCTGACTCGGGGTGAGTCAACGATTTGGGTTGACTCGGTCAATCGTTTGATGCGTCACTGAGTCAGACAGATGTCTGACTCGTTTTTGCCGACTAGAAAAAATAGACGGACAATGCCCTCCCTTTATTTATTACGTCCCTTTGCCTGTGTGACCTAAAAAATTAACGACTTTTCTTCTGCCTCCATCAACAGTGCCCCATCGACACAACACCTCATAGGCGGCCAATCGTTGGACCTCCGACCACGTCTGCCTTCAGTTGCATCTCCGCCTCCTCAGTCGGACCACCTTCTTTTCCGGCCAATGCTTCGTCAATACAAACGGACAAGGATAGGTAAGCAAAATTTTCCTTTTGCTGTGTAGAAGCTGTGAAATTAATGAAATAAGTCGTTTATATTTCATTTGTATGTATTTTTGTTTCAATAGTTTTCATATGTCAACCAATGGAATAAATCGTTTTAAATAATGAGTGGCTGAAATTTGTTACAATAGTATTGTTTCAACAACTTACCGATCTACATTGGATGGATTTTTGTTCCAATCAATGTGATAAAGGTAGAAAACTATGGATTTTTGTTTCAACAAACAGTGTTTGTATATGTTTGAATTTTGTTTACTATGGATTTTTTGTTTCAATCGGTTTTCCAATACGTATATTTCATTTGGATTGATTTTTGTTTTGATCAATGTGATAGAGATAGAGATAGAAAACTATGTTAAATTTTGTTTGATTTGATATAATTAATAAACATAGTTAACATTTTATTGATAGAAAATTGATTTTGTTTAAATATTATGTTAGCTTTTTATTTTTGTGAATTGGAAGTAATTTTGGTGTTTATCTTGATCTTGATAAAAGTTATGATAAATTAGCTGAATATTTATGTTTTGAGATTTTGGTTTGGAATGAGTGTGAGGACAAAACTTTTATTGATACATGTATCCACAAACTATAAGTTAATGGTTGTGTGTAATTTATATTTTATATGACAATCTTTATGTTTTTATAATTATTTAACAACTTTATTAATCACTATAGATATAAAAATGGTCAATTTTTATTGGGTAGTATATTCAGTCAATTCAGTAAGATATACAATAAAAAAAACAATGTTTCTTACTTTGTCAGACAATATTTCTTACTTAACTAAATAGACATAAACATTTTTCCGTAAATGATTTTCTTACTGAGTGACTATCAAACAGGGCACAACACGGCCTAAGTCTGGTCGGATGAGAGTAGTCAAAGTCTTAACTTTTTTTTCCCCAACTTTACTTAACTCGAGCAGACCGTCGATGGTCTCGTTTTTTTA